>NC_053492.1:230190189-230790189 GCF_905171775.1 Rana temporaria
GTTATTGTCATTAAAGTGTTTGGGGCCGTTTTTTTGGAAGCAGTGATTTTAATTATTCTTAAAGTGAAACAATAAAAGTCAAATATTCCTTTAAATTTCGTACCGGGGGTGTCTATAGTATGCCTGTAAAGTAGTGCATGTTTCACGTGTTTATAATAGTCCCTGCACAAAATGAAATTTCTAAAGGAAAAAAGGCATTTAAAAGTACTCGCGGCTATAATGAATTGTTGGGTCCCGGCAATACAGATAAAAGTCATTGAAAGTCATTGAAAAATAAAAAAATAAATGCGTGGGGGTCCCCCCAAATTCCATTACCAGGCCTTTCAGGTCTGGTATGGATTTTAAGGGGAACTCTGCGACAAAATAAAAAAAAATGACGTGGGGTTCCCCCCAAAAATCCATACCAGACCCTTATCCGTGCACGCAACCTGGCAGGCCCGCAGGAAAAGAGGGGGGGATGAAAGAGCGCCCCCCTCCTGAACTGTACCAGGCCACATGCCCTCAATATGGGGAGGAGGGCCTCATCCCCACAAACCCTTGTCCGGTGGTTGTGAGGGTCTGCGGGCGGGGGGCTTATCGGAATCTGGAAGCCCCCTTTAACAAAGGGTACCCCCAGATCCCTGCCCTCCCATGTTAATTGGTAAGGGGTACATTGTACCCTTACCATTTCACCAAAAAAGTATCAAAATGTTAAAAAACTACAGGAGAAAGCTTGGGACAAGTCCTTTATAAAAAAAAAATCGAAATAAAAAAAAAGATTCCAGCGATGTAATCCACTCTCAATCTCCAGCGATGTAATCCATCCTCGGTACAAAGCGATGGTCTCCAGTGAGGATACGACGCATGCGATCCTGCCTCCACCGAAGGCACCCGACGAATGACACGCCGCCAGCCTGACAGCTCTTATATAGCTGAGGGCGGGGCCAGAGACGCAAGGGGAATCGCCAAGGTTACCCAGTGATGTGTACAGGTGACCCCGCCCCTCTGATGCAACGCAGGTTTCCCAAGGGTTGTGGTGTGGGGATGAGGACCTTGTCCCCATTAACATGTGGACATCCTCCTCATGTTGAGGGCATGTTGCCTGGTACGGTTCAGGAGGGGGGCGCTCTCAGTAACATACTTACAAGGAAGATCAAAGCATAACAATACTTCATAAAACATACAATGGACAAATCTCTCATAATTAAGTACATTTTTGGTCAGCAAATAAATAAATTAGATAGACCAATAAATTCCATCTGTTATTATTTAAAGTGGATGTAAACCCACTCTCATCCTTTCTAAACTACTGCCATAGTGCTGATCTATAAGGATATACATGCCTTCTGCATGTATCCTTACCTGTCAAATGTTTCCCCTCTGTCTGTAATGAGACCCGAAAAACTGCAGATTCTGTGGGTAGGTCTGTTGTCTGGAGCTCGGTGGGTGGAGTTGTGATGTCAGTAGACTCCCCGCCCACCTCTACACTGCCCTTGCCAACATGCATTTTCTCTTGTGTATTCCTTACACTAAATTCTGCTATGATCCCTAACATCCAGTCAAAATCCAGAAAAGTAACCACATGACTTCAGAAAAGGAGTGGGGGTGGGAATTAAAAAATAATGCCTGTCACCAGGCTAGTGCATGAGATATATAAATAACCTGATATTGCAACTGTGATCAGGTGACCTCAGACACACACACTGCAATTCTGCCCAGCTCTCACTAGATACATCTAACCTAAATCAGATCACTTGTCTGTGTATATTCTGCTTTCTGTTCTGTGGTTTCACTGCAATATGCATTTCCTCGTCACACTGAACTGTGGATCACACCCCATGATGAGAAACATCCAGTCAAAACACAGTAAATGCAGCCAATCCTGGGAGAGCTGGAAGGGAGAGGAGGGGAGCGGAGAGGGATGTGAATTGTGAACTTTTTACACAGGATGTACCTCTGTCTCAGGCTAGTGCATGAGATATGTAAATAACCTGTCACTCACAGCAAGGGGGCGGAATGGACTAAGGTTTTTCTCTGTAAGTCCGTTTTATTTCACTGAACAATAAAAGAGGATTTCTCAGAGCTGGATTAACTATGTGTGGCAAGACTGGGCACAGATGATAGGAAATCTTATACTCTACATTGTGACATCATTATTTTTTTGGGGGTTTACATCCACTTTAAGTGATGCTCCAAGTAAAAATTTATATTTTGATGCTTTATTGCATGCATTACTGTCTTTTAACACCACCGTTTAAAAAAAAGAGGGATCCATGGACCCTAAAACTTTAAATTGTACAAAATACACACTTTTTATTTAAGGCATAAAAAAAGCATGTATTTGTGTACTGGTTTATTGCATTACACTTGGTACATTAGATTTCCACTGGAAAGAAATATAATACAGCGGTACACTTATATTTGCCTTTTTGCAATACATACATGTTTTTCCTTCTGCAGCACTTGGATCACCCTCTCCATCAGGATACATGGCGGCCACATTTACAGAGTAAGGAGTGTCAGGATTCAGGCGTTCTAACAGCAAATTGTGAGTGTTGCTGGGGACCACAACCTGGAAACAAGTATGCATAGATACTATTACTTTCAAGATACAGAAATTATATCAGTGTATACATCACATCATATATTTGGAGAATATCCAAACATCTGTGGAATCACCACTAAGACACTCACTGCTTCAAAATGAAGAGAGGTTAAATACAGTAGGTTGCTCATTTTAGTCCTGCTGTTTTTCAGGTTGCAGATACAGTCAAAACCAATGAGTGTGGGATTCTAGATAAATACAATTGGGTCCCAATAAATACTGCAAGAACTCTCACCACTGAGTGCAGCTCTAAGGCCTCGTACACACGACACAAGAAACTTGCTGGGAGATATTTTTTTGCCGAGGAAACCAGTCGTGTGTACATTTCCGTTGAGGAAACTGTCGAGAAACTCGACGAGCCAAAAAGAGATCATGTTCTCTTTTTCCTTGACGGGAATGGAGAAAATTGGCTTGTCGAGTTTCTCAACAGCTTCACAAGGAACTCGACGAGCAAAACGATGTGTTTCGCCCGTCGTGTGTACGAGGCTTCACTGGCACTTTTGTGCAGGTCTAACACTATTGGGTAATAACTGGAAATCAGACAATCCAAATGCAAGGGAAGGGAGGGAAGCCAATAGGATTGGGAACTGGGGTTTTGGTAAACATTTTGGTGATGCTGTCCAAGGTGGTTGAAGCATTAAGAGCAGAAGCAGGAGAATACTTAGTAAGTCATGGTTACCTTCTGCCTGTAAGTAACACAAAAAGATAATATTCGAAGGATAGCTTTGAAGGATCGAATACCGAAGGATAGCTTGCCACCCATAAGCTAACAAGCATTGTTAATTGCAAATTCTACAAGCATATGTCATTACACCCAAAGAAAGAGTTACTGCAGTATTCATGGCAACTAAGTGCCATTTAACTAATATACTACATACATTGGTGTATCTATTTTTCAACATTTCTATCATACAAATGTATGCCTCACAAAAATGTCTCCCCCTAAAAAATTGTTACACATTTCTGGAGGTGGTATCCATAATATTTTAAATTCACATTTTAAGTATTGCTCTTTACAGTTACTCATATTTCTACACCAATCATAGTTGAAAGAAAACAAGCTAATGATACATGAATACAACCAAAAAGACTCAATACTTACAGACAGAGGAGGACTTGTTGCATATAATGGAGAGTAGTTGACCTTGTATTGCTGGACAAGCCCAGGAGCTGGATCCCAGCGGACATTTAATGTGTTGGTAGTGGGGTTATATACTTGAATATTTTTTGCAGTTCCTCTCACCACTACAACAAAAGTAAAAATAAATGTATATGATTGGTTAGGTGTGGTATTAGATCTGAGAGAATTGCCGTACTAATTCATATTTACTTTTTGCTTCACTAAAATTGTGGTATTATGTGCTAAGTAAAGGTCCAATGCTTTTAAAAAAAAAACTTTTTTTAATTATGAAAAAAAAACAATCCAAAAAAAAAGGCTTTAAATCTAGGTCTTTTGAATTAGCCAAACAAATTATATTATTCCACACTTTGTTTTTTCACTAATGACTATATCTTCCCACTATGATATACAAAACGTTCATACAGTACCAGTGATAACAGACATTTTCAAGGAAACTTGCCAACGAAATGTGGCATTTTCTTCTTTAAAAAAGAAATAGCAGCTACAAGCATTTGCTATCTACAGACGTTCCTATACATGCATGAAAATGCCTGGATTTACTAACATAAGCAAGTGAAAACCCTTTTATTACTTACTTGTCTAACTAGGTAACTATAAAATATATAGCATAGACAATGCTAACTTAAACAAACCAGACAGAACCTGAAATGGGTTTCCATTTGAACGTTTTAGCTTTAACAAGTTTTTTTTAATCAGTTGTCCATAGCTTATTTATACCCCCCTAACTTTAGAATAATATGTTAGTGGCTTTCTTTTAATTGCTCAGAAAATAAAGCATGATTAACATACATGTCCTTCCAGTTTCAGACATGCGACCTCCATCTCCTTCTGAATATACTGGGACTACCGTCACAGTGTAGGGTGTGTCAGACTGAAGTCCTCTAAGAACTGTATAGATTGTATTTCCAGGAACAGTAGTCTGGAGAAAAAAGTGTTCATCTTTTAATAAAAACAATATTCATACACTTCATACTTATAGCTCTGATATTTCTAAATAAACTAGGACATCACTACTGACTCCAATTTCACCATACGAATGAATAGTTTACTATAATTTCTTATTATTTATGTAGAAATAATGTCTAATGAAACTTCTAAGGAAACCTTGGTAAATCGGTGCACAGAACTTCATCTCTTACTACAACAATTCCAAGACATACAGCACTTGATAGTCATCTATTATTTACCCACCATGGAGGTCCGCATTAAATACTTATGGCTTATAGTTCATAGAATGCCCAGCTCAGTAATCACTTCCTGCTATTTCTATGCCTGGGTATTTAAGGTACCCTGCTGCTTTCGCTGTGAGCCCGACCGTGGGTCCCGCAGACTCGATTGCCGCTGGGACACCCGCGATCGTCTCACGGAGAGATAGAGCGGGGAGATGCTTGTGTAAACAAGCATCTCCCGCTCTGCCTAGTGACAATGACACTGATCTCCGCTCCGTGTAGTCAGAGCGGAGATCAGTGTCATGTGACACACAGCCAATCCCCCCTACAGTAAGAAGCACTCCCTAGGAAACACTTAACCCTTAAGTCCTCAAACTACGGCCCGTGGGCCACATGACAGGCAATGCTGGTTACACAGCGATCCCGCTGTGTCAGGAGATCACAGCGTTAACAGTTCAGGCGCGCTGTGATAAATGTCCCGCCCTCCTCCTCCTAGAAGACTAGCTTGTGTGATAGAGCCAGTGTGCTGTCTGTCACACAAGCTGGTCTAGGAGGAGGAGGGCGGCGGGACAGTTATCATAGCGTGCCAGAACTGTAACAGTGTGTGAGCATCGTGACAGAGCCAGACCGTTACACAGCACAGTAAGGAGAAAGGCTGTGAGGGAGGGAGAGAGGGGGGCTGGCTTGCGATGGTGAGGGGAGCTGATGGTTTTGTAATGATGATGATGGGGGGGGGGGGGGGGGCTGGCTTGCGATGGTGAGGGGAGCTGATGATTTTGTAATGATGATGATGTTGAGGGGGGGCTGATGATTTTGTAATGATGATAATGATGGTGGGGGGGCTGGAGATGATGTAATTAATGATGGTGATGGTGGGGCTGATGATGTAATGATGATGATGGTGGGGGGGGGGGCTGATGATGATGATGTAATGATGATGGTGGGGGGGGCTGATGATGATGATGGTGGTGATGATGTAATGATGATTGGAATGATCTTAATCGGCTTGCAATTAATGATTGTGAGGGGGGGTTGCAATGAGGGGCTTACAATGATGATGGTGAGGGGGGGCTTGCAATGAGGGGATGTTTTTTTATAGTCCTGCCCTCTAACGATCTGAGGGACAGTGAACCGGCCCCCTGTTTAGAAAGTTTGAGGACCCCTGGGTTAACCCCTTCACTGCCAGTGTCATTTTCACTGTGATCAGAGCATTTTTATAGCACTGATCGCTGTATCAATGACAATGGTCCCAAAAATGTGTCAAAAGTGTCCGATGTGTCCCGCCATAATGTCACAGTCATGATAAAAATCGCTGTTCGCCGCCATTACTAGTAAAAAAAATATATTCATAAAAATGCCAAAAAAAAACGAATTTGTAGATGCTATAACTTTTGCGCAAACCAATCAATAAACGCTTATTGCGATTTTTTTTACCAAAAATATGTAGAAGAATACGTATCAGCCTAAACTGAGGATTTTTTTTATATATATATTTTTGGGGGATATTTATTATAGCAAAAAGTAAAAAATATTGCATTTTTTTAAAAATTGGAGCTCTATTTTTGTTTATAGCACAAAAAATAAAAACCACAGAGGTGATCAAATACCACCAAAAGAAAGCTCTATGTGTGGGAAAAAAAGGACGTCAATTTTGTTTGGGAGCCACGTCGCACGACTGCGCAATTGTCAGTTAGAGCGACACAGTGCCAAATCGCAAAAAGGGGCCTGGTCCTTTAACAACAAAATGGCCCGGGGCTGAAGTGGTTAAGAACAGCATTTTTAACATGTCACAGAAAAGAACTGCACAGCAGATTCACCAAAAAAGGTCATGTTAAAAAAAATCCAATAGGGCTAATTTGTGAGCAGAAATTATGTTAAGTAGAATGTATCTCTTTTACTCATATCACTTTTTGGTTTATGCCGATGTAATTTAAGCAGATCACAACCAATTGACATTCTACATCATAATAAATATTTAGACAACCCACAGATTAAGTGCAAGTATCAACCAACCATTTAAAGAAAGCAGAATAAAAAAAGTGTTTACCACTTCTTCAGATCCACCAGCAGTTGGGACATAAAAGACCTTATACTGACGGACATTCCCTTCTGCTGCCTCCCAGCGGACATTTAAAGTGCTTGTGGTTGGGTCATATACTCTGAGATTTTTCACCGTGTTAAGGGGTTCTGAAAAACAGGTAAATGTATTATAACAAGCACTGACAACAAATATTATGATTTTCAATGATACTTCTTTTTTATTTTCTATTTCAAAATTTAGACTTTATTTGCCAACAATGCTGTAGTGAGCTACCAAAGAGTTACCCCTATATCCCCTGTGTGATCAGAGCATTGTAGACAAAGAGATTGTATAGGGGTTGATATTCAACAGTCTTCAAGGATTCACCTACCGTGTTTCCCCAAAAATAGACCCTACACTGAAAGGAAGACCTAGCATGATTATCAGGGTGGGCTGAAATATAAGCCCTGCCCTGAAAATAAGCCCTATCAAAGTTTACTAAAAAACTGTAATCCATTACTGTATACTGGTGAAGTGTCTCCATTTATTACTGTATTGATAATACAATGTTTTACAGCCACCAGAGGTCCTCTTCTCTCATCCCGGCTTACGTCTGCAACCCCTTCCTCCTCAGTGTATAGAGCATGCTGACGTCAGCGGATCTCAGCTCTTCTCTCTCATCCTCTCCTCTACACTAATTTCAGCAGGATCTCGGCTCTCCTCTCTTATCCTCTCCTCCCCGCTGACGTCAGCGGGATCTCTGCTCTTCTCTGTCATCCTCTCCTCCCTGCTGACGTCTGCAGCCCCTCCCTCTGCAGTACTCAGAGATGGCTGACATCAGCGGGGATCTCAGAGAAGAAGAGCAGATCATGTGAATGCCCAGGGGAGGTATTTTCTATGGTATAAAACTGTGTACACACTGTTGACACACTGTTAATGTACCAGTATAATATTTTTATTAAAAGTATTTCATAATTTTAAGCAAGATGTGTTTTTTTAAATGATTAAACTGACTCCTGACCTGGTAGTGGGAGGGGACTGGACAGCTGACATAGGAATTTTTTTATTAATTTATTCCAGATTGATTTTTAGAACATGGAGGTGGTAAATGACACAGCACAAGCACTGTGCTATCTATAATGCTTTAAAGGGTTACAACCACTTTAATACTCAGAGAAGAAGAGCAGATCATGTCAATGCCCAGGGGAGGTATTTTCTATGGTATAAAACTGTGGACACACTGTTGACACACTGTTAATGTACCAGTATAATATTTTTATTAAAAGTATTTCATAATTTTAAGCAAGATGTGTTTTTTTAAATGATTAAACTGACTCCTGACCTGGTAGTGGGAGGGGACTGGACAGCTGACATAGGAATTTTTTTATTAATTTATTCCAGATTGATTTTTAGAACATGGAGGTGGTAAATGACACAGCACAAGCACTGTGCTATCTATAATGCTTTAAAGGGTTACAACCACTTTAATACCATAAATAAATAAGACATCCCCTGAAAATAAGCCCTAGTGTGTTTTTTGTAGCCAAAATGAATGAACTGGAAACACGGAACTAACATTGTTTAGCATTTGATGCATCTACCTACAGAGAGAGCAGAAAGCACAGCTATCTTAAGCCTCTGACAGATCATGCCAGGCATTATGGGATAGTTAATGTTGCAGGGGTACAAAAACCAGAAGTAAGGTTAAAAATATAATTACATAAGTAAGCGCTGCGCAAACTGTTGGCGCTATATAAATCCTGTATAATAATAATAATAATACACATAAAAGTTTTAGGGATCCCTAGAATATGAAGAAGAACATATGCATACAGAATAAGAAAATGGTATATGAAGGCACCTTTGGGTAATGCTGGGGATACAAAGATGGATATGGGTACACTCAAAAATCCCTGTTTCAGACCTGGATATTAATTATATATTACAATATAGTATAACATACTTGTTTTTCCTCGGCCCGAAATTCTTCCTCCTTCTTTTTCCGCATACTGCGATGCCACAGTTATAGTGTATGGAGTATCTGGCTGAAGTTTCTGAAGCACGACACTGTTTTTGCTTCCTCCAACTGTTTGCTGGGGAGTTAGTGAAAAATACACTGTAAATTTAGATCTTACATGCACTCACAGTCTCTGTACTAAGAACAACATTTCTTCAGCAGCATACAGTCAGTCAAATTGCACTGGTTATTGGGTGGACTATATGTATAATGCAACAAATAATGTAACAGTGGGAGAGAGTGAGACAAGTAAAGTGCATCGAGGAAGCAGAAGATATTTAGTGCTTACAGGAAGCAAAACAGCATGACTTCTTAGGACATGAAAAAGAGTGCCAGTGTAAATAGAATCCAGGCTGTGGTTTTGAAATGAACAGTTAATAAAATTAATAAATGTAATCAATGTATTCCTTTAACTAGTAATTCTAGTGCCTGGTGGTCTTATGAGCTTTGCCTATAATTACATCATGTTGATCACAGGACAGCTCATGCAGCAGCACAGTAAAAAAAGCTCCAACAGAGGAGGTATAGGATATGAGTTTAGATTTTCTCATATGCCTCATTTCTTTGTGCTCTTAACAAAGTTATGCTTTGCTTCTTCTTATGCTGCCAGTATCCTTAAAGTTTCTTAAACCATCTGACCTCATATTGGCAACCTGTGCCTCAAATGTCCGTGTGCCTTATTTTCCTGTACCTCTGGTCTGCCTGTATTACTATATTCCCCTGTGCTAGCATCCCTAAATTCAGCATTTCTTCACAATTTGTGAATCTTATAATGTGGTTGTGTCTCCCTTCCCACCAACTAACCCATGTAGTCAGTACGTCATACATCGTATGCATTGTGTACCTTGGTTCCATGTTTTATTTTTCTAGGAACTATGGGCCAGATTCACAAAAGAGATACGACGGTGTATCTACTGATACGCCGTCATATCTCTGTTTCTAACTATGCGGCTGATTCATAGAATCAGTTACGCATAGCTAGCCCTAAGATCCGACAGGTGTAATGGACTTACACTGTCGGATCTTAGGATACAGTACCGCGGCCGCCGCTGGGGGGAGTTCTCGTCGTAAACCAGCGTCGGGTATGTAAATTAGCACTTACGGAGATCCACAAAGCTTTTTCCCTTTGTTAAGTTGCCGTAAGTGTTAGTTTGCCGTCGCAAAGATAGGGTACCTTTACAAAAGTGTAAAGGTACTCTACCATGCAAAAGTATACCCGTCGTTCCCGCATCGGTTTTGAATTTTTTTCAAATCTTTTATTTTTCCCGCCGCAACTCTTTTTTACCCGTCGCGATTCACAAAACTCGGCGCAACGTAACTTTGCGCAAAGCACGTTGGGAAAATAGCGTCGGGAGCATGTGCAGTACGTCCGGCGCGGGAGCGCGCCTAATTTAAATGGGACTCGCCCCATTTGAATTGGCCCGCCTTGCGCCGGACTGATTTAGGATACACCTCCGCAAATTTCCAGGTAAGTGCTTTGTGGATCGGGCACTAACTTGGGCAATTTGCGGCGGTATAACTTAAATCGGAAAAGTTACGTTGCGCCCGCTGGTTGTGAATCTGGCCCTATGAAACTATTTATTTTCTAAAGCTGGAGAGTGCAAAAGCAGGCTCACTTCTCCATAGAAACCAATCAGCTTCCTGGGTTTTATTGGCAAAGCCTAAGTGAACAAGCTGAGGTTAGAAGCGGATTGGCTACCATGCACAGCTGCACCAGTTTCTGAGTGTGCCAGCTTTAGTAACTTTACCCCAGTGTGTTCTTCTTTTTCTTCTCAGTCTTATCCCTATCTTGATCCTTACCACAAATGTCTTTACTTGCCACCACACCATAAGTCTCCTATCTTTAGACTACCATTTGCCAAATCATAGCATCCTTGCTTGCCTAATTAAAGAAGATCTTCATGAAAGTATCATAGTCATTAAAAAACATTTATTCTGCTTATTTTATGCTTATATTTTGCCTTCCCTAGTTGTTCCCCCCTAATTTTCATTTTTTTTTTTAGGATCATGTGCTTGATCATTGCTTGTTGCACAGAGTGCTGTACATAGCTTTCTTAAAACATCACAAAACCCTGTCTTAGTATTCCTCTCATGAACCCTGAGCCCTAATGCAAGTAGAGGGTGGCTATTGAGGGAAATTCAACACATTTACAAATGCCCTGAAGGGTTCTTGTCAGTCTGGAGGGGCGTTCCTAGGCAGGTCACATTTGCATACAGACTACCATAGGTAGCACCCACAGATTGTTCTAAGTCTCAATGATTAAATAACTGATATCCAATTATTGAAATAGGTGGGTCAGGGGCAATCAGACTGGGGAGAAAAAACTTGATGATGCTAAATGCCCGTCAGCCAAGAAATTGAGATGAGCTCTATCTGACTTGCTTCAACTTCTAATGCACACTAGGAAACTTTACAGTGTGCAGTAAAAAAAAAGCAATTCCATTATAGAAAGGAGCCTGTACCCTTATGCAGCACTATAAGATGAGGCTGAAGTTTAGCTTTAAGTAACAAAAAACTGTAGTTATAAGGGAAACTTTGCTGCCATAATCCATAGAATACTGTATTACTTAATGCCAAGTAAGGTATCAGGTTAACCCCTATACCCTAATGTCTTGCTGGTTATATTTTGTGTTATCGCCTCTGACTGATCTTCTGGTTCTGACCTATTCTTTGATTGTGGCAAGAGACTTTTGAATGATTTAAACATCTGGGTGAATAGTCAACCCCACACATATGTCATGAGTTGAATGAAGCCAAATCAGGATATATTTTTAACTTCCTACAATTGGTACGGTTTTACATCAGTGCAAAATATAGAAAGGTGTCCTTCCTAGCAAATTTAACATATTCAAATACTGCTGTGAATGAGTATGTGCAATTAGTGAAGAATATATTTCAAACATTTCCTAAATGTATTTTCCTGACCTCGATACTGCTGCTTTGAAATCTCCATAAATAAGCCTTTTAACCTGTTTCCCTTGAGACAGAAGCTCAGCATTGGTGTTGTAACATTGCCAATATTTGCTCTCATGTGCTGGATTATTTACAGCATTTACAGATACACATTCAGCAGTAGGAATGTGTTTTATTAGCAGCTGGAAATAACTTCAAGAGAAGCACAGGGCATAAAAAAGATAAAAGACATTATATTCTGCCATTCAGGACTAGTACATGCTGATATGGAAATGATTTAGAAGACAAGGAAAACTGCAAAAATATTACTCTTTTAACCTACATGCCAATGAAGGAAACTGTCTAGAAAGGTTGTTTATAAATAGGGTGCACTTAATAGCTTATAGGTTTCCCTCTTCCCCTCAAATTGCAATCCAGCAGCGGTCTCCCTTCTCCCTACTCCCTACTCTGACTATTTGATGTTCAGACTTCTGTAGCAGTTAGAGCTATTTGGCCTTTTTTGGTTAGATTCAAGTGCTTATTCTTCTGTTCCCTATGCCCAGGGCTTTTTTTTCAGCGGGAACGCGGGGGAACGCAGTTCCGGCACCTACTGGACTGACTGTATGTAATGTCAAGGGGTGCTGGGGTGTGCTGCAGGGTATTGATGCTCACTGCTGGCGGATCTATTCTAGCTGGAGAGCATCAATTTTTGCAGGGCGTCTATTGTTGCTGAGGAGGTCTAGTGTTGCTGGTGGGGGGCCTATTGTTGCTGGGGGGTCAGTTGAAGGAAATCTACTGTTGGGAGAGAGGTCTATTGTTTATGGCTGCCAGAGAGTCTATTAATGATGACTGTGCGGAGATCTGTTGATGCTGCCGGGAGTCTATTGTTGATGGGGGGAATTTTGTTGTGGGTGGTACATTGTTAGGGGGATCTATTGTTGCTGGCTGAAGGGGAAACCACATTCCATACAAATGAGATAGCACAACAAAATTATACTTGGTTCTGTATTGTCTAAAAGGGGCCTTACTGGGAGGTGGGTAGGGGCAGAGATAACAAGTGACTCGGAAAAGGGGAGTTCCTGCACCTATTGTCTGAGAAAAAAAGCCCTGCCTATACCTATCCCTACTATGCTGAAATGTGTTGGTCCTCCTGTCCTAGCATGCCATAACTTAGCTTTTCTGCATAATTTGTGCATCTTGTACAGTGGTTGTGTCTCTGTTTCCACCAACTAACTCCTGTAGTCAGTACCTCATACAGAGTATGTCTTGTAACTTATTTTTCCAGGAAACTTGTGTTCTTTCTGTTCTTCTTTGGTTATCCCCATCTTGATCCTTAACACTCAATACCTTTACTTGCCACCAGACCATAAACCTCCTATCCTTAGTCTACAATTTGACAATTCAAATCACCCTTGCTTGCCTAAGTAAAGAAGAAGATCATTTTGATGTTTTACCTTCCCTGGTTGCTCTTTCCCCCTCATCAACATGCTAGCTGCATTTTTAAATATTTTTTTCAGTTTATATTACACATCTTATTCTGTGCTCCTCTGTGTAATGCAGGCAAATTGTGACTTATTGGAGAATTAATGTTGCAGGGTGAATAGCTTGACTAGCTTTGGCTCCCGTTGTTGGGGGAAAACAATATTTCTTCTAATGTTAATATTTTGTTTGGCTAGCTAAATCTTTAATAGGCAGGCTTAATGTAAATTAGTACTCACAAAGCAATACACACAGAAATCATGCAAGACCAAACCACCAGTAAAAGTGTAGGAAAAAAGAAAAAAGTATTATTCATTCAGTGGCACATAACCGTGAACAGCTAAAGCTGTTTTCAATCCCTACCACTTATGATGAATGGTTTACACATTATGAGGTAATATGCAGCAGCATGAATCTAAAGACGTATATCTCTGATTTTTTACTACATGTGTCAGTGTCAGAAGCATTTGTCCATATGATACAGGTTTATTGCCAGTATCATGAATCAGCAGAATAAACACTTACAGAACTATACACATAGTAAATGTCAAGCAGCAATACCATCACTTTAAAACGTAACAGCTTATTTAAAGAGAGTTAAACTTGTAGTGCTGAGCTTTAAACATTCACTTAATAAGCACTGTTACACTAGTTAATAAAAGTTGTGTTGATTTAAAAATAGTAGTAAAATGCATTATGCATCCTGTATTGGAACTTTAAAGCACTCTTTAAAAACCTTAGGAAACATCTGGCTTGCTTGAAAGTTACCTTTAGGCAAGCTTTAGTAAGTTGTTTAGAGTAACACATCCTAAGTTGTTTAGTATTTCTAGTAATAAACTTAATAAATTGAAAATGCTTTGGGCTGTCAACAACAGTTTACAAATTTTATGAGGTCTGCATTCCAAAATGTACTTGCTATTTGTATTTTTATTTTTTTACTTATGTAGGGGGATGCTAACAATGCAACTCATCAACAAGGAGAGACCATCCAATGTGACATAAATTGGTTGATTTACTAAATGCAAATAGAATAGTCCCTTTGCAATTGAATTTTCCCTTAGCTCAGTGGATATGGAAGAAATTCACTTTGAAAAGAATATCCAAACACATGCAAGAAAAATGTATATATACAGTATCTCACAAAAGTGAGAAAATATTTTATCATATCTTTTATATCTATCTATCTATATCTATTATATCTTTTCATGTAACAACACTGAAGAAATTACACTTTGCCTAATAAGGGTTGGGCCAAACGACTGCCAGTAGTGACGTCAGTATGCAGATCGGGACACGGCTTCACGATCGTAAGTGAGCAAGACAGCGTGTTGGTAGGAGACGCCGCCTGGTTGTTTACCCTGTCTGGACGTACGCTGGTGTCAATATGATAATATGTTAATATAATTTGATTTGGAGTAAGTGCATTTCTTAAGGGGGGCTTAATTTGGTTGAATTAAAGCTTTTTAAACGGAATTACCCTATGATTTCTATTTATTTTGCCTCGGAATGAGTGCATTAGTGTGAGATCCAACCCCTGTGAGTATGAGGAGATATCCATTCAGAGGTGACATCCGAGATTGCTGATTGATGCTTACTTTCCAGCATTGTCTGGTAAAAGTCTTCTTACAAGGGGGTGGTCTATCCCCCTTAGTCTCACGAGTGGAGGTGTTGGTGGCAGATCATAGTGTTGAATGTGTTAAATAAGATCTATAACCTAACTGGACTTTCACTGTATTTTGACTTTGGGTTAATCACGTATTGCAAATTATAATTGAACACTGCTATTGCACATGCACTTTATTCAATAAAGTACATCTTAAATAAGTAGATAGTGTCAATTTATATGTAGCGCTGCCTTGTTTGATTTGTTTTATATGTATTTTGATACCTGCTGCTTAGCAGGTTGAATGGTAGCAGCTTCAGCCTTAATTGACAATGATTTTGTGATCAATTCGAGGAAAATGTGTTTTATATCTCCTTGAGTGTTTTTTAGTTCACTGATCCCATAAGCGCTTCTATTTGGGAAGAGATAGTGTCATATATTTGTTGCATATATATATATATATATATATATATATATATATACACACGCATATATATATATATATATATATACACACACATTATATTGTCAAAAGAATTAGGACACCTGTCCTTACACACATGAACTTTAATGGCATCCCAGTCTTAGTCTTACGGTTCAATATTGAGTTGGCCCAACCTTTGTAGCTATAAGAGCTTCAACTCCGCTGTCCACAAGGTTTAGGAGTGTGTCAATGGGAATGTTTGACAGGAAATGCATTTGTGAGCTCAGGCACTAATGTTGGACAAAAAAGGCCTGGCTCGCATTCTTCACTCTAATTCATCACAAATGTTTTCTGTCAGGTTGAGGTCAGGACTCTGTGCAGGCCAGTCAAATTCCACCACCCAAACTTGCTTATTTATGTCTTTATGAGCCTTGTTTTATGCACTGGTTCAAATCATTTGGTGGAGGGGGAATTATGGTGTGGGGTTGTTTTTCGGGGGTTGGGCTTAACCCCTTTGTTCCAGTGAATAGAACCCTTAAGCCGTCAGCATGCCAAGACATTTTGGAAAATTTCATGCTCCCAACTCTGTGGGAACAGTTTGGGGATGGCCTCTTCCTGTTCCAACATGATTGCGCACCAGTGCACAAAGCAAGGCCCATAAAGACATGGATGAGCGAGTTTGGGGTGGAGGAACTTGACTGGCCTCAACACTATAGAACACTTTTGGGATGAATTAGATCGGAGAATGCGAGCCAAGTCTTCTTGTACAACATCAGTGCCTGACCTCACAAATGCACTTCTGGAAGAATTGTCAAACATTCTCATAGACATTCTCCTAAACCGTGTGGACAGCTTTCCCAGAAGAATTGAAGCCATTATAGCTGCAAAGGGTGGGCCAACTCAATATTGAACCCTATGGACTAAGACTGGGATGTTAATAAAATTCATGTGTGTGTAAAAGCAGGTGTGTCAATACTTTTCATAATAAAGTATATGTTTGCACATGATCGGAAGATGGAAGTCAGCAGATGTTTACCTCATCTACTAAGTTAAGGAAGCATTCCCCACAAAGTGAACAGCCTATTCAGCTTTAGCAAATCAACTCCAAAAAGTGAATCGCCAATTGCCTCTGCAAAAAGACCACTGCTTCCACACAGAAAGCAAGGATCCTTATTTGCAGCATGCTGGCAGGGAATGGTCTTTTCCACTTCAGTTTTTTTCTGATTTCTAAAAGAAAAACCATTGGAAGACCTGGCACACCTTTATTGGATGGAGATGGACTGTATTTAGTTGATTTAAACTGAATGTTCAGTTGGGCTGTTAAAAGTTACTCCATGGGCACTCATTCATATTTTGACGTCTCTTATGTGGGCACTTTGAAGAATAATAAATGGTCAGCAATGATAGTATTCACATATATTGAGCCAAAGGCAACACACTAATGAAAAATATGTTCCATCTCTACCTAGAAATATATCTAAAGGTTATAAAACTGATCAGAGTGGTCCTGTCTCTATGGATGCAGTGAACCTGTTTATTTCCCTCATAACAATACACAATTGCTTGATCTTGATTATTTTCATGCCACTGTGTGCTATTTTAAAATGGGCTAAAATATTCTGCTCTCAGGTCATTGTGTAAACACATAAGCTAGTATGGGAAAAAGCCAGTGTTCCCCACTGAGCTCACAGGATTTCAATATAGTGCCTTTGATTTTGTTTTGAAAAAAAAAGTTTTATCATCATGCTTCCAGCAGATGCATTTTATAGAACAGCTGGACATGCTTTGAAGTGCACATTAATGACTTTAGCTAATAAAATGAAATAATATAATTTTCCGTCGCTTTTTCTCCTTTAATAGCATTTAAATAGTTTTCTTCATCTAATATTCATATTTAACAGCAACATTTCGACACATGTTTCAGCATAGGGGGAAAACATTCCCCAAATGTTTGGAAAACTATCTTCTTCAGAAAGGCATTTAATTTTTAGGTATATAAATGCACGCCTAAAAATTATATTATATATACACTGCTGGGTTTTTCTGGTTTTAATATATGTTGGATGGAATACACAGCAGCTCTATTTTCTATGAAAATGGCAATTCACACTGACACCATTTCATTGGCATAAATTATATGATTATACAATGAAAAAAGAATAGGTTCATTCAATAGGTAAAGGAAACATGTAAATGTACACTGCTCAAAAAAATGTAAGGAACAATTTTTATTCTCAAATCAATTAAACTGGGATATTAATCTGGTCAGTTAAGTAGCAGAGGGGGTTGTTAATTAGTTAGTTGCTTTGGTGTTAATTAAATTAAGAATGGGTGCACTAGATGGGCAACACTGAGACAACCTCCAAAACAGGAATGGTTTTACAGGTGGAGGCCACTGACATATTTTTTTCCCTCTTCATCTTTTCTCCAGTTTTTTACTAGTTTTGCATTTGGCTAGGGTCAGTGTTACTACTGGTAGCACGAGGCGATAGCTGGACTCTAAAGAGGTTGCACAGGCAGTCCAACTCCTCCAGGATAGCGCATCAATACATGCCATTGCCAGAAGGCTTGCTCTGTCTCCCAGCACAGTCTCAAGAGCATGGAGGAGATTCCAGGAGACAGGCAGTTACTCTAGGAGAACTGGACAGGGCTGTAGAAGGTCCTTAACCTATCAGCAGGACCAGTGTCTGCTTATTTGTGCAAGGAGGAACAGGATGAGCACTGCCAGAGCCCTACAAAATGACCTCCAGCAGGCCACTAGTTTGAATGTCGCTGACCAAACAATCAGAAACAGACTTCATAAGAGTGGCCTGAGGGCCCAACATCCTCTAATGGGCCCTGTTCTCACTGCCCGGCACTGTGGAGCTCAATTAGCATTTGCCATTGAACACCAGAATTGGCAGGCCCACCACTGGTGCCCTGTGCTATTCACAGGTTCACCCTGAGCACATGTGGCAGACGTGAAAGGGTCTGGAGAAGCTGTAGAGAACAATATGCTGCCAGTAACATCGTTCATCATGACCTGTTTGGTGGTTGGTCAGTGATGGTCTGGGGAGGCGTATCTATGGAGGGACACATAGACCTCTACAGGCTAGACAATGGCACCCTGGCTGCCGTTAGGTATAGGTATGAAATCCTTGGACCCATTGAAAGACTCTAAGCTGGTGCAGTAGGTCCTGGGTTCCTCCTGGTGCATAACAATGCCTGGCCTCATGTGGTGAGAGTATGCAACCAGTTGCTAGAGGATGAAGAAATTGATACCATTGAATGGCCCCCACGCTCGCCTGACCTAAATCTAATAGAACACCTCTGGGACATTATGTTTTGTTCCATCTGAGTTGCTGCAATGGAATTTGAGCAAAATAGACTAGCCTGCTGCATCATTTTTTTTCATTTTAATATTCGGGGTATCTTTGTTTTCTGCCCACTGTAGGTGGATAATTTTCATTTCCATCAAACGATGTGGCATCCTTTCATTCCTAACACATTGCCCAGTCCATGTCAGTATAGATATCCAGCATGATATTTTTTTTCCATTGAGATATGATGTGTTTTCAAAGTGTTCCTTTCTCTTTTTTTTGAGCAGTGAATAAATGGAATGTATTTAGCTGATGTAAACTGAAATTCCTTTTGGGTTTGAACTGTAATTTGTTATTGCATTACCGTTTGTTTTACACCATCTCCATTGGTAGGCTCGTAAAATATTTTGTATCTCAACACTTTTCCGTTGGCAGGATCCCATCTCACCGTCAGGCTACTTGATGTCGCATTGAACACCTGAAGGTTTTGAGGACCATTTGGAGCTGAAATTTAAGTAGTGCTTATAAAGTCAGGGCTAATGTAAAGGACATTCTACAATCATAACAAAATAGCTGAAAGATAGCTCTAAAGCAGGGGTCTCAAACTCAAATTACCTGAGGGCCACAAGACAAGTTTTCATATGCCATGGGGGGCCGCATGCAAACTTTCAAACTTCAAAAACAACAGTACTGGTGTCAGCGAACACATTATTAACCCCCCAGCACTGGTGTCAGCGAGCGCATTATTACCACCAGCACTGGTGTAAGTCAGGGTTTGACAAATTTGCTTGGAATCTAGGAGCCAGCTAAAAAAGTTAGGAGCCAGAAAACGCACCCCGTCCCGACGAGCTTGCGCGCAGAAGCGAACACATACGTGAGCAGCGCCCGCATATGTAAACGATGTTCAAACCACACGTGAGGTATCGCCGCGATTGGTAGAGTGAGAGCAATAATTCTAGCTCCTCTGTAACTTAAAACATGCAACCTGTAGATTTTTTTAAACGTCGCCTATGAAGATTTTAAAGGGTAGAAAAGTTTGTCGGCATTCCACAAGCGGACACAATTTTGAAGCGTGACATGTTGGGTATGAATTTACTCGGCGTAACATTATCTTTCATAATATTAAAAAAAATGGGGATAACTTTACTGTTGTCTTATTTTTTAATTAAAAAAAGTGTAATTTTTTCCCAAAAAAGTGCGCTTGTAAGACCGCTGCGCAAATACGGCGTAACAAAGTATTGCAACGGTCGCTATTTTATTCTCTAGGGTGTTAGGATAAAAAATATATATAATGTTTGGGGGTTCTAATTAGAGGGAAGAATATGGCAGTGAAAATAGTGTAAAATGACATTAGAATTGCTGTTTAACTTGTAATGCTTAACTTGTAATACCAACGGCCACCACCAGATGGCGCCAGCTCACATCTGGTGGTAATAACTTGTAATACCAATGGCTCACCAACAGATGGCTCCAGCTAAAAAAAAAAAAAAAAAAAAAAAAAAATTTTTTTTTTTTTTTTTGCTCCCCTCACTTCCACCCTGCCTGCGGGCCATTTATAACTGGTCCGCGGGCCGCAAATGGCCCGCGGGCCGGTACTTTGAGACCACTGCTCTAAAGGAATGCTGATTTTCTGAAAAATTATATAAAGTCATTCCTACACTAGTTATATTTGTAATATAATGTTAATGACAATAGCTGATTTTTCAATCAACTTATAGCTTGTTTGTTTTAATTAAAATTCCTTTTTACAACAATGATATCTGATTTCTTTGCATCTGTACTAGGTGTACATACTATATCTATTTTATCATTGTCAATGACACACCTCATTTAAAGTCCCACTAAACCCCTCCCACCCCTCCTGATTTCTAGGGGCATTTTGAAGCATACATTTTCTCCCTTAAAATATTCTTTATTGCTTGTATGATCCATAACTGTTTTTACCAGAGGTCTGGCTAAAACCTGAAGTAAAACTTTGGCCAGCGTTAGCTATGCCCTTAGGCAAATGACCTAAGGCTTACTGAAATGAACCTTATATATTTGCTGATAATTTGCTACATTTTCTAAAGCTACATAGATGTTAAAGAGGAGTTCCATCCACCCTTTTAAAAACTAAAAGTCAGCAGCTACACATACTGTAGCTGCTGACTTTTAGCATTAGGACACTTACCTGTCCTGGAGTTCAGCGATGTCAGCACCGCAGCTGATGTTTACATCGGCTGGTCGGGTGCTGCCACCGCCATTGCTGGTAAGGGAACCCGGCCTTTCGGCCTTTCGGCTGGGTCCCTAATGCGCATGCACAAAGCGTGCTGCGCTCTCTCACTGCCCCGGCAGAAGGGGAGGGAGGAGGGGAGCCGAGCTGCTGACGTTCTCTGCCACAGCCCAGTCTCCCGGAAGTGGGGACAGGGTACCTGTAAAAAACAGGTACCCGCTCCCGTCTTCCCCCCGAAAGGTACCAAATGTGGTACCAGAGGGGGGGAATAAGATAAGGAGACAGATAAGTTCCACTTTTGGGTGGAACTCTGCTTTAAGGATGCAGATTTTTTCTAATTAGCAAACAGCAACCAATCAAATGATTATAGCAGGCAGACTTTCCCATTATAATTGAATTTGGGAAAAGATATGGAGTATCTTGACTCAGTATTACCAGGACAGAATAGATATGAATCAGCAAGAAGCTTGCTAAGCTCAGGTTCACACTGGGCTGAGGGAGTGAAGCCGCGTCGAGTTCAGCTGAACTCGCACGATTTCACTCCCGCTGGCAGTCCCGATTTCGGCCGTGATTTCAGAGACATCTGTGCAGGTTTCTGCACAGATGTCAATGTAAATCGCGGCTCGAAATCGCAAAAAGTAGTACATGAACTACTTTTTTAAATCGGAAATCGATTAGAACGGTGCCATTGCCGACAATTGGGCTAAAACTTTGAGTTGTATATAATTTAACTGGATTGTTGTTTTATGAACAAAAGTGGAATAATTATAGAATGATTTCTAGCTTAGTTCTGACCCTCCATGTAGTAAAACAGAACTTTTCACCACTCTACTCTTCTCTTATCTTCAGCTATATACAGAGCTTGGTGCCCAGAAGTGTAAACATACAGATGCAGCAATGCACATTGAGCACCCCTATTTCAGCATGGTCCCGCAAATATATTAATAATTAACACTTTTTTTATCTATAGTCTGAATCACAGTCACAGCTAAATAAATGTGAATTATAAGTTTATACAATGTGTACTCATAGCGCATTCTTTTTTTTACTAAGAAAAGGTGCAGGAACTCACCTACCCACCTAACCTCCTAGAACCGCCCCCTGTTCCACTTCAATGACAATTAAATTACCAATAAACAATGTACACAGCAAGACTCAGCAGTGCAGCTCTCATTCATAGCTGCTACTGGCACTAAAAGAGAAATGCAGACATAGCAAGGAGGGGCAGCTGATATCACTCCGCTAGGACACCCTTAGGCTGCAGCCAGAACTACAGAAGTTGTGTTGGAATATGCGGCCACCGGTTTACACGATTGCTGGTGCCCACCTCAAACAAGCTGGAAAAATGTCTAACTTCCTAAAATTGTCTTGTGGCGGAAATGCCACAACATCATACCAGCAAGTACCCCTGAGAAAAAGCCATGTGTACACATAATGAATAACAATAAAAAAAATAATAAAAACAACTTACTTGGAGTTGTAGTAATTATTATTACGGGTACTAGAAACAAAAGTAAATGTATTAGTATAATCAAATAAAAAAGCACAATGTAAAAATAAGAAATGAATATAAAATGCTATTTTTACATGTTCGTTCATTGCCCATCAAATCCTCGCTCTCAGATTCATCAGGGTAGACAGCAGTAATTAAAACATCATATGGGGTGTCAGCATCCAGCTCCTCAAATACCAAAGAGTTCTTATCTCCATCCACAATGGTCTGTAACACATAATAATGTTTTACATTTTGTTATAATGCACTGCCTCGATTTAGTTTAGTTCGTTTTCTGTTGAAACCAAATGTTTACCTCTTTCTTTTGTCCTGGTCGTCCAGTAGGTTGCCAAGTTATCCTGTACAAAGCCACATCGGGTGCTCCATGGTCCCAAGTACCACGGAAGCTTTGAGTTGTTATCTCAGAGAATCGGAGGTTGGTTGGTGCTGGCACTGGAGCTATTCCCATTAAAAAGAATACCAGTGAGAGATTTTATGGATTAAGGCATTAATATATATATTTAATTTTATTACATCATATGCCATAATTAGCCTATGAAAACTATAGTGATCTAGCATATTTAGATGTTGGAAGACTCAGAAATATGCAGCATTATCTTGTTATTGACTAAATAAAATATAGGCTTTTATATCAATTTCATTATTGATCACCTAGATTTGCAGACTAAAGGGGCTATTTCAAATATTATAATTACGTTTTTGCAACTGTATAATAATCAGAATAAAATGCAAATCATACCATGTGTAGTAATGGAATAAGTACATAAATTAAGCATGCAAAAACTTACAGCAATATGCTTAAATGAGGATAAATATACCAACAACCATGGAGATTAAACAAAGCAAATCAATGGTATACAATGAAAATTTCAAAAACATCTATAGAATATAAATACTAGTAATAACCCCTTTTTTTGTTGCTTTTTGTAAAAACAATTCTTCCATTTAATTGTGCATATACAGTATATATTATTTTTTTCATCCTTTTTAACACTAACTGAAATAATGCATATGGTAGGATATAGTGAGCATTCTATTCAGATTAATATATAGCTGGTGTTTATTAAAGAAGAACATCTTCCCTTACTATCTCTTAATTCTATAAATGTCCATTTTAGTATATCCTCTGTGATATTTATTTAATCAGATGTACAGTATAAGGTCCTGCCATAAGCATTTTCAGACATATCCACTTAGTACAGTCTAATTTTTATGTAATTGCAATAATGTGCAGCAACCAATAAAATACATAATTTTTTTAAGCCAAATGATTGAAAGATGAATTCTAGTTGGCAATCATGGTTTTGTTTTTTCCCTATTAAATTAGGGCTAAAAATGTTGTTTTTTTACCATATAACATTACTGAGATTACTGCATTATTGCTAGGTAATACCAAATGATGGATAATTACGTGGTTCAACTTTCAGAAATTAGACCTCTTTACAAACTGCCTCACTTGATACAGTCAACACTTGATACAGATACATTAGTCAAAAGGTCATATTAATTGAAGTAGGACCAGTCTAGATTGAACTTAAGTGGCTCTTTGGAAGTACAAGTGATCGATACCCACCTGTAGTGCCTTGTGTATGTCGAGGCTGGGATTTTCCAACATCCAACACTGCGGTGACACTGACATCATACATAGTTTGTGAGAAAAGGTCAGTTAAAGGTGTAGTTGTCCTTTTGCCATCAACTTCAACCTAAAATCATGAAAATTCATGAGAGAATATAGGATACTGAAGAATCATGCCACATAACATGCATTTAGCATATTACATAAAACATTTATCAATCTTTATGTCTCCTTTTCACTACTTTGTCTCTCTCTCTGTCGGTCTCTGAACTCTATAAAGTTCATAACTAGTTCATGTTTTAGGGAGCTATATTTAAAAGTAAGTAATTAATGATAATTAGAATAAATCATGGTCATCAAATAATGACTATACTGAACATATGGTTTATTCTTACCTCTTTGTATTCCTCTTCTTCTTCTGTTTTGTACCTCACTATGTATTTTAGGACCTTTCCAGGAGCAGGATCCCAAAATACATTCATAGAACTGTGTGTAATATCTCTGAGCCTTATATTTCCAACTCCTTGAACTGGCACTGAAAAAAGGAAATGTAGAGTTATAGAAGCCTGGGTATACTGTCGTAGTTTGGTGACATGCCCAAGATTTAACATAGCCAAAAGTAAGGTTAGTTTATTTGCTTAGATGTAAGTTTTTTTTTACAGGTAGGAAAAGGTACTTCCAAATATTCTGTTATTCATAAACAAAATATTTGATATACAGTACATTACTGTATCTCACAGTGGTATTATCACAATGTGATATTCCAGTGTACTTTGAAGTATAGCTTCAGTTTATAGGAGGCTTTTGCTGCTGGGTCCTCATTTGGTATATCTAATCACACAATTTTCTCTAGAAGCCATTGTGACCAAAAAAGAAAGAAAGGGGAAACCAAAGTGCTGTGTTTATCAGAGAGCTGCCAGAGCTGAGATTCACCAATTTCTTTTAATATTTCCATTAACTTCCTGTTGTGTCTCTGGGGCCAGGGAATGAGGGAACACTCCTTGATAGGGACACAGAAAGCAATATAAATCTTACAGGGGTTCAACTTTCAACTCTTCCCAAAATTCAATTGGAAAAAAAGGTTTGTCTATAGCTACAGCATACTTATAACTGTATTTCAAAAATATGTTACAAAAGATAATAACAGAAATAGAAAACTGATCAGTAATAAAATAGAAGACATGCTCCAAGACTGATGAAATGTAGCATATCTTCTGTTCTGTTGCATGATTTTGAGACACATTAGAAGAAACAAAGGTCTTCTAACTATCATCAGGCCCTGAATAACTTTTTGTCCAGCCTGACAAAAGCTTCACTTTGTTAAGATTATCTTTTATCCTTTTTTAGACAAGAAAACTGGTGATTTTTTTTTTATATCTGCAAGTATGCATTGTTATTTCCCCTTTGATTTAGTTCAGATGAATTATCTTATAATCTAATACTTGTGATTATAATACATACATTTAATGTCTAAACAAGATATACGGAAGTATGAACTGTCTTGGTGTGTAACGCTAGAACATCAAGGTCAATTAGAAAAAAAGTTATGAATGTGCATATTTCAGATTGTTAGACATTAAGGCCCGGATTCACGTAGAATGGCGTATCTTTGTGCGGGCGTAACGTATCCTATTTACGTTACGCCTCCGCAACTTTTACAGGCAAGTGCCGTATTCTCAAACGAAAGTTGCGGCGGTGTAGCGTAAATAGGCCGGCTTAAGCCCGCCTAATTCAAATGTGGTAGATGTGGGCGTGTGTTATTTAAATTTTATGTGACCCCACGTAAATGACGCTTTTTATGAACGGCGCAAAGCCGCCGTCCGTGAAAATACCCCAGTGCGCATCCTCCAAATTAACCCGCAAGAAGCCAATGCTTTTGACGTGAACGTAAATGACGCCCAGCTCTATTCGCGAACGACTTACAGGCCCCTAGCGGCCAGCGTAAATATGCAGTTAAGATACGACGGCGTAAGAGACTTACGCCGGTCGGATATAATACAAATCTATGCGTAACTGATTATAAGAATCAGGCGCATAGATACGACGGCTCGGACTCAGAGTTACGACGGCGTATCTGGAGATACGCCGTCGTAACTCGTTTGAGAATCCGGGCCTAAGATTGCAGAGATAAGCACATCAACAATCTAAGCTATGAATATACGATATGACTAGAGACTGTGTGGTTCATTTACTGAAACTGGAGAGTGCAAAATATGGTGTAGCTCTGTATAGAAACCAGCTTCAGTTTTTTTTCACACAGCTTAACTGAAAAAGCTGAAGTTAGAAGCTGATTGGCTACCATGCACAGCTGCACCAGATTTTGCACTCTTCAGTTTTAGCAATTCAACCCCTGTAAGTTTTAATTTAGTTATTTTTCAAAATGATTGCATATTTTCTATAATGATTGTATACTGTAGGTATAGTTATGTATTCAAAAGATCAGTGTACAGCTCACATTGGAAAATTGAGCATCAAAAATATAATTTAAAGTACCGCTACTATGGTATCTTAGTCTTTACACTTCAACACTTACATGTAACTTCCTGAGCTGTGAGTGGGTCACTAGTAAGTTCATCAAAAAGTGCATAAACAGTCAGCGTATACTCCGTATTGGGGAATAATTCCTCCAATCGCACATCAGTAACAGATGGGCCAACACGCATCTGCAAAACACAAGAAAAAATATATAAATATATATATACAAACCAGCCAAGACTGGCTAGACTGTAGATTTGACAAACCACAATAAAAAGTGACAAATACCACAAGCTAAAAATTGGAAGTGCTTATAACTTGGAATACACATGCACTCTGTCTTTTCCATAGCATGCAGACTTTTGTTTTTCATAATTAAATATACCCATCATCCTTCACATATGGAAATCTAGTATTGCTAGATCAGAAAAGGAATTTTGACATGATCATCCAAACGTATGAGAAAAGAACAGGACACTGATTTTTTTTTATATATATATTTTCAGCCAGGCAGTGAATTATTGCCCTAAATTTGCATGTCATCACTGGCAGAAAAGGTGGTGCAGATGAAAATAATTCAAGGAAGAAAATTCTCTTAATCATATTATCAGATGTCCTGATTTCTGATATTTTATTAAAGTTGGCTGGCAAACCAGCATTCCTCACCTCTTTTTCTGTAGAAGGAACAGTTGCATTGACAGGCTCATATAACAAAAGATATCCAGTAGCTCCACTGGCAGCTTCCCATCTTGCTCTCATTGTTGTGGTTCCAATGTCATAAATGTTAAGGTTTCTAACAGAAGGGATGGGCACTGTTGAGGTAAGGATATTTGTGTTATTTATATGTAATCTGCTGCTGGATCCCTTTTCTTAAAATAAATCTAACTAAAGGCTAAAATGTGCTAAATTGCTTATACCTTGTTGTGTCTGTAAGTATCTATCTACCGTAGGTCTTCAAATCAATATGTATGTCCCTGTAAAGCCCCTACCTTAGTATATACATAGGATATCAGATTTTCTCCAAGTCTAAATTAAAGTCTATTTAAAGTCAAAACTTTCAGATTTGCATAGAGAGGTGAGTGGTGAGAGCACCTGTCAGATTTTATTACTATGTCTTTCCCTGTTGGGGAGATACATTCTCTTAATTGTTTCAGGTAACCGATGTCACTTGGATGGAAAGTGAGGTAGAAATCACAATTTTGAGTTGACACCAGAACAGCAATAGAGGGGAATTCTTTAAATAGGGACATTTGTTCCAGTGGCAACTGTCTAAGTGGGCATCTTCCTCACTTTGGAGAGAATTTCTCTCACAACAGGAAGTCATGGGAAATCTCCACAATGGGGCACAGATTGAACAAAAACCAACAAGAGCTTTCATCATGCCATACTTCATTCTCCAAAATAGAAAGAAATGTTTTGATTTTAGTTACAGTTTACCCTGCCCCCCCCCCACCTCATGTCTTTCAAATGTCAAAATCAAGAGACTTTTTTTCTTCTGTTCGTCTGAATGTTAAAAGAGGATAAGGCTTCGTACTGGTAATAGCTTTATCTTGACTTGGTCAAAATTCAAGGCCCTATGAGGCCTGAGATCCAAGGGATCCAGTAAATCAAGTGATCAAGTAAAATGACCAAACTTGTTTCAGTTGTGTCTCTGCTTCTTATAATTGTTATGATATTCACAAATATTCTATTGGTTATGAAAATTAAGTGACATTTCAGATAAAAAGCCACCTTAAAATCTGCTGTATATACAGCATATACATTTGGAAAAAAGATGATATGCAAAATTGCATTAGTTAATTTATTATAAGCAAAAAGGAAAGACTAACCGAAAAAGAAAAATCATTTGGAGGACCAAAGCTTGAAATTCTTACTAAACCACTAATTATTCCAGATCTTTCCTGTCTGTGCCAGAACTACCAATCAACTGTCTATACTTGGCTGCAACCTTGAAAAAACATTCTGGATTTTGTATAGCTTGGTCCAGAACCACCATGTGATCATATACTGTATATATCCAATGGCAGCTGGATGCTAAATAGCTTTTTAATTATGTTGTATTTCAAACCCATATTTTGTTTAAGATGTATGTGCCTCTGCATAAGCTGCAAATGAATCTCCATTTCAGGTATGCCTCTTTGCCCTTTTGAAAACATTAACTTTCTAAATTGTTATGCTTCAAAGGCAATGAAGAGAGTGGGCTGGTGCTGTACATAGTAATGATTCATACACAGGCCAACAATGACCTCATAATATTTGTCTGTTTCTTTTTCCCCTACATTCATCATTAAATATTATGACATGTTGTCTTTGTCAGGTCAATGACATGGGTCAGTGCTAGGCATTCAATATGGCTTTAATTAACACAAAACATATGCTTTAACTATTTCTTGTTGAATAGATTTTCATGCTTTAAATATGATTAAATGAATACCACATGTGGCAATGTGAATAAAGCCAGTGATCTAAGATATTTAGAATCTGGAAATATTCTTATTCAGCAAATGACAAAGGGAAAAGTTAACAGTTTTTATGTGGGTCATAAAAATAATTCTGAATGTGAGACTGCTGGAATTCGTCAGTGGTGTTGATTGAAAGTTATGCTGCCGTCAACTTTACAAATGTTGTCTATTTTAAGAAAATGTTCATTAAACATGTTATTTATTATAAAGAAAAACAGTTGTAATAGCTTATCAGAAGACAATGAGAAACAAATTATTCTTAACGTGCATTTTTAGGCGACGTTATAAAACCAAATGTAAGCACAATTACACAAAAATTGTGTTCTGGTAAGTTTGCATAGTTTGTGAATATCAAAAAAAAATGTGTAAAACATATTGATTATGATGCAATTTGGGATGTTGTATCACGTTCCTAAAATGTAATAATAACAAGAACATTGTATATAGTAGAACTCCTTAAAGTAAACCTGTGGCCTAAGATAAGTCATGTGCTGCCGTCACTGATCTCCTACTTCCTGTCATACTTGTCCGGTTTCAGTGACTATAAATATTGACACAAAAGGGTCAACATGAAAGACAGGCAACTAACATATTCAAAAGGAGAGGCCAGCAATGGCAGCCGCCATGTTCTCTTATGACAGGTATCCTTAGGCCGCGTACACACGGTCGGTCCAAACCGATGAAAACGGCCTGAAGTCCAGTTTCATCGGTCCAAACCGACCGTGTGTACGGCCCATCGGTCTGTTGTCCTTCGTACAAAAATTAGAGAACTTGCTTTAAAATCGAACTGATGGACGGCTGACCATCAGTCCAAACCGATGGTTAGTACACAAAAGCATCGGTTCAAAACCAGCGCATGCTCAGAATCAAATCGACGCATGCTTGGAAGCATTGAATTTTTTTTTTCAGCACGCCGTGTGTTTTACGTCATCGCCTTCTGACCCGATCGGTTTTTGAACTGATGGTGTGTACGCACATCAGACCATCGGTCAGCTTCAGCGGTGAACCGATGAAAACGGTCCGTCGGACCATTCTCATCAGATGGACCGGTCATGTGTACGCGGCCTTAAGTGTTTCCATGGAAGGATTATTATGGAATTGGAGAGATAATTTCCCTATCCACCAAGAGGAAGAATTCATATTTAGAACATATTCAGTTCCACTAACTTTGTGACTTTTGATTCCTGTAAATGTAGAGTAGATGGAAAGAGATCGCTAAACATGAACAATCTGTGTCATGCTATTCCCCATGACTTCTTCAAGGGGTGGCATTTGTGTTAAAGGAAAGAGCCTTCAGGAGTTCACTGAAGGCAAATTCCATGTTCACTTTGAAAGTAAAGTTGTAATCAGCAAACCAACTTTCCCCAGATCTCAGTGAACGTGGTGAAGCTTCGCTTTGCAAAAAAAACAAATATGTGCAAGGAAAAAAAAAGGAAAATTTCCTATCAAATACTTCTAATTTTCTTTTGCTGATAGATTCAATGGCAGCATACGTACCCTCCCAGTGTCATGAGCAGGCTAATTATGAAACACATGGGAGTGGAGTCCTATGGGGTAGGAACAAGGGTGGAGTCTACCCAAACATATGCTACCATGGAGTCAGTCAGGAAACAATATTTTTACTTGCATATGATTGAATGATGGAGGTCAGCAGAGCTTTGCTTCATTCTATAAGCTCTGGATAGAATTCCTTTGTAATTTTTAACTGCATTTGCAAAATGAACAGTCTGTTTGCCAATCCCTTAGTGACAGTTAAGAGACAAGACTAGCTGTACCAGAGAAAGGAAAGAGGAAAGGCGATTACAGATCACAGAGGAAAATTACTGATATAAACCTGAATTTCATTTAAAAATACACACGCAAACACAGAAAATGTGGACAAATTAGGAAATCCATCAGAGATAGAAGAAAGTTGGGAAAAAGGGAAGTAATTATAATGATTAAAACTGGAAATGTATAATGCATTTATAACTGCAAATGTATATACTACTTTTAAATAATATTAGAAGGGTCTTCTTTTTACTATATGTGTATTTTAAAATAGTATTATGTCAACAAGGAAAAAACAACAACATACATGTGGTTTCTTGGCCAACCAGTGGCTCGCTGCTCTCCCCTTCTACCACTGAATACACTTTGACAACATATTCTGTTTCAGGCTTTAGGTCAACCAGCACTGTTGTTCTGTCATTTCTGTTAACAATAACCTGTAAAAGAGAACAAACTTAAAAAAAAGGGAAAGACTAAAATGGAAAATTATGAAAGTATTCTGATAGCTTGTTGACATTCTTATTCTTATGATGTAAAGGCAAGACCAGCATACAACACACTGGTGGGATATTTGTTTTTTTAACAGGTAAGGGATATTTGATATTTGATGAAAAAATAGTGAGTGCATTTGGTTGGGTTTAACAAAGTAGGTGGCGTCAGATAAACTATAATTTAATGGATTATGAATAAGCCCACAGGGTCTATTTAGCAAAACATTGAAAACAGTAATGGTATGCAGGCTGCCAAACAACAATTTATCCACCCAATCAAAGCTATTAAAAAGTTTGTTTCTGATTGGTTGCCAGTTGCCACTGCACAACATTACCCTTTATGCAATGTTACTAGGTGCTGCATGTCCACACAGGTCAACAATTTCAAGCAGTAGCAAACCGATTATAGGTTTCCCAATGCAGGCAGAAATTAAAAAGTATACACAGGTGAAGCATACATGAGAAATGACATACCGGTACATGGATCTTGTTTATTAGAAATTACATTTATAATCATATTCAAGCCAGTAGTGTGTTTATTTTAAACTCACCTCTTGAGGTCTGCCTCCAGATACTGGATAATACTCTACTCTGAATCTGTCCACACTATGAGATGGGGGAGCCCATGACACCCTAAAGGAGCGAGGAGTGGGTTCTGATGTTCTTAGGTCAGAAGGGGCTTCCAGGTCATCTGTGTTAAAATTCAACAGGAAAATTATTCTAAAGATGTATCTTTACTATCAAAACAAAACAGAAACATGATGCATATTTTTAGGTTACTGAAAACAGAAACATTTCATAAAAAAAGACTTCAGTGTACATGCGGCAAGTAAAGTCTGTTCTACAGAGTATTTCCTGGGAACAAGGAGTGCCATGAACACAGACTGCCTCAGGGTCAGGATAGGTAATGCAAGTAAGTGAGAGAAATTGTACAAAGGAGAAAGTTATGTCTGGCGGGAAGAAAGTTGGGTGTGTGAAATAGAGCAATTATCTGTTCTAAGTGTGTACTTTAAATGCTTTTCAAGTGCTGTATGACAGAAGAAAGGTAGTTTGACCATATCAGTTTGGAAATATCACTTCTTATTTATTTATTCATTCCTAAACAGGCTGACTTGATTCAGTCATGGTTCTGTATCCCCCTATTTGAGTAAAGTATTCCCAGCATTTTCTTCAGTGAACTTCCCTACAGTCTATCTAACTACTCTACAAATGTCAACTTGTTTTCCAAAAAAAGAAAAACAGTCTATGCAGGGAAAGGAAGCCTGTAGATAAGAACAAACTCTGCAGATTTGGCTAAAGTCTGATTATGCCCTTGTTATAGGTGTAGGGTCTTTATTTACCGACTGGAGCCTGACTGAAGAATTCCCACAGGTGGCATCATCCCATTCTGTCTTGTTGCTAGGAAATTGCTAAGGTGCTCCCAGAAATGACTGCTTCCCCTATGATCACAGGAGTAAGCTCTCAAGCCCCTGCACATGTGTGTTCCACTATCTCCTCTGTTACAGCAACCCTGAGACAGGGAAGAGAGAGCACATGATAGGGGGTTTGAATGAACTGGGAGTGTATGACAAATGTAAAAAAAACAGCAAGGCAGGATAGGATGATGCCATCTCTGGGATTTATTCGGCCAGGCTTTGGACCCTTTTAAGCTGAAGTGCAGCGGGATCACAGGAGTGCAGTTTGTTCGCTGTTGGCTGACATCACAAAGCCTGTCCAGGCCTGGGCAAAATCGTGACAATGGATCCGCCCACATGCCTGGACCGACACCCAACTCAGCCTCTCAGCAAGCTGCTGAGAGCCTAAGCTGGCGGCTCCCGCCCCTCCACAGCCCAGAACTCCAGTGAGCGAGGTTGGGGGCAGAGCAGAGAACCAGTGACTGACAGTCACACTCTGCTCACTGAGCTGTGAGTACTGAGTGATCAGCGGTGTTGGATCGCTTGGTTCTCAGTATTAGAAATGCCGAGGGACAGATGCAGCATCAGACCAATGGTGCATACACCAAGGTAAGTATGATTCTTAAAAAAAAAAAACATACATCTCTTTTAAGCTTTGAAAAATAGGCCACTTCCTTTAATTCCCATCTGTAAATTATTACAGGATATTTTATCACTACGGCTATAAACACTGATAATCAGGATAGAAATGGAAAACTCTGGCTTTTGGTGAGCAAACATAGAGCCAGCAAGCCATTTCATGTTAGAGGCAGATCTAGGTGTGCTGAAAATATTGATGGAGCATAATCAAAGGTAAGGTTTTTTAAAAAGACATGGTATATTGTGACATTTGCACGTCCTTTATAGATATCTAGTAGGTGATGTCTCTCCACTCAAGGCCATTCTTCACTAAGCCCAACATACTTTGCAATCCTCAACCCCCCCAGCACACTTGTCCCCTTTTGATAAGAAAACAAGATAACGCATTAACAATGCACCATATTCATTCAATGCATCATAATGCATCAGATATAAAATGCATGTATGTATTAAAAGCAGCTAGTACAAGGGAGGGAGAATACTTGGAGCCAATCAGGTGTGCTACTTTCAATCTGACAAGGAACATGTTGACAGGAGGAGAGAGCAAACAGATGATCTTATTAGTCTGTTGCTCCTGCACTGACCAATCAGACTGAAGACAGGGTGTTGACCCAATTATGTTGGATAACTGCATTACAGAAAAGTCAGGTCACCAGGCTATTTGGCAGGGCTGTACAAAGCTTAGGACTGGATGGACAGAAAAACAAATCCTTCAGAAGGTAAATGAGATACCATATAATCAATTCAGCAGTGTATTAAGCTATGTGTCTGGTGTTTGCATTTAAATCAATTTTGAATAGAAGAATAAAGTGTTACATTTTCTCCCACTGCAGTTGATTCTATTACCTCTAATATCGCAGTTTAATAAAAAGATACAACTCACCTCCACCACCCTTGACACTGTTACACAAATTATTTGTTAGAGGATCAACAATATTGGTGAGCAGATTGAAGTCTTGGACATTGAACACATAAACATCATCTGGATCGGTAGCAATTTCCTTCAGTTCATTTTCATCTGCATTTTTTATACCTAAAAGCACAACAAAATCATCTATTTAGAACAGCTTTAAATTACTTAATAAAACAATGCATTATACATAATAAATCATGTATACAGTATAGGGAATGGGGTAAATAATGGAAATATCACAAAGGAAATGACTTCTCTAGAAGTCAATCTATTTATGTTAGCATGTCCTGTATACAGGTAGAGAATCCATTGTATATAGACATGTGCGGTTCATTTTGTTCCGAATTAAAATTTCTAAAAATGTATCGTTATTCTGATATATCCGAATACCCGAATTACAGTATGAACATGAGCTTACCGAATGCTCCAAATAACAAAACTAAATTTGTCAGATTTTCTGAATTTCAAACTGATATTTTAATCGAATTTTACATTGAATTTCATTGAATTTGAACTGTAAACTTTTTTCTCAAATCAAAGACTCTGTGTGTTTTATGAGTACCATTTCGGAAAAATGCTGTTTTTGTTAAGCCAAAGGTGATTTATAGAGTCATGGGCCCGGATTCAGGTAGAGCGGCGTACATTTGTGCGGGCGTAGCGCATCTTATATGTGCTACGCCGACATAACATAGAGAGGCAAGAACAGTATTCACAAAGCACTTGCTCCCTACGTTGCGCCGGCGTAGCGTAAATTGGTCGGCGTAAGCCCGCCTAATTCAAAGTAGGAAGGAAGTGGGCGTGATACATTTAAATAAAGTGTGACCCCATGCAAATGAATGGCCGAACGAACGGCGCATGTGCACGCATGCTCACAATCATGTAGAATTTACTCCCTAAGATACGACGGCTCAATGCCTACGACGTGAACGTAACCTACGCCCAGCCCCATTCACGTACGACTTACGTAAACAACGTAAAATACGACGGCTGTTCCCTGGTCCATACCCTAATATGACTTACACCTGCTTTATGTGGAATAACTTTACGCCGGACGTACGCCTTACGTAAACGGCGTAGATTACAGCGACGGGCGCAAGTAAGTTCGTGAATCGTATCTCAGTCATTTGCATATTCGATGTGTAAATCAATGGAAGCGCCCCTTGTGGCCAGCGTAAATATGCGCCCAGGCTCAGACGCATGGGTGTAGGAACCCTTACAAATATGGGGGGGACAGCATTTTTACCGACCCCCCCCCCCCCAGGCGCGCACACTCCATACATTATATCTGTGCTCCATTAACCTTAAATGGTTATGATGCTTAAAGTGATCGTTTAACTTCTTTATCTTTTACAGAGAAAGATAGCATAGATGGCGTTATTCTGCATTGCGTTGTAGAATGTACTATTGCTGGGATTTGTTGTTCCTCTGTAACTGCTGGTATTCTCCATTATGCTGTATAATGATTATACTACGCAATGCAGATTACCACTGACCAGTTATAGAGGAACTACAAATCCCAGCAATAATACATTATACAGCGCAATGGAGAATACCACCAGCTATAGAGGAACAACAAATCCCAGCAATGATACATTATATAAAACACAATGCATAATACCAGCAGTTACAGAGGACTACAAATCCCAGCAATAATACATTATACAGGCTGTTTACAGGGATTTGGTGTTTTTTTTTTAAACAGGAAACTTTAAAACAGGTCCCCCTTACCCGTTTCTGAAGCCTTGGAAGTTGCGGTGGCTCTGCGGGCGTGTGTCCGGCCTGTGTGGTGAGCGCGGCGTGGACTCGTCCTTCAGATGCCACCCGCAGCGGCAGCCCACACACACTGCTGCCCCCCAGGACAAACCACCCCCCCCCTCCATTAGTACAGACCCCCCCTCAGGACAAACCTCCCACATCAATTAGTACAGACCCCCCATAAACCACCCCCCATTAGTAGAGACCCCCCATCCATTAGTACAGACCCCCGAACAAACCACCCCCTCCATTTTTACAGACCCCTCACCACAAGTCATTCCCCACAATTAGTACAGAACCCCCCCACGATCCCCCACAATTAGTACAGAGCCCCCCCCAAGCCGCCCCCCACAAGCCACCCCCCCACAATTAGTACAGAGCGCCCCCACAATTAGTACAGAGACCCCCCACAAGCCACTCCCCCCACAATAAGTACAGAGCCCCCCCACAATTAGTACAGAGCCCCCCCACAAGCCACTCCCCCCCACAATTAGTACAGAGCCCCCCCACAATTAGTTCAGAGCCCCCCCACAAGCCACTCCCCCCCACAATTAGTACAGAGCCCCCCACAAGCCACTCCCCCCCACAATTAGTACAGAGACCCCCCACAAGCCACTCCCCCCACAATTAGTACAGAGACCCCCACAATTAGTACAGAGACCCCCCACAAGCCACTCCCCCCACAATTAGTACAGAGCCCCCCACAATTAGTACAGAGCCCCCCCACAATTAGTACAGAGACCCCCCACAAGCCACTCCCCCCACAATTAGTACAGAGCCCCCCCACAAGCCACTCCCCCCCACAATTAGTACAGCGCCCCCCCACAATTAGTACAGCGCCCCCCACAAGCCACTCCCCCCCCACAATTAGTACAGAGCCCCCCCACAAGCCACTCCCCCCCACAATTAGTACAGAGCCCCCCCACAATTAGTACAGAGCCCCCCCAAGCCACTCCCCCCCACAATTAGTACAGAGCCCCCCCACAATTAGTACAGAGACCCCCACAAGCCACTCCCCCCACAATAACTACAGAGCCCCCCCACAATTAGTACAGAGCCCCCCCACAAGCCACTCCCCCCCACAATTAGTACAGAGCCCCCCACAAGCCACTCCCCCCACAATTAGTACAGAGCCCCCCACATGCCACTCCCCCCCCACATGCCACTCCCCCCCAATTAGTACAGAGCCCCCCCCACAATTAGTACAGAGCCCCCCCACAAGCCACTCCCCCCCACAATTAGTACAGAGCCCCCCCACAAGCCTCTCCCCCCAAAATTAGTACAGAGACCCCCCACAAGCCACTCCCCCCCACAATTAGTACAGAGCCCCCCCACAATTAGTACAGAGCCCCCCCACAATTAGTACAGAGCTCCCCCACAAGCCACTCCCCCCACAATTAGTACAGAGCCCCCCCACAATTAGTACAGAGACCCCCCACAAGCCACTCCCCCCACAATTAGTACAGAGACCCCCCACAAGCCACTCCCCCCACAATTAGTACAGAGCCCCCACAAGCCACTCCCCCCCCCACAATTAGTACAGAGCCCCCCCCACAATTAGTACAGAGCCCCCCCACAAGCCACTCCCCCCACAATTAGTACAGAGCCCCCCCACAATTAGTACAGAGACCCCCCACAAGCTACTCCCCCACAATTAGTACAGAGCCCCCCACAATTAGTACAGAGCCCCCCACAATTAGTACAGAGCCCCCCCACAAGCCACTCCCCCCACAATTAGTACAGAGCCCCCCCACAATTAGTACAGAGCCCCCCCGCAATTAGTACAGAGACCCCCCACAAGCCACTCCCCCCACAATTAGTACAGAGACCCCCCACAAGCCACTCCCCCCACAATTAGTACAGAGCCCCCCACAATTAGTACAGAGACCCCCCACAAGCCACTCCCCCCACAATTAGTACAGAGCCCCCCACAATTAGTACAGAGCCCCCCACAATTAGTACAGAGACCCCCCACAAGCCACTCCCCCCACAATTAGTACAGAGCCCCCCCACAATTAGTACAGAGCCCCCCCACAAGCCACTCCCCCCACAATTAGTACAGAGCCCCCCCACAATTAGTACAGAGCCCCCCCACAAGCCACTCCCCCCTCCACAATTAGTACAGAGCCCCCCCACAAGCCACTCCCCCCCACAATTAGTACAGAGACCCCCACAAGCCACTCCCCCCACAATAACTACAGAGCCCCCCACAATTAGTACAGAGCCCCCCCACAAGCCACTCCCCCCCCACAATTAGTACAGAGCCCCCCCCCCACAATTAGTACAGAGCCCCCCACAAGCCACTCCCCCCCCACAATTAGTACAGAGCCCCCCCACAAGCCACTCCCCCCACAATTAGTACAGATACCCCCACAAGCCACTCCCCCCACAATAACTACAGAGCCCCCCCACAATTAGTACAGAGCCCCCCCACAAGCCACTCCCCCCCCACAATTAGTACAGAGCCCCCCCCCCCACAATTAGTACAGAGCCCCCCACAAGCCACTCCCCCCCACAATTAGTACAGAGCCCCCCCACATGCCACTCCCCCCCCCCACAATTAGTACAGAGCCCCCCCCCACAATTAGTACAGAGCCCCCCCCACAAGCCACTCCCCCCACAAGTCACTCCCCCCCACAATTAGTACAGAGCCCCCTCACAAGCCTCTCCCCCCCACAATTAGTACAGAGACCCCCCACAAGCCACTCCCCCCACAATTAGTACAGAGCCCCCCCACAATTAGTACAGAGACCCCCCACAATTAGTACAGAGACCCCCCACAATTAGTACAGAGCCCCCCCCCACAAGCCACTCCCCCCCACAATTAGTACAGAGCCCCCCCACAATTAGTACAGAGCCCCCCACAAGCCACTCCCCCCCACAATTAGTACAGAGCCCCCCCACAATTAGTACAGAGCCCCCCCCACAAGCCACTCCCCCCCACAATTAGTACAGAGCCCCCCCACAAGCCTCTCTCCCCCACAATTAGTACAGAGACCCCCCACAAGCCACTCCCCCCACAATTAGTACAGAGACCCCCCACAATTAGTACAGAGACCCCCCACAAGCCACTCCCCCCACAATTAGTACAGAGCCCCCCCACAATTAGTACAGAGACCCCCCCACAAGCCACTCCCCCCACAATTAGTACAGAGCCCCCCACAAGCCACTCCCCCCCACAATTAGTACAAAGCCCCCCCACAATTAGTACAGAGCCCCCCACAAGCCACTCCCCCCCCCACAATTAGTACAGAGCCCCCCCACAAGCCACTCCCCCCACAATTAGTACAGAGCCCCCCCACAAGCCACTCCCCCCCACAATTAGTACAGAGCCCCCCACAATTAGTACAGAGCCCCCCCACGAGCCACCCCCCCCCCACAATTAGTACAGAGCCCCCCCACAAGCCTCTCCCCCCACAATTAGTACAGAGACCCCCCACAAGCCACTCCCCCCACAATTAGTACAGAGCCCTCCCCACAATTAGTACAGAGCCCCCCCACAAGCCACTCCCCCCACAATTAGTACAGAGCCCTCCCACAATTAGTACAGAGCCCCCTCACAAGCCACTCCCCCCCCACAATTAGTACAGAGCCCCCCCACAATTAGTACAGAGCCCCCCCACAATTAGTACAGAGCCCCCCCCCAAACCCCACCCGGGCGGCAGCTGGAGAGGACAGTATGCAGCTGCGCCGCCGGGGTGGAGAAGATGAAGATCGTTCGTGGATGGAACAGGAGGGAGGACTAGGAAACACCGCGGCGGTGGCCGCAGACAAGGAGAGGAGGATGGAGAGGAGGAGGGAGAGGCGCACTCTGGCGCTTGAGCGCCACCTCTGTGGCACCTGGGTGAACTGCACCCCACACGGCGATATGTCATCAGTGCTCCAACTTGGGAGCCTCCAAGTCCTCCTAACCTGGGGGGGATTTTACAATACCTGTCCCCCCCGCATTATTTCCTGGGGGGGATGCGTCCCCCCCGTCCCCCCCGGTTCCTACGCCCATGCTCAGACGGCGTAGGAAACTTACGTCGGTCGGATGAAGCCACAATTCAGGCGTATCTAGCTTTAAGAAACAGGCGCATAGATACGACGGCGCATCAGTGCACTTACGCGGTGTATATAAAGATAGATTTAAGAATCCGGGCCATTGTAATCATTTGATGAATATTTTTCTTTTGTTTGTTTAAATCGAAAAAATATAACATTTTTGTTTCAACCGATTCAAAATTTATCATTTTGAATCAAAAAAATCTGTAAATTCTTAAAGAATTCTAAAAGATTTTGAATACGAATTGAACGAACCATACAAATTTAACTAAACTAAATAACTAGATCAATGAATCTAAACGAAACAAAACTAAACAATTTTTCATCATGCATAAAAAATCCCTCCTGGTCATTAGTTCTATTGCCTTTCTCTGCATTTTTTGAAGATTAAGTGCATTTGCAATTTGACACCAATCTGTATACTAATGATATGGTCTTACTATTATTTCATACAAAACAATATTTAAATTACCCTCTTTTTGCTAATGCCTGACACACATACTACTAGTTTTTACAACGTTAGTACAGAGATCTCGCGACCCTCCCCCACCCCCCCCAGAGCCAGAACACTCCCATGAGCGCTCTCAGCCATTGGCCAGTCGGCTGCAGGTTTTCCAGCATGCTCCTCTGAAGAAGCTGGCAGAACGAGTGCAATATACATGGGCCGGATGTCGGCCAGTTTTTATTGAACTGGCCGATGTCTCCCAACATTTGACCCGTGTGTACAGGGCTTAAGGCTTATACAGGGAAGTATCTTACTAGCTTTATATGTTCCAGAGTGACACTTCATATTGGCATTGTGACTAAAGATAAGGATACTCAGATATTTCTTTAAATCAGCCAATCTATTCTGTAGCCCCATATCCATGTACACCTTTTCAACATAAACCTTTATATTTATCCTAATGTTTAACAGACATTTGATTAAGAATTCATGTTTTGCTTAGAAGATATATTGCTAGAACCAGCTGAAAAATTTACAGAGATATAGATATCAAAACTTCTTGATTGATTTAGTAGATAGCAAACCTATGGAAATATATTTAGGGTTAACTTTTAAAAATCACAAATAACAATTTTTGTTTAAAGAAGGACTGGAAGTCTGGCCAAGGAACAACATTTTGACCCCTGGCCACCCACTACCCATTAGTCATTTGAATACGCAAATGACTTCTTCATGTTTTTGAGCCACTAGCTACATACTGGTGTATCTGAAAGTGAAACAAATACACCTAAAACATGTTATCCACCCACATTTTCCTTTAGCGCTTCCTTAGTACTGCACTGTTTACCTTTTGTGTTGAATGCAGCTAGCCAGTCCAATGAAATAGCTTATTTTATTTACTCTGAAACATCTATTCTATTAATTTAGCTTGGCTCTGATTTGTGTGTAATTAAATATCATCTGCTGGGCAGAAGGCTGGCAGTATACCTAGATACCCCAGGCAATGAGCCAGCTGTATGATGATGATCTGAGGCTAGAGGAAATCTGGCCATCCAAAACATCTTGCAATAAAAAATGTTTCCAGTGGACTCATGCTTTGCCAGTAATACAACTATGTAGCAAAAATCATAATATACTCTGGTTTCTTTCATACTGTATCCTCTTTGCTATATTACAGATAACAGTTTGTTCTTAAGCAATAGATTATACATACTTTTATGAAAGACACCTGGTAATAAACCATGGAGAAGTAGAACTAGCAAACAGACGTTTTTTTATTATCCAGAATCTCTACCTAGTAATAAATAATCACTCTTGCGCAAAAAAGCATGAATGTACTGTTTTTTATAACATTCCCATGAGCATCCTATAAGCTATCAGGTACAGCACTTGGTAACTTGGATACATGGCAGTTGTTTGTGAATTCATTATTGATCAATGTCTGCAGAGATTAAAGTGGCTGTAAAGCTTTGTTTTTTTTTTTAAATAAAAATAACAAAAATGCCTATACTTACCTGAGCTTTTGCACAGAGTGGCCCCAACACTCTTCTTTTGGGGCCCCTCGCCTATGCTCTAAGCCCCTCCTCTTCATAGGGTGCCCCCAGGGAAAGCAGCTTTCCCTAGGTGGCACCCGTATGTGCTCACTCCCGTATGTGCTGCGTCTATTGACACAGACAGCAGAACTTGGCCCCACCCCTGCTCCCATGTTACCGGATTCGTTTGACAGCAGTGAGAGCCAATCGTTCCCTCTACTATCATTCTGTCCAATGAGGAGAGAGACAGTGGCAGGAGCAGTTGTGCTCATGCACATCATTGAATCGGATGGGCTCTGGAAGAGAAAAGGGGGGGGTCTGGGGGGCAGCTGCAGCCCAGAAGGTTTTTCATCTTAATGCATAGAACCTTAAGGCTTTAGAACCGCTTTAAGCAGAACATTTTATAGCAGTATTAAAAAAAAAACAGAGTCTTCTCTAAACAGCTGCAAATGTCTGCTAACCTAAGCCAATTTACTCCTAAAACAGAAGCAAATCATTTCCATGGTACTAATAAAAGAACACCTCTAAACATTATATTGACAATAACAAATCAGCAAGGATCAGCGCAGTTTTGTTAAACTGTAATCATAAATTTTGATGAAAGTAATAATTTACAACTGTTTTTAAAGCTAAGTTAGAGGAAAGGAAAATGGATAAGTAAACCGGTTTAAATGGGTTGTGACAAGTTTCAATACACAATTATAAATTCAGATTTTTTTTCAGACTGCGAATGTCATTAAATACAGGAAATTAATTATTTTTTCCTCTTGTTTACTATCCTTAATCCTTATACACAACAGAATAGAACAGGTTGATGCAGTGAACTCTAAGAGAAGTAGCTACAGCCGGGGTTTCAAACTGGTGGCCCTCTAGCTGTTGCGAAACTACAAGTCCCATGAGGCATTGCAAGGCTGTTACAAGCATGACTCCCACAGGGAGAGGCATGCTGGGACTTGTAGTTTTGCAACAGCTGGAGAGCCATCAGTTTGAGACCCCTGAGCTACAGAATAGACATGGTGCATGTAACCTTATTTTTTCTCTAGCATAAATACTACTGTCTTTCAAAACATATTAGTCCATGAGCAAAAATGTCATTCTATAGTCTTTTACCGTATTTGCCGGAGTATAAGGCGACCAGGCGTATAAGACGACCCCCTAATTTTATGTTTTTTCGATTTTTTTGCCTGTACTCACCGTATAAGACGACCCCCATTCCGATGCTTCATATTTCTTTCTTCTGGAGCCATAATCTTCTTCATTCTTGCTGGAGATGGAGCCAATCACGATGAGCGATGTATTCTATTAATGAATACAAAGCCTGCTTGGATTGGCAGAGGCTGTAACATCATCAGCCCACGCCTCTCTGACTCTCAAAGCCAATCCGAGCAGCCTACTGTATGTAAGCACTCGGATTGGCAGAGGCTGTTACCCCAAACCGAGCAGGCTCTGTATTCATTTGAATACATCGCTCACCGGGATTGGCTTAGTGGTATATACTGTATGTAGCCACAGCTACATACAGTATTACCGCACATCCAGCAGGCATCCGAGCAGCTGACCCGGTGTATAAGACGGCCCCTGCTTTCTGGCCATTTATTTTAATTGTAAAAGGTAGTCTTATACGCCAGCAAATACAGTAATTCTCTTTATAGCAAACGAGTTGCCTGTTACAGGATCAATAGAATGGGAATACTAATTGGCCGGTATACAAAGCATTGTATAAGGTATAAAAGTCCTAACCCTTGACAATCGGCTTTCCTTTAAAACTTTTTATGCAGCCACTTAAATATATGACAGATATTTGTAGTTTATCATAAAAGAAAACATAAATGGTAACTACATGTGCTCAGATCTGATATGATCTGAGTTTTTCTGTTGCTTACCTATAGCATACAGTTCTATTCCTTGGTCTCGTATCCTTTTTGATGGTGTAATGATTTCATCTTGTGATTTTCCATCAGTGATAAGCACCCCAATTTTGCGAGATTTAGGTCTCATGCCAACCCCAGCCTTAAAATTATTTTGTAAGATGAAATTCAAAGCCAAGCCTAATGAAACACAATAAATATAATGAAACATAAGCTCATGCAGGACATAATGCAAATAAAGTTACTAATTAAAGATGCTGTTGCTAAATTAAGCAATAATATAATTTACCTGTAAGAGTATTGCCCCCCTTGTAAGGCAAATTGGCAACAGCATCCATTAAAGACTTCTTAGTGGGGTGAGAATTTAGCTGCCATTCAGTTCTGGGATCTCCACTGTACTGGGAAAGTGCTAACATGGAAACAGAAGTAGAATTAGATGTAATTCCAAGTATGAAAAAGGAAAAAACATGCCTATGTAACTGTTTTAACATTGTGATTCCTCTGTTTTCCTTCTTTTGAGAAATCAATAAACTTATATTTAAAAAAAAAAGAAAAGAAAAAAAAATACATTGAACTTAAATATTTAGAACATGAAATATAATGGTCCGATAAATTTTTAAATGATTTTAAAAAAACAATCAGGTTGAGTTACTAAAGAGGCAGAAAATATTCATCTTGCAATAAAACCCACTGTTCACTTGATACTGACTTGATATTTCAGGTGAACTTAGTTTCACTTTATTAAACAAGCTAGGTGAACGTTTTTATTGCTTTAGTAATTCAACACCAATAATGGTACTATATACATTTTTTTATAGTATAAACATTATTATATTGATTTGCATCACTCACCAATCTGTACTCGCTCAGGGCCAATCTCAAAGACTTCAACCAATCGTGAGATGAAAGATCTTACTGTCCTGAAGTTTGGACGGCCAATACTCCAAGAACCATCTACCAGCAAAACTATGTCTGCAGCAGCATTAGTTTTGCATTCCAAACCTGTTACATTGATTACAGAAAAAGGTTAGTCAAGTATAAAAGCACAAATATAGTTTACCAGCCAACAGACAAAACTAAAATTACATAAAAAAAGAAACATTTAAAAGAATGTTGATGGCAAAAGGAAAGATACAGTGGAACAAGAAGAAGACAAGGACATCCACCAGATGGACAACCCAACCACAATCACATTAAACATAAAAATAATGTCACAAAACAATATGTAAGGTAACTGCATTCTCCATCTTGAACACATTGATCCTTTGGCAAATTGTGCAGCGCGTGGGGAAAGCAATTTCACTTAGATAACTGATGCCACAATGATAACTTGAGACACAGAGTAATTTCATGTACGCCTTTAACATTGGGTCCAAAGAGAGTATAAAAGGTATAAAAAAGCAAGTTCTCTTCCGCTTAAAAATAACCTAAACTTTAGCAACAGAACAGAAATAAGTTACAAAGGTTACACAGATATACATAACAATAACTGTATAATTTTGCAGGCACATATACACAGCACAATGCAAAGTGTAAACATAACAGGCTTCACCAGTAGTTTTGTAGACTTAAATTGCAAAGATAAAGTAGCAGGAATGTTACAATGTTAAGGAGATACACTATAATGTTAACAAACTTGGTTGTTGATATCACTTGAGCCAACAAAATCCACATGCTGTACATTCTGTTCAGAGCATTTTCTGACTGCGTTTCCTGAAGTACAGGTCTTCTAAACATGCAAGGTGAGCCCAAATCAATAAATAATTTGATGCTTTACTGCTCCTATTATGACCTAACTACAGAAAAACAGTAGTTCAAAAAAATCATGGGTTTCAAAACATGTAATAAATTAAATATATTGAAAAATTACATGACTGCACCCAATGTATTGCTTCAGAAATGCATTCAACAGTATTTAGATCTTTATCATACATTTGACACTACAGGAACCTGTGCTGAAAGAAATATGTAGGGTGCCATTCCCTATTTTAACAGGGAAATGCTAACACCTCTATCAATTTTTTATTTTCACTGTCTCTGTCCTACTGGGGAGATTGCCATTGACTTCCTGCCCTTGAGATGTTACAGGAATCGAAAGGAAATCTCTGTAAAGTGATGGTAAGTCTTTGCCAATTTTCACTGTAATATTTGATTTCCCCTCATCTCTTGCTCTGGTGACAACTCTAAAATGTACTTCACCAAGTTCTCTTATGTTCTGACAATGTTCACTGTGATAACCAGATAGGTGTATCTCCCTTATTGCAATAATTTGGCAATGAACACTTGACAGAGGGTCTAACCCTTCCTCACTCTATCCAAAAAAATATATATATGTTTTTGCCTTAACATGCACATTAATGTTTTAGGGTTCGGGTTAAAGTGTATGTAAAGGTAAAGAAAAATCTAAAATGACACTAAACTTTGATGTAAAAAAATCTATTCAATCAATCAGGACTGGAGAACCGTGTCTATTCTGGAAATTGTCCAAATATATATTTTCAAATATATCTAATCAAGTATGTATTCTTAACTCAAAAAGAACCAAGTCCCAATCTCCAAATTCCTTTTACTTTGTTGCTGTGATCTGAGTTCATGTTAGATCACAGGAAGTTTGAGTGTAGTCACCCTATTTTTCTTGCTCCTAAGATGGACTAGGGACTATGGACTATGGAATTTGTAGTGTACAAATAGCAGCGCACATGACTAACGTGCACAATTAATTCCAAACAAACAGAAGTGAGGGGGGAAAGCAGACATTCTGGAGCTCACATAGAATGTTACTAGGAGGCAGAAAAACACAGTAAGAAATGATTTCATGTGAAAATAAATTATAGGGCCATTAAGCTGTGGATGCATGTAGATTGTTAATAAAAATAAGGATATTGTTAAGTGTCATTTTATGTGTTGATTCTAAAGGTTATAATAACGGTTAGGGTTACACATGAAAATGTTGTCTTTTGCATCACAAATCCCAAGGTTAAAATTAAAATATACTTTATGCAGACTATTACAGCTACTTAAAGCTACAGAAGACCACCTTGTGTACCTTTAATACACAAATGTGCTAAAAAATGTGGACCCCAAATGTAACATGGACCTCACCTTCTGCTGAGCTGGTTCTATAGTTAAAATTATTTTTACCATATCAAATAACATGGACATCTCTACGATAACCTTTTGCCAACTGTTCCAACAGCTTCTGCTGCTTATAGCAAATTGCAATACTGAGATTTACCCTAGGGTAATACAGCTTCCCACCAAATAGTTTGCTTTTCTTATATTATTAAGGTTCATGTATGCTGGGCTTAAAAAAAATGCCAGTTCTTCTGGCAGAAAAAAACGCTCATACAGACTGTTTTTGTTCAGGGGTTTAGGAACATCCAGGAGCATTTAGCCTTTTTTTCTGCCAAAAAACTTCTCTTAAAAACACAATCCAGAAGAGTTTTTTTCTGTTTCTAAACGCTGAGCTTAATATATGGACACATAGGATAACATTGAGCTGCTTCTACAGGCAAAATGCAAATTCCTGTAGTAGCATCTTTTTTAAGCCCAGTGTACAACACATAAGTATGAAACCATTGCTTTGCAATAGCTGCCTTGCTTGATTAAAAACTTTAAATTGTGGTGCAGAAATCTCACAAATAATGTGCCCGAGAGATACATGAAACAGGCATGTGATTCAAATACAAAACTGAATTTGTCCATTAAATATTCTGTATTATTATGGACATTCTGATGATCTCACAGGCTACAGATGTCTTTAAGAGTTTATTATCATAAGAATTATTCAGTATTATATCTACAATGTGTCCAGACAACTGCAGATCTGGAAGCCTATTTATAAAATTGTGGGAGAATGCTCTGACTACCTAGATTCAGATCATCCCCATTCTCATCCACATTTTCTGGTAACATTCCTGGGTCTGTGGTGATCATGTCAAAAGCAAACAGTGGATCCAATTATCCCAGTAATGCCCTGTACACACAATCGGACCTTTTTCGACCAAACTCACATCAGAATTCCGACGGAATTCCATCAGAGGAAAAGAGAACATGTTCTCTATGTAATCTCTGATGGAATTCATCGGAATTTTCGATGGAATTACTCCGATGGGGTATACACACGGTCGAAATTTCCGATGGAAAAAGGTACCTTTTTCCATCGAAAATTCCAATCGTGTGTACGAGGCTTTAAAGGGTTGATAACCTAAGGAAATTATGTAATTTACTTACATCAGTGAAGCAGAAGCAAATTAACAAATCTTTATAACTGTGAGCATTGGTGAATCTTGAAAAATCCACATAATGAATATTTGGTTGAAAAGTGGAGAATGCCCTTGGTAACAAACCGGGGAGATTGTTGGCAAGGACCATAAAACCAAGAAACATACAGAACTCTATCCTAAAGATAAAAGATAGAAATGGAGAAATGAGACATTCTACTAGCGAGATAACTAAAATATTCTATGATTATTACCAAAACCTATATAATGTCAACAAGGGGCAAGGGGATATAGAAGTTCAGAATAGAAGGGGGAAAATTAAACAATATCTAGAAAAGATTAAGACCCCTGGTCTAGCAGAGGAAGTAATAAATGACTTAGAAAAAGAAATAACAAAAGAGGAAATAAATCAAGTGATTAAGAGTATCAAAATGGGGAAGAGCCCCGGCCCTGATGGGTTCATCATTATATTATAAAAGGTTTGGGGGGATACTAGTACCATTTTTCCAGAAGTACATGAACTCAATAGGGGGGGGTATGGCAATGCGTAAGGAGGCTCTGAATGCTCACATAACTCTGATAGGGAAGGAAGATAAGGACCCCTCCTTGTGTGCCAGCTATAGGCCGATTTCTTTAATAAATGTGGATATAAAAATTTATTCAAAAATTCTTGCTGAGAGGATAAGACCACTCTTAATAGGCCTTATAGATAATGATCAAGCAGGGTTTGTACCCGGGAGAGAAACGAGAGAAAACATTTTAAGAGTTATATTTTTGTTACAGAAAGCCAAAAAGAACAAAGAACCAGTAGTATTCCTGTCATTAGATGCCGAAAAGGCGTTTGACAGGTTAGAATGGGAATTTATGTTAGCAAACCTATCCCATATAGGATTGGGTTCAAGTATGCTCAGGTGGATAGGGGCCCTTTATTCGGAACCCTCTGCTCAGGTGAGGGTGAATGGCACCCTATCGGATAGCTTTTCACTGGGTAATGGGACCCGGCAGGGGTGTCCGCTTTCGCCCCTCCTATTCGTCCTTTCATTGGAGCCTTTACTGGAAACAATCCGGATGAATCAGGATATAGAAGGGATAAAACTAGAGAGAAGGGAGCATAAGATATCCGCATTTGCGGATGACATGATGCTATTCGTATCGAACCCCAGGGAGACACTGCCTAAAATAATGATGGAATATGAACTGTATGGAGAGATCTCTAATCTTAAAATTAATAAAGATAAAACGGAGATATTAAGTATATCATTAAGCCCACAGGATCGTAGGGAACTTGAGGGGCTATATCCATTTAAATGGAAGCAAAGGAGGATGAAATATTTAGGTGTATACTTGTCCAGCATGGAAAGATATTTCTATGAGGACAATTATATACTATTATTGAATAAAGTAAGATCAGATTTAAAGGGATATAGTATAGACAGAGTATCATGGTGGGGTAGGCTGAGTACTATAAAAATGATGATTTTGCCGAAAGTTCTTTATATCTTTCAAACACTCCCTATAAAAATCCCAGAAACATATTTTAAAATCCTGGAAAAGATAATAGGAGGTTTCATATGGAGGGGTAAAAAGCCGCGTATAGCAGTTGAGACTCTGATTAGACCCAAAGAGGAAGGGGGAATACAGATGCCGGATTTCAGAAGATACTATGAGGCAGCGGTAATGAGGAGGATTACAGACTGGGTGCAGGGTGAGGGTGGAAGCAAAAAAAAATGGGTAGAAGTTGAAGAAAGTCTAAGTAAAAAAGAGCTAGGGAATATAATATGGGTACCGAGGCAATATAGGGGTTTACCCCTGGATACGCCAGGAATAACAAAAGAAACTTTTAGAATATGGGATAAGGTCTGTAAGAAAAATAAATTGCCCTATAATAGCCCGCTGCTGCCATTAACAGGTACGGACTACTTCCCACCGGGCAAGGAGGGGGGATGGTACCGGAGGTGGTCAACCTCAGATACCCTAAGACTGAAGGATTTATTAAAAGGAAATGAAGTTTGTTCGGTGGGAGAACTTCAAGAGAAATATGGACAGTACCCAGGAGATAGGTGGAGACACAGACAAGTCCAACATTTTGTTAGTACTCTATCGAAGCCCTTGCGAGCTATAAATGAATTAAATCAATGGGAAAAACTTATGACCCAAGGAGAATCTGGGAAAGGGGGAATATCAAGTATCTACAAGATGTTGACAACCAAGATAGATTTAGGGAAACTGAAAATAATAGAAAGCTGGGAAAAAGAACTTAATCAAACCATATCCAATAAGAAGAAGAGACAGGTATTAGAATATGTCCAGGCTACTACGATGGATGCAAAAGTAAAAGAAACTAATTATAAGTTACTCACTAAATGGTACTATGTACCGATTAAACTGCATAGAATGAATAGTGAGGCCTCCCCCTTATGCTGGAGAGGGTGTGGGATGGAGGGAACACATGCCCACATATGGTGGCAATGCCCCCTCATACAGGTATATTGGCGGGAGATATTAGGACTGATAAAAAAAATCAGCGGTTATGTGATAAGATATGACCCATGGGAATGTTTGTTTCACACTACAAGTATGTCCAGGAAAAAGTATAGAGGTTCCTTGGTCCCGTTTCTTTTGAACGGAGCCAAGGCACTAATACCTAGGAACTGGAGGGAAAAAAAAGCACCAACGATAGGGGAATGGCTTCAAGAAATTGATAAAATGAAAGTGATGGAGGAGCTGTGGTCCTTTAAGGTAGAGTCTGGGTTAAGATATGAAATGATCTGGAGGAGATGGAGGGATTTCAGGGCTGGGGGGGGGAGGGGAGGGGGGTCTGGAGGGGAATGGGGGAGATTGTGGGTAGGAAACCTCCTGTTCCCCCCCCTCTTATTTGTTTTTCCCCTTTTTCCTTTTTTTTTTTTTTTTGTTTTTTTTTTTTTTATTTTTCCTCTTTTCCCCTCTTAATTTTTTTTTTTTTTTTTTTTTTTTATATTTAAGTAAATACACAATAAGGGGAATTAACCCCTCTACTTTTCACTAGTATTTTAGATGAACTCCCTTTTCTTCACAATCCCATCGTGTTTTGGCGCACCTAAGTAAATACACATTAAGGGGAATTAACCCCTACTCCTCACTATATTTCAGTAAGATTTCGAGTTTTTTATTTTTTAGACACACATCTTTTCTTTTTCTTTTTTTTTTTTTTTTTTTTTTTTTTTTTTTTTTTTTTTTTTTTATGTACACCTAAGTAAACACACAATAAATTAACCCCTATAGTTTAACCATTTTTCTTTTCTTTCCTCTTCTTGTTCTTCATAATTCAATCTTGTTATTATATATTTAAGTAAATACACAATTAGGGGAATTAACCCCTACATATCTCATTATATTTTAGTAGGACTTAATGTTTTTCATTTGGTTTTCACAGGGGAAAGTGTTCCCCCTTTTTTTTTTTTTTTTTTTTTTTCTTTTTTTTTTTGTGTACACCTAAGTAAATACACAATAAGGGGAATTAACCCCTATAGTTTAACTATTTTTCCCTTTTCTTCTCTTTTTTCTCTTCATAATTCACTTTTGTTATTATATATTTAAGTAAATACACAATTAGGGGAATTAACCCCTACATATCTCACTATATTTTAGAGGGACTTAATGTCTCTCATTCGGTCTTCACAGGGGAAAGTGTCCCCTCTTTTTTTTTTTTTTTTTTTTTTTTTTTTTTTTTTTTTTTTTTTTTTTTCTTGATTGCGGTGCACTTAAGTAAATACACAATAAGGGGAATTAACCCCCATTTTTTTTTTTTTTTTTTATTTTTTTTTTTATTCTCCTCCCTCTTCCTCTCGTTGTGTCTCTCCCCTCTCCCGCTGTCCCCTCTTTCTCTCTCTCTTTCCCTATGTCCCCCCCCCCCCCACCCCCACTCACTGTGGGTATTGGCATTTCCCATGGTCATGGAAAGGGAAGGATCGGCCCTGGGGCAGAACGTGATGGAGAAATCCAGTAGTAGAATGTAGTAGTGGTAGAAGAAGACACAGTGTTTATATTTGTCTTTTCTTCTTTCTTTATTAAATCGTAGGGGTACATACCGAGACCTTAGATGTTAGTCTGTATATTGTTTTTATGTTGTATTGATTGTATTGTTTTGTGAAAAAAAAATGAATAAAAGTATTTGAAATAAAGAAAAGTGGAGAATGATTACTTTGACCTTTTATAATCAGGACACCTTTAATTTGTTGCTATGCTGCCCATAATTTTGTTGACATGTTTTGTATATATCAGAAGCTTGGAAAATGATAGGTGCGTGCTGTATTTTCTTTATGGCTTCAAAGGATGTGAATTTACTGCATAACAGCACCATAAAGACCAGTGTAAATAGGGTTTTATTCACATCAGCTGGGTTTTTCGTGCACTTGTCAATTCATTCTAAATGATCTCACAAGCATCTTAAACTGACCTCAAACTGATGTCATTGACATAAGCAAAAGCCCTTTGGCACAGGTCCTCACAACAATCACTTAGATTGTGGCAAATGACCCAACAAATAAAGTAGCCGAGTCAATGTTTGTGGAGTAATCCAAATAACCTATATAGGTAATAAATAAACGTCTAAATGTGAAGTTTAATATAGACTAGACTATATTTAAAAATCAAATTGACTATTCTGCACTGCTAATGCAAATAGGTTCAACTCTGTACTTTTGGAAAATTATATTCAATATATCCTTTTTTTAGAGTTGACATTCACTATGCCATTATCTCTTGCAAATTTACCAGCATTAACATGGACATCAGGTGCATCTGACTGAGTTGTCATTTCTTCTCCAACCAAAGGTGCACTCATTCCTTGATCAAACACTCCAACAACGTTGACCTTGTAAGATGTTGCTGCCCTGCACAGAGTACAAATGGTGAGTCATTGAGGTGTGTCATTTTATAATGTAATACCTTTTATTACTTGTTAGACAAGTCAGCATTTGTAAAGATACATTTTGTAAAAAAGCAGTTGTAGAAAATTAACTTTTTTAAACACTAACAAGTTAAAGCAGGCTTGGTAACCTTAAATCAGTACATACAATTTATTAATATAAGCATTACATTATTGTATACTTTTTAGCAAACAAACATTTTAACATATGTTCCAAATGTATTCCATATATAACTGAATCAAAGCACAAAGTTAAAGGCTAAGATCACCTTTTGGGGAAAAAATAATAAATGCACATATTTCTGCAGAATGTGCTTTTAATATGTTTTCATTGCACCCATTAACAGTAGAGTGCAATGCCAGGCTCCTGCAGACTCTCAGTATAGCTATATGTCTGTACCCCTGATACAGGCAGTTACTGAAGAGCAGGAAGATCAGTGAACTATGAGAGCGCTCATCAGCACCCTGACAGTTCATTGAGAACTACAAGCTGTCTGCGGTAATGGAAGATAGTAGTTCATTCATTCACAAAATGAAATTTTGACAGACAGTGTAGGGAGAAGAACCCCTGCCCACTGTCACAGGGAGCATATGGGGGGGGGGGGACTTCTGGAGCATGTTACAGTCTACATATGTGTGTAACATGTAACATGCTCTTAAACTTGAACTTATCCTTTAGTTTGCATGCGGCTGGATACCCTGAGACATTAACAGACCTAATGCAGATGCAGATAACAAATCTAATAAAATTAGTTTGGCTCACTACCTGCAAGCAACATGTACAGATTATTTTCTTTCATTTGTATTTTAAAATATAGCAATGTGTATGTAAATATATATCTTAAAGTAGAAATACTATATAATATTTAACGTGTTCGTGTTAATCCAAACTTAATTTTTAAACTTTTTAAACCTGAAGCTTTCATTAAATTAATACTTGGTGTCCCCACCAGAAAGGTCCTTCCTGTCATGGAATGAGAACACTCTGTCCCTGCCTCCCATTGGTCTCTTGAGCTGTCACCCTGTCACATGTTCATTCAGTAGTGTCCATAAGCATCTGTGTTGAAGCTCATTATGCAGGTATATTCAGTTATTGCCACTATTAGGAAGCCCATCCTGAGTAAAAATTTGAAGCTACCACTGCAACAAGTGCATTTAGACAGGAAGTGGATGTAACTACATTAAAAGAGATTAAAACAGTATTTAAAAATAGATGTTTAGGATATACAATACTTAAGCAAATTAAATATCTTCCAGGTAGAGTTTACATCTAGTTTAAGATCATAACTGGATTTATTTATAAGCAAGGGGTTTCACTCAGAAATCAGACCTAAGAAATCAAGTTTTTCCTGAGTATGTCTGCATGATAAACTCTTTTAAATATCAGTATTAACTTTTCATCTATGTTTTAATTAGATTTATTGACCTATTAACATGACTGGTCTAGAAGGTGCCAAAAGTATGCAAATTGCACCAATGCTTTGTCGATGTCACAATTGAAGAATCTGGACAATAGAAAAAAAAACTAAAGCTCTACCTTTTAGTGGATATATAGTATAAATATAGCCTTAAAAGAAAGTTAGGGTGGTCATGCAGTACACAGTATGGCCCGGATTCACAAAGCACTTGCGCCGACGTATCTTGAGATACGCCGCGTAAGTGCAAATATGCGCCGTCGTATCTGTGCGCCGTGCCCACAAAACTAAGATACGCCAGAAAATAGGCTTCATCCGACCGACGTAACTTGCCTGCACCGGCATAGAATGGGCGCATATTTACGCTGGACGTATTTGGCGTTCCCATTGATTTTCTATTCACATATGCAAATGAGGGGGATACGCCGATTCACGAACGTCCGTCCGTCCGACGCAGTGCGCGTAAAGTCATACGTCCGGCGTAAAGTTATGCCCCATAAAGGAGGTGTAACTCAGCAGCATCCATGTTAAGGGCTGCACCAGGGAACACAAGCCGACGTATTTTACGTAGTTTACGTAGGACGTGAATATGACTAGGCGTAGGTTACGTTCACGCCGTAGGCAGTGATCCGACGTATCTTAGGCAGTTGTTCCGACGCGATTGTGACACTGAGATGCGCCCACGGGACGGCGCATGCGCAGTTGGCGATACGCATCTATCTGGCGCTCGGCCCATCATTTGCATGGGGTCACGCCTCATTACCATGGCTCACGCCCACTTCCACTTACGCCGACTTACGCCTTGGAAACCCAGTGCAGATTTGGAAGCACTGGTTTTGTGAATTCAGAGCTTGCCTCTCTGCGCTGCGTCGGCGTATCGTAAAGGAGATACGCTACGGCGGCATAAATATGCGCCAGTGTCTGTGAATCCGGGCCTATGGGTTGATTTACGAAAACCAGAATCTGGTGCAGCTGTGCATGGTAGCCAATCAGCTTTTAACTTCAGCTTGTTCACTTAAGCTTGGACAGTAAAACCTGGAAGCTGGTTGGTTTTTATGCAGAGCTGCACCAGATTTTACCTTCTCCAGTTTTAGTAAATCTAAAAGTAGTGAGACCTGTTCTTTAGCAATTCAAACTCACTGAGAATCACAACTAGAAAATCTCTCTGTAAAGTAGCAAGCACTTCCATTACTTGGAATCACAGGTCCCCTAGATCTAAGTAATATTATAAGTAATGTGAACTCGACATAATGTTTGCTTTTATTGGGCAGCTTACAGATTCATCAAGATAAAGTTACAATTGCTGTTCTTCACAGTGTTATGGAGATATCTGGGCTACACATAAAAGAATAACAATGTCCCATTACTGTAAATGAGATTTCATTGTGAATGATTAGGTAGTTAAAAAATACTGCCAACTCTATATTGCAGCAGGTGTTGAAAGAATTATGTCACGCCTTATACACATTACTGAAAGGGATTAATGATATGAAACATTATCTCACTGTTTTTCCTACCTGAGTTCTTCTAGTACCACTGTATTATCATAAGGACCAACCGTCATTTCTCCCAAATGCCTTTCATCCCCTATAGGATAGAAAGTGATTTTGTATCCTTTTACTTCTCCTGGGGCAGGTTCCCAGGTCACTCGGAAGGTTGATATAGTTGGATCAGATGTTTTCAAGTTCCTTGGTGATTTGAAAGGAGAAGCTGAAGAAACAAAATAAAAAGCTTTTTAATAAAGCAAATTAAAATTGTTCCTGAAACTATTAGGAAATGTGGATAATGCCCAATGAATCTTACTCAAACAAGTTACAACACTAGATTGGTTTCTTCGGAGAGCTGCACCAGTGTTTGCACTCTCCAGGTTGAGTAAATCAACCCCACAGTACACATATTGAAGGGTTTGCAGTTATTAAACTTCCATTACATTTTCATTTCACCCAGTAACTTTCTCCCAGAGCTTCATGTAGTATTTTTGTTGGCTTCCAGCAAACCTGTACTGACAGAGATATAGGACATTGCCTACTCTCCTCATACAAAGCCAGTTGCCTGGTTTTAGCTACTTTATGATGGACTGAACATATTATCACAAGCATACAAAAATATGGTCAGCCCAAATTAGGTTGCTTGATCTAAAAATAAATTTAGCACTTTCTGATACACATTGACGGCACAGCATTTTAATTAAAGAATGTATAGAGTATTTATGCTGTCCTAGAGGAAACTTAACAAAATATTCCATTGCAGAACTGGTAACATATGTGGCCCAAGGGAAAATAAGATTTCCTGGCAATCATTCTATTGGCAACTAAACTGTCTGTGTTTCAGGCTCTTTTATATATCATTATACAGTTCAGTCACTCTGAAGTGTCTGAAGACACCAGCTTCATTCCGGGAAGTACCATAGTTGCCATCACAGTTTCCATCGATTGTGAATAGCACATTTTATTGCCTGGGGGAACTAACCATTAAACTGAGTCTCAGAATTTTTCAACAAGAAGTGCTGATTATTGCAAAAAAAAAATAGTCTACAGCTCTTGCAGATTACCAAATCATTCTTTGAATATAATTTAAACTACAGTAAAAAATCACATCATCACATATGGATTCATTTAAATGGTGTCATAATAAGTAAGACATGTTGGGAAGTGAGAAGTTGTAATATTAAGCATGCAGGTCCCTTAGGGAACATGTTAAATCTTTAAAGATGGTAAGTTTAAGATGATGGCTGTAGGTATGTAAGAGTTAAAAATTGTAATACAGATTTTAAACCTGAAAGGCTAAGCTGAAAACCAGATGTTGGTGATTCCTTCCAAAACTAATTCTCAAGCTGTCTATACATGGAGAGACTTGTGTGACATTCCCACTGTGCATGGTGTACAAATGGCTGCAGCAAGGGATCTTGGGATCCAGCATTATTGTTTGAAGAGGTCAAGCTAGTAGGGCATTTCTACAGATCCACACTTTTTTATTTTACTCTTTATTCAGAGTGTCTTCAATACAAACTGAAAGAGCCATTAAAAGGTATGAGAGAGAGTCAAATATTTAAAGTAGAACTGTGGCCAGACTATGGGCAATTAAATATTTACATATTCTTAACAAGCAGTAAATAAAGTTTGAAACAAGCCTTCAGCCTTGTTCAAACCTTTGCAGCTACACCCATGTTGGAGTAATTAATCCTTAAATTTGTAGCCGAAGCTTCTCAGTTTAACTTTCACTTGCTCGCCTAACTAAGTTCCCATACCTCAGCAGCGACTTGGCAGCCTGTCAGTTAGTTACATTTAAGGCCCCTTTCACACTAATCTGATGCGCTTCTTCCACAGCACAGGTGCAGTAAAGTGTACCCACAGTTTTCATGTTGGTTAGCTGCACTTTGCCATAGATTTCTATTATGTCCCATAGTTTTGGTGCACTTTCAGAAAGTGCACCAAAACTTCTGCATGCAGGACTTTTGGTACGCTTTCAGAAAGTGCACCAAAACCACAGGTCTATGTCTATAGCCAAGTGCAGCTAGCCCACCTGAAAACCACGTGTACACTGCACTGTACTCGTGCTGCAGGAGAACCACACCCATTCAGTTTTAAAGACCCCTAATGTAAACACAGAGCAGGTGCACAGGGATGGAAGAGAGAAAAGTGCTGAGATGGGAACGTAAATACTTTACTGCTTTTATTGTGAGCTTTAAGGATACATTTCTCCACAGTGGCTGTAAATACAGAGATCAGTCAGGAATTATTCTTAAGCTTACTACTTGTTAGGGATATGTAAATATCTGAATGTCAATAGCCTGGGAATAATTCTGCTTTAAGTCTATTGGTTTATATTTATTTTTTATATAGAAAACAAAACGAGCATCAACTTCTGTTAAGCTATACCCACACATATATAAATAAAAGTGTATTTCATACATGGTCTCCTATCTGCATTTTGAGCTGAACTGAATTCAGCAGGAGAAAGAAAACGTGGAAGGCCCAATATAATCTGCTAAATATTTTTAAGAAACACATTTGATTGTGGGTTTAATAGCTGAGTCCAGCCAAACACCCAGAAAAGAGCAGGAAATATAGACCTCACAAACACAAGTTTATTAACGATTATCCTTAGTAACACCCTACCTGTTGTTCCTTCTCCTTGTCTTGCTTTTCCATCTCCTGACTTGTAAACTGGGACAACAGTTATATCATAGGTAGTTAAAGGTTGCAGCCTTCTTAGTACCGTTGTAGTGGCTGAGCCAGGCATTTTAGCAACAATTTGTCTTCCGCCTGCTCTTGGCCGATAGATCACACGATAATTCACCACATTTCCTGGAGCAGGCTGCCATGTGACTTTCATTGTATTTTCTGTTTCATCGCTGACTGTAAGAGTCTTTGCATTTGGTGACACTATGGCAAGGAACACAATTATATTTTTGAAATGTTCTCACATATATATATAAAATTACACATTTTCAGGTTTACTTTGAACATGCCCATAGATCTAAATTATATGCAAAATATATTGGTATAGCTGTGGACATTTGAAGAAAACTTAGCTAGACTTTCAGAAGTTGGGTAAGCTATCTTTTCAAGAACAAATACTGGCCATGTAGTCATTTTCCACTGCTCCTTTGAAGGAGAATGTAGTAAAGAGATTCCTTTTTTCCACTTAAACATGTTCCTCACACTCATATTAGAGAGGTAACTTTAACGTTTAATGTAATATAGTTTTTCTTTTTGAAAGCACAGCACACATAGCACAATCATATTCAATGTTTTCTTAACCACTTGCTTACTGGGCACATATACCCCCCTCCTGCCCAGGTGAAATTTCAGCTTTCGGCACTGCATCGCTTTAACTAACAATTGCGCGGTCGTGCGACGTGGCTCCCAAACAAAATTGACTTCCTTTTTTCCCCACAAGTAGAGCTTTCTTTTGGTGGTATTTGATCGCCTGTGCGGTTTTTATTTTTTGCGCTATAAACAAAAAAGTGAGACAATTTTGAAAAAAATACAATATTTTTTACTTCTTGCTATAATAAATATCCCAATTTAAAAAAAAAAAAAACATTTTTTTTTCTCAGTTTAGGCCGATACGTATTCTTCTACATATTTTTGGTAAAAAAAAAAAAAAAAAATCGCAATAAGCGACTGGTTTGCGCAAAAGTTATAGCGCTTACAAAATAGGGGACAGAATTATTTTTTTTTAATTATTTTTTTTTACTAGAAATGGCGGCGATCTGCGATTTTTAATGGGACTGCGACGTTATGGCGGACACATCGGACACATTTTTGGCGCGATTCACATTTATACTGCGATCAGTGCTATAAATATGCACTAATTACAGTATAAATGTGACTGGCATTGAAGCGGTTAACACTAGGGGGTGAGGAAGGGGTTAAATGTATCCCTGCTTAGTGTTCTAACTGTAGGTGGAGGGGGGGTGACTGGGGGGGTGACCGATCTGTGTCTCTATGTACAAGAGACACAGATCGGTCTCCTCTCCAGAGACAGCACTCTCTGTGTAAAACGGCAATGAGAGATGATCTCATATGTTTACATATGAGATCCTCTCTCATTGGCCGCACAGATCGCCTCGCGAACGGCCACTCTGATTGGCCGTTCGCGGCGATCTGTAATTGGCTGTGTCCGAGGGACACGGCCAACACAGATTTTCCCCGCAGCGCGCTCTGGAGCGCGCGCGGGGACCGCCCTAAGGGGCGGACGTCAATTGACGGCAGTTTGGAGATTGGGATCCGCACTGTAGCCGTCAATTGACGGCAGGCGGATCCCAAGTGGTTAAACATCCTTTAAAGCGGAGCTCCACCCAAAGGGGGAAGCTCCACTTCTTTGCACCCTCCCCCTCCACATTTGGAACTTTTTTGGGGGGGGAGGGGAGCAGGTACCTAGTTTTGATAGGTACCCACTCTCACTTCTAGTTCAGATCGCTAGGGCAATCTACGAGCATGTTCGGCCCCTCCTCATTTCCCCCGCAACCTTCTGGGACACACACAGGTCCCAGAAGACTGCATGACCATTTATAAAGCACACCACAACTCGTGCATGTGCAGTAGGAAACTCTTACTTACAATTCTGGCGCCTGCACCTGAAGCCAATTGAAGAATTGGCTTGGGCGCCAATATCACTGAATCCCTAAACTGGTAAGTGTTTTTATAATAAACATCAGCAGCTACAGTATTTGTAGCTGATGATTTATTATTTTTTTCGGAAGACTGGAGCTTCTCTTTAAGTCTTTTCTTGTTTTTGAGTATCCAGTATCTACTTCAGTGAGGTTGGTAAATACTCCTGTTAATTTGGGGGTCAGTGTAAACCTTCCCAATATATTGGTGGTTAGTATAAAATGTCCTATTATATTGGTGGCCAGTGTAAGTACCCTTATTACATTGGTGGTTAGGGTAAAGATCCCATTGAATTGGTGGTAAGTGTGAATCTTCCTGTTAGATTGGTGGTCAGTGTAGAATCCCCTTTTAATTGAGGGTCAGTGTAGAATTGTCCTTAAACTGGTAGTCAGTGTAAATTCCCTATTACAATGGTGGTTAGTGTAGAATCACCCTTGCATTGGTTGTCAGTATACATCCCCTATTACAATGTTGGCCAGTGTCAAATTGGCCCTACTTTGGAGGTCAGTATAGATCCCTTAATATATTAGTGGTCAGCATAAACTTCTCCTTTACATTGGTGGTCAATTTAACCACTTGCCGAGCAGCCGCCGTCATTATTTGGCGGCAGGTCAGCGCATTCCCGCAAATCGCCGTAGGTATACGTCGGCTCCTTTAAGGAGCCAAAGCAGACTGTACGGCGTGGGACCAATTCGCGTGGCAGGCAGCTGCAATGTCTGCCGGCCACCCGCGATCACAGGAACGAGAGCCAAAAGGGGATCTGTCGTTGTAAACAGACAGATCCCCATTCTGACAGGGGAGTTAGAGAGAGAGGTCTGCTGTTCCTAGTGATTCCAGTCAGCCCAGCCAACCATACAGTTAGAAACACTCCCAGGGAACCCACCTAAGCCATTGATCGCCTCCTAGTGTTAACCTCTTCTTTTCCAGTGACATTTATACAGTAATCAGTGGCTATTTTTAGCGCTGATCACTATAAAAATGTCTATGGTCCAAAAAAGTGTCAAAGTGTCCGATCTGTCCGCCGCATTGTCTCAGTCCCACTAAAAATCACAGATCACGCCATTACTAGTAAAGAAAAAAAGTTATAATAAAAATGCCATGAATATATCCCATATTTTGTAGACGCTATAACTTTTGCGCAAACTAATCAATATACACTTATTCCGATTTTATTTACCAAAAATATGTAGAATACATATTAAACTAAACTGATAAATGTTTTTTTGTGGGATATTTATTATAGCAAAAAGTCAAAAGTAAGCTCTATTTGTGGGGAAAAAGGGACATCAATTTTGTTTGGGTACAGCGTTGGTCATTATTGGGGGGAAATATTCCAGTCTGTAAGTAGTGTTGCTCACGAATATTCGTATTGCGAATATTCGGCTCGAATATGGCATATTCGAGTATTCGCAATATATTTCGAATTTTCGCGGTGAATATTCGCTATTCCGAATATTCGCATTTTTTAAATTTTATTTTTAAAACAGATCACATCCTATCGACGTCTAAAAGCATTGCTGGTATGATTAGAGACCCTGGGCCGAGTAGCTAAGCTGAGGCGATCCTTTTATGTTGCCGAATATAAAAAAAAAAAAAAAAAGCGAATTTTTGCTAATGCGAATGCGAAAATGATTGCGAATTTTCGATAACTGTGGTAGGAGAACTCTGATTGTCTCTGATGCAAAAGGGGGGGGGCTTTGTGTATGTTTCTGTTATGAATATTTGTATGTTTGATATTATTTTTTTTTGTAAGAAGGAAAAAATTGCGCATACCCTAAAAAAAGGGGAGAATACAGCAGCAACTCAAAAATGTTATACAACATAAATTAATACAAGACAGAAAATGGAGTCGCTCTACAAGAATAAAAAATATGTCTAGTGACAAGACATGTGGGCAAATTATAAAATAAGCAAGCGCAAATAACTTGTGAAATACACAGTGAAACAAATATATAAAGAAATATAGTCCCAATAATAGAAAAATAATCTTTCATAAAAATGTCTTTGATATGTGAAGTGAAAAAAAGTCCAAAGCATGCAGCATGAACGTGTTCAATCTTCAAGGTGTTTGATTGACAAACGGCTGTGACAGATGGATAGAGTAAAGAATCACCACCAATGCAAAACACTTTTTATTTTCTATTGTAAAATATCACGAATATTCTGAGCCAATCAGAGTGCTCCTTCCGCATTTGCCGAATATTCGCAATTATTTTGTATTGTAAAATATCAAGAATATTCTGAGCCAATCAGAGTGCTCCTTCCGCATTTGCCGAATATTCGCAATTATTTTGTATTGTAAAATATCAAGAATATTCTGAGCCAATCAGAGTGCTCCTTCCGCATTTGCCGAATATTCGCAATTATTTTGTATTGTAAAATATCAAGAATATTCTGAGCCAATCAGAGTGCTCCTTCCGCATTTGCCGAATATTCGCAATTATTTTGTATTGTAAAATATCACGAATATTCTGAGCCAATCAGAGTGCTCCTAGCGCTGTTGTCGAAATTTCGCCATCAATATCGCATTCGCATTTTGCGAAATTTCGATAAAATATCACAAATATTCTGAGCCAATCAGAGTGCTCCTACAGCATTTGTCGAAATTGCGCAGTAAATATCGCATTCGCATTTTGCGAAATTTCGAAAAAATATCAAGAATATTCTGAGCCAATCAGAGTGCTCCTACCGCAGTTATCGAAATTTCGCAATTATTTTCGCATTCGCAATAGCGAAAATTCGCAATCATTTCATTTCGATAAAATATCACGAATATTCGAATTTAGCGAATATATCTCGAATATTCGACTATATATTCGAGATATATCGCGAAATCGAATATGGCGTATTCTGCTCAACACTATCTGTAAGTGGTTAAAAAATCCCCTTACATTGGCAGTAAGTATAAAATACTAATACTAATCGGTGTAGAAACCCCAATTACATTGGTGGTCAGTGTAAATGCCTCATTAAATTGGCGGTGAATATAAATGTCCCCATTAAATTGATAGCCAGTGAAGAAAGCTCTCATACTGATCATCAACGTAAGCTGGAGGATTTGGGGGATTTTACCGTTTTAAAAATAACTGACACTGAGGCACTTTTACCTTTCACTGACCACTACTGCTGATGGAGTCTCCTTCCACTGGTATGGAGTAATGTTTTCTTCCATTCACCAGTGCCAGAAGTACACACTCCTGACAACACTACTCTATGCACTATGTTGTACATTGCATAGTCCTGACTGCTACACTCACTGTTTAGAACATTACATACAGTACACTTCAACATTATTTGCTATGGTACATGGTTCTGTTTATTTTACCACCTGTTGCTTGTTGCTGTGTAGTTTGTAACTTTTCTGCTGCTTCTTCGAGGTAGAAAAATGTTAACTCCCTGTCTGTTTTTCTTCATTGAAATTATATATAAATGTATATGTGTGTGAGACTTTCGCTATTAGTACAGTATTTAAGGGGTATTTTGTGTGTGCAAAACAGTGGATTTTGTAGTGTTTATACTATAATATGTCTTAGACGCAGGGCTTTTTTTCAGGGGGAACTTGGGGGAACTCAGTTCCACCACCTTTGGCTCAGACCCTTTGGTGCCTGCTAACCACAATCACTTGTAAACACAAGTCTGGTTTCTGTGTTTACAAGTGACAGCTCTGCACTCTGTGTGTAACCCCCTGAACTCTGCACTCTGTATGTAATCCAATCCTGGTATTTAATGCCCCTTTAAGACCCTTCTACTGTTTTTGAAATCTGAACGGGGTCGTGGTTGAGTTCCTGCACCTATTTTCTGAGAAAAAAAGCTCTGCTTAGACGTACCCAATATTTAGCACCAATGTTTGTATCCACAAACCCTTCTGATATTACAGTAGGCATGCAGCTTTTAGTTCAAAACATCCAGTTTAAACATTCTCACTTTTTCTCACAATGACCATTGATTCTTTAACTGGGAACCAATCATAGTTACTTGTTGTGGGCATTTTTAACGTTTACATATTATTTATACTGTTAACATTTCATTTTTTAATAGGAACTTCTTTCATATTTCAGGTTGTCAGTAAAAATAGTGCTCTGTCACAAAATTATGTTTGTTCGTTCAGTAAAAAAGAAAGTAAGTATCTAGGAAGCTGACAACCCTGACAATGAGGATCATAGTTTAATTTATCTGATATTACATGATAGGACTTCTGCTTTATTCTTCAGTATATAAAATAGTCATTTTCTGACTCAACATTTCTTTAAATGCTGTGTCTGCTGTTAATATAACTAGAGTTTCAATGATTGGGAACTTAGCGCCCCCAATTATATCTATAATAGCAGCACAGCACCTTAAAATAAAAATGTTTGGAGTCACTCTTGATGCAGTCTAGCACACCTTATCACCAGTGAGCAACAATAAGGGAAATACCAGTTAAATTGCTCTTGTTGCCACATTTCCTTTATTGTCACTTTCTGACTACCCACTGCTAGCCCATATACTTATAGTCCTTCAATAACCAAGACAATGGGGTTGATTTACTAAAGCTGGAGAGTGAAAAATCTGGTGTAGCTCAGCAACCAATCAGATTCTAACCTCAGCTTGTTCAATTAAGCTTTGACAATAACACCTGGAAGCTGATTGGTTGCTGTGCATAGCTACACCAGATTTCACACTCTCAAGCTTTAGTAAATCAACCCCATTGTCTTGGTTATAATTATAATAATATATATAATAGTATATACAATAAATATAATTAAGTGAAAGGCAGTTTTTCTGTTACATCTCATCTCAAGACTGAAAATACCAGAATAAAATATAATTTGGAAAAATTATAATCTCTGAGTTTCCAAGTTAGAGGAACTGAACCTATATGAACTATTACTGATACATTATATATAAACAATAAGGAGTCTGTTTAAAAAAAAAAGATTCAGCCTAGGTTCACACTGCTGCGAATTCAAAATCGTGGTAAAATGCGCGATTTTACCGCGATTTTGCCGTGATTTGCCGCGATTTCGGCCGCAATTTAATGTAAATCGCGGCCCGAAATCGCAAAAAGTAGTACAGGAACTACTTTTTGAAATCGCAGATGCGGCGTCGCACTGATTAGGACAGTGCCATTGCCGACAATTGCCGCCGATTTGAGATGCGATTTGACATGTCAAATCGCATCTCAAATCGTTCCAAATCGTACCCAGTGTGAACCAGGGCTCACACAATTTTCATCTAGGATTTAAAAGGTTTTAATCCAATTAGAAAAAATAGGTAATAATAAGTGAAAGCTGTGTGGATTTTCTATGAAAACAGTTACTAAGACCCTTATTTATAGTCTTTATTATCATCATAAGACCATAAATATTGTGTATGCTGAATCTATGTGCAAAAGCAGGCAGAGTAATACAAATCTACAATTTGTTCCAGGGCAGCTCACAAATTTACAGCTTTCACTGTGTCTAAGTGATGGTGCGCTTTAGAAAATAAATTAATTTAGAAACCCCAAAATGTCAAATTCTGCATTATATAGGCTTACAGGCTACTTTTCACCTTAAGCCTATAGTTTTAGCCCAATGTTTTTGATAAACCAGATAAAATGTGGAAATAGGCTTCTTCACCAAAAAAAAAAAAAAAAGCATCATTCACATGCTTAGCACATGTTTTCAGATCTGAAAAAATGTCTGGGAAATCTTTCAACAGATGTGTCTTTAGAGAAATTCCTGAAATTCCGAAGATTTTATGTAAAAAAAAATGCATATCTACATACGAATGTATAAGTGTAACATAGTCAAGTCTAAGCGAGATGGTAATGTGATGCAATTGGAACAGCTGTATTGATCCTGCCATTAGGCTTGGTCCATAAGAAAACTCTGTTAAGCTTTATTTCTCACGGTACATGATGAGAAAAGATGATCCCTCACCAAAGCTAGTCTCCAATTACTAAATTTGCTGGTTCAGGGTGAAATGCATTATATGTATTTTGAATTGTAATCTTCATAGTAATATAACAGGCAATACAACATAATTACTTTATTAATTCCCCACATACTGTATATATGACATAATCACCTCATTATCTAAATAGTTTTAATTTAATATGCTGGTTTTTAACTTCCATGGGCAGTAACCCATAGCAATCAATCAGTTGCTGAACTCAAATCACTACCCAATCAATTTGGTTTTGTTGCTATTAATAAATGCACTTATGCCCTGTACACACGATCGGTCAATCCAAAGAAAACGGTCTGATGGATTTTTCCATCAGTTATCCGATGACGTTGACTGATGGTCAGTCATGCCTACACACCATCAGTTAAAAAAAAAACGATCGTGTCAGGACGCGGTGACGTAAAACACAACGACGTGCTGAAAAAAATGAAGTTCAATGCTTCCAAGCATGCGTCGACTTGATTCTGAGCATGCGTGGATTTTTAACCGATGGACATGCCTACAGACGATCGTTTTTTATCTATCGGTTAGTTATCCATCAGATAATTTTAAAGCAAGTTCCATTTTTTTTAACCTATGGATAAATAACCGATGGGGCCCACACACAACCGTTTTCATCAGACAAACCGATCGTGTGTATGCTCTGAGTAGGGTTGAAGCAAGTGTAAATGTACACGTTACCTTCACTCCTCCAGTTAAGCAATGTTGGGATCTGATTTTCAGGAGCTAGCACACCTCTGATTTCAGCACATCACTGTTCTAACTACCAAAAGTAATTGAATTTCCCATAGAACCACTGCTATGAAAATTTACACTCAAATATCTCTAGATCACAGATGTAAGTGTAATAAAAATAACTATAATCAAATTATATATAAACCCTAACTGAATTACAATACATTTGCTATAGTATTGTATACCATATATAATTGCAATTTTTTTCATAAATTACTGTTTTGGCTTCAATCATCCTTTTTTTTATTTTAACGCAGCAGATCCTATCCAGCTATTATCAAAATCTTGCCATCGACAGTATACATACTTGCTGCAGCAATGTCATCTGTACATCATTGCTCTGAATTTTATTCCTGATACTGAGAGCAGTGGGCCATGCCTACTGAATGTGTGTTGGTATGCCCACTTTTAGCCTCCACCAGGGGAACAATGTTTTTATTATACAGGATTTATATAGTGCCAATAGTGTGCGCAGTGCTTTACATGTGGCAGGAGCAAATATGGGGATCACTTGTCACCCCATAACAAGAATCACCTGACAGTATTTTCAGGTATTTTTTAATAAAAACAGACTGCGAACTTAAAAAAATTAAACTTGACTTTGAAATTGCCTTAACAGGTAAAAGATTTTTTGAGGTTTGAGTTTAGATCAACTTTAAGGCCTAGCTCCATGTTTGCTGTAAAGTTAAATAGTTTGTTTGGGCCAAATAATTTTCTATCACTAACAGATGTGTCTGCTGGGCATGCTGTACAGTACTATAAACTGATTGTATACAGTGCTGTGTTTCGGCAGTGGAACAGGGTCTTCCTGCACCACTCCCAGGACAAAATTGAGCCAGGCCGAGAGCTGCTCTGCCATTCACAGTAAGCTTTGTATTTTGTGAATGAATACAACGCTTCTTCAGTTTGGCTGATGCAGAGATTGTGACATCATCACAATCTGCAGCCAGAAGTTGAAAGTGATATTAAATACATTTGTTTATATATTTATATCCTTTTTCTAAAAAAAAAAATTTTTTACTTGCTTTGTTCAACAATATTGCACAGAGCGCCCCCTTACTTCCTCTTCTAGAGTCCCTCAGGTGCTGTCTGCTTCTTCCTCTACTGGGTACCCCTTTGCAATCCATGTGCTATGGGGGCACCCATGCATGCACACCCCCGAGCTGGGCTGTTTGTTTTCATTCATCTCAGCTCGGCCACACCCTACACTTTCTTCTCAGAGGATTTGACTGACAGCAGCATGAGTCATTGAGTCCCACTTCTCTCAGAGTCTCTTGTGGGACAAAAGAAGAGAGAGCAATAGAGTTGAGACTGGGACAGCTGGAGCATTAGAGAGCCCAGGCAAGTTATTAGGGGGATGCAGAAGGGGTATTGCAATGTTTTTTACCTTAACACAGACAATGCATTAAGATAAAAAAAATTGAGTTTAGTACCACTTTTAACCACTTGCCACCCAAGGTACAAGATGCAGTAGTTATACTGGGATGATGCCTGCACCTACAGGCATTAACCTAGTATCATTCTTTTCAGTCTGTGAAGTAATCTGTGTGGCTAATTAGCCACTTGATCACTTCTGCCACCCCCCTCCTGCTGCCGCTTTTTCCTGGGCTCTCCGGTCCCATCCCGGAGGCCGGGAGTAATGTGGCCAGTGGCGATGGCTGCCCTGTACAGAGAGAGAGGAACTGAGGTTATTCCCCTCTCTCTGTAACCCTGAAAACCAGGTGTGAAGAGTAGTTTGTCCCTTCCGGTTCCGCCCCTTTGTTTACCTGGCCACCAGCTGCCAGGAAAGCAGCCGATCAAACTGATCTGTAAACGACTGCATGGGAGGCCAGAGGATCTAATAGACCCTTAACCTTTCCATAAAGATAACCTGTCACGGCCCATGCTGTCAAAAGGGATGTTGTTCATCTGTATAAAATAAATAAATAAATGAAAAATATTTAAAGGGCTCTGTCCCACCATGCAAATGCGAATGCATAGGTTACTCTTGCACGCATATGTAAACACATGCCCCCCAATGCACCTCAAACCCCCCCCCCCCCCCCGCTGTCTGCCAACCCACTAGTACTTACCCCATCTAGGTGGCGGAGACATCGGGCAGCGGCGGGGATCAGGCATTGGTGGGTATCGGGCAGCGGTTCCTGTGTCTTCTCCTCGCTTTCCGCCGTGCGCCTCCTTCCCTCCTCCTAGACGTCCAACAGGATCGCCTGTCCTTTCAGCCAATCTGGTGATGGGTATTAGACCAGCTTTCCAATTGGCTGGGAGGAGGATTAGTGTTGCAACAGCAAATATTAATTCACTGTTGTAACTCTTGGGTGGGCTCATGATGCAATGCTCTGCGCCATGTGCCCATCCTATTTTGAAGCCTTTGGCTCTAATCAGGTGCTTAAAAAAAAACACCCCGCCGCTGTAATTCATGCGCCTGGCATCCTTAAAGGGGCCTGACGCATGAATAGGGGGTGGCGGCTGTGGATACAGGGGGCGGTGTCCGGGTGCCCCTAATGGACAGGCTGCCACTGCTATTCAGTAAAGAAAGACAATCTAAGCAAATAATGTCTTACTGGCATCTAGGAAAAGGAATATAAATAATACAAAGGTTTATTTCACTCTTAAATTGTACAGAAGCTTGGGGAATTTGTCCTTTTTTTCCTTTTTGAATGAATATATTATTTAGCTTGCTGTGGTATTTGCTCGCTGAATATTGCTCCGTTTTTATTGAAAGCTTAAATGCTCTTGCATACCTATGCTAGGTATTAGGAAGCACCTTTATATATCTTGATCGTTATTTTTTTGATCAAAGTATTTTTGATCAAAGCAATATACCTGCATTGGATAACAATGAGTATAGCATGTTGTGGTAATCCCAGGAATTGATTAATCAGTAAAGATAAGCAAACAGGTTTATACTCAACCGGCACTACTGAAAAATGTGGAATGATATCAATCTCCAATGAGATATACTGTAGTCAACATTTGATGAATGTTCCTGTGTACTATGTCTTTTGTGTTGGCATGCACATACATGAGTTTTTTTACATTTCATTCCAAAAGTCCAGTGGCTACAACATTCTGATATTATTGCTGCACATGATCATCAAAAAGCCAAAGACCTTATGTCGATGTGCCATACAGCCTGCATTAGCAAGGCGGGCATATGTCCATAGTATCTAATTTACTCTTGTATATGGTGAAACTAATGGGTAATGACTTATGCCGCATACACACGATCGGTTTGTCTGATGAAAACGGTCTGATGGGCCGTTTTCATCAGACTAACCGATCGTGTGTGGGCCCCATCGGTTATTTATCCATCGGTTAAAAAACTAGGAACTTGTTCTAAAATTATCTGATGGTTAACTAACCGATAGAAAAAAATTATCATCTGTGGGCACGTCCATCGGTTAAAAATCCACGCATGCTCAGAATCAAGTCGACGCATGCTCAGAAGCATTGAATTTAATCTTTCTCAGCACTTCGTTGGGTTTTACGTCACCGCGTTCTGAAACGATCGTTTTTTTAACCGATGGTGTGTAGGCACGACTGATGAAAGTCAGCTTCATCGGATATCTGATGAAAAAACCCATCAGACCATTTTCATCGGATGAACCGATCGTGTGTACAGGGCATTAAAGGTAAAGTGCTGACATTACATGTTCCCCACCTAGTTAGGTTAAGAACTCATAGAGCTTTTTGGAGCAGAGCAACCCTCCCCAACAGTTCACCCTTAAACATACTACTATCACTTAATTTACCAACACCTAAAGTGTCCTGTACTGCATAACCAATACTTATACTGCAAGTAGTGTCTAAGCAAGCCCTCACAATGATGTATACCAATATTAGAACACAATGATTTGTGATTTGTAGATTATAATTCTTCACTGTACTTTACAATTTACAGACTTGGAGGTAGATCACTGCTTTCCCTACTAATTCATTTGTCTCTAAGAGCTAGAAGATAATACAATAAATAAATTATATTCATTATTACCATCTGTAGTAGCGTCTCCTTCTAGAGGGGCTCCTTCACCACTTTTGTAATTAGCAAAAACTGAGATTTTATATTTCGTTTCTGGTTTAAGGTACTCCAAAACTGCATTAGTGACATCACCAGGTACCGTCTTCTCTCCAGCCTCATCATCAAACAGAGATTTCCATGCAACTCTGTAACCACGAACCATTCCTGGAGCTGCTGTCCATGATGCTCCTATTGTAGTGTCTGTGATATCCTTGGTTATTAAATTACGAGGTGACCCTCTTTCTACAAAATACAGTAAAAGAGAAATAACTCATTATGACATTATAGTAAAACTCACCTCATAATCATAGTATCATGTACTGCAAGCATTCAATTCATAGCTCTTTACGAGTCTGAACAAAATAGAGGCAAACTGAAATAGTTTTTCAAAGTTCTAAATACTCTAATATGATAAAAGTTGTAAAATGGATTGTTACATGTACAGTATTTTTTCATATTATCTTAAATAAGTCACTTTTAGTTTACCATGTATCTCTGTTAGTTGAAAGATAACTTTTACAGAAAATATAGTTATACAGGGAGTGCAGAATTATTAGGCAAGTTGTATTTTTGAGGATTAATTTTATTATTGAACAACAACCATGTTCTCAATGAACCCAAAAAACTCATTAATATCAAAGCTGAATATTTTTGGAAGTAGTTTTTAGTTTGTTTTTAGTTTGAGCTATTTTAGTGGGATATCTGTGTGTGCAGGTGACTATTACTGTGCATAATTATTAGGCAACTTAACAAAAAACAAATATATACCCATTTCAATTATTTATTTTTACCAGTGAAACCAATATAACATCTCAACATTCACAAATATACATTTCTGACATTCAAAAACAAAACAAAAAAAAATCAGTGACCAATATAGCCACCTTTCTTTGCAAGGACACTCAAAAGCCTGCCATCCATGGATTCTGTCAGTGTTTTGATCTGTTCACCATCAACATTGCGTGCAGCAGCAACCGCAGCCTCCCAGACACTGTTCAGAGAGGTGTACTGTTTTCCCTCCTTGTAAATCTCACATTTGATGATGGACCACAGGTTCTCAATGGGGTTCAGATCAGGTGAACAAGGAGGCCATGTCATTAGTTTTTCTTCTTTTATACCCTTTCTTGCCAGCCACGCTGGAGTACTTGGACGCGTGTGCTGGAGCATTGTCCTGCATGAAAATCATGTTTTTCTTGAAGGATGCAGACTTTTTCCTGTACCACTGCTTGAAGAAGGTGTCTTCCAGAAACTGGCAGTAGGACTGGGAGTTGAGCTTGACTCCATCCTCAACCCGAAAAGGCCCCACAAGCTCATCTTTGATGATACCAGCCCAAACCAGTACTCCACCACCACCTTGCTGGCGTCTGAGTCGGACTGGAGCTCTCTGCCCTTTACCAATCCAGCCACGGGCCCATCCATCTGGCCCATCAAGACTCACTCTCATTTCAGCAGTCCATAAAACCTTAGAAAAATCAGTCTTGAGATATTTCTTGGCCCAGTCTTGACGTTTCAGCTTGTGTGTCTTGTGCAGTGGTGGTCGTCTTTCAGCCTTTCTTACCTTGGCCATGTCTCTGAGTATTGCACACCTTGTGCTTTTGGGCACTCCAGTGATGTTGCAGCTCTGAAATATGGCCAAACTGGTGGCAAGTGGCATCTTGGCAGCTGCACGCTTGACTTTTCTCAGTTCATGGGCAGTTATTTTGCGCCTTGGTTTTTCCACGCGCTTCTTGCGACCCTGTTGACTATTTTGAATGAAACGCTTGATTGTTCGATGATCACGCTTCAGAAGCTTTGCAATTTTAAGAGTGCTGCATCCCTCTGCAAGATATCTCACTATTTTTGACTTTTCTGAGCCTGTCAAGTCCTTCTTTTGACCCATTTTGCCAAAGGAAAGGAAGTTGCCTAATAAATATGCACACCTGATATAGGGTGTTGATGTCATTAGACCACACCCCTTCTCATTACAGAGATGCACATCACCTAATATGCTTAATTGGTAGTAGGCTTTCGAGCCTATACAGCTTGGAGTAAGACAACATGCATAAAGAGGATGATGTGGTCAAAATACTCATTTGCCTAATAATTCTGCACTCCCTGTATACCTTTTTTAACACGGGGCAGTGATATGTGCTGCAATGTAAACAGAATATTTTTGGAACATGCAACATTATCGTGCACAAAAAAATAAAATTTTGTGTTTTTCAAGAATTAAATTTTGGTTTTGGTTTAAACCATATCTAAGTCTTTTTGCTGTCTGTGTCCCATTGGGGAGATTTTCTTTCACTTTTTGTTCCAGGGACACAAGAAGAAGGGATATAAAAATCCTTCCAAAGTGTGGGAAATTCACTCAAACTAAGACATTGAAAATGTCAGTTTTATTCATGTTTCAGTTACAAATGTAAGGTGTTGGATTTCCCATAAGTTACTGTCCCAGTGACAATGATTATCAGAATAAATAGAAAGGGTGAATTTTGTAATCCAGGACAATGACAGCTAATAAAATCAAGTAGAGGTTTTACCCTTCCACACTTTAAATAATTGAAAACATATTTTGGCTTTACATTCACTTAAACATAAAATGATATCTACAATTATGTATGACTAAATACAGTGGGACCTTGGATTACGATCATAATTCGTTCCAGGTGAATGCATGTAATCCAAAGCACTCCCATATCAAAGCGAGTTTCCCCAGATGTCAATGGAAACAAAGATAATTTGTTCCAGATTGACTTCTATTGCATGCAATACTGCATGTGGCCAGGGGTGGGGAGTGCCGGAAAAACTCAAGATCGCTCGGCTGCACTTAGAAACCCTCGGAAAGGCTCAGAAACACTCTGAGTGGTTCAGTGAATTTACGAGTATTTACGAACGGCTCCAAGTGTCACCGGCGCCCCCGCACCTCCGGCCAAATGCGGTACTGCACACCGCAAAGGCTTGAATCCTGCTAATTTTGTGAGACAACACTGGATTTAAAAAAAAATTGCTCGTATTAAGAAACGCTCCTTAACCACGTTACTCGCAATCCGAGGTTCCACTGTAAATTGATGTGTGAATCAGACAAATCTGGAAAATCTCTTCTTTTATGGCAAATTGCAAAATTGAGATTTACCTCAACACCTGCATTGAAAATTGTATAATTAAACAATTCATAATTGATTTTATAAACTGTATAATTCTACACAGATAATACAATTTGTGAACACATATGGACTATAATCAAACAGTTATATTTGCTAAAATGATTCCAATTCACATTCATTAAATACATTTTTTATCATGATCAATATTAAAACAGAGACAGTAAAACATGAAGTTTGTACAGAAATAAGCATCTGTAATAGACAACTGGGTTTTTCAACTGTTCATTTTGGGCCAGATTCAGAAACAAATGCCTATCTTTAGGCGGGCGTAGCGTATCTCATATACGCTACACCGCCGTAACTTTGAGAGGCAAGTCCCGTATTCAGAAAGAACTTGCACCCAAAGTTACGGCGGCATACATATATGGGCCGGCGTAAGCCCGCCTAATTCAAAATAGGCTGGTAGGGGGCGTGTTGTATGCTAATTAATCGTGACCCCACGTAATTGACGCATGCGGCGTCCGTGAAAGTATCCCAGTGCGCATGCTCCAAATTAGGCCGCAAATAGTCAATGCTTTAGACGCGAAAGTAACTTACGCACAGCCCTATTCACGTACGACTTACGCAAACAACGTAAACGACGCAAAATTCGGCGCTGGCCCGACGTCCATACCTAACATTGGCTACGCCTCATATAGCAGGGGTAACTTTACGCCAGAAAAAGCCTTACGTAAACGACGTAAATCAATGCGCCGGGCGGACGTACGTTTCTGAATCGGCGTATCTAGCTCATTTGAATATTCTACGCGTAAATCTACGGAAGCGCCCCTAGCGGCCAGCGTAAATATGCACCCTAGGAAACGACGGCGTAGGAGACTTACACCGCTCGTATCTAGGCAACAGTGAGGCGTATCTGATTCTATGAATCAGGCGCCGAGATGCGACGGCCCTCATTCAGTGTAACGACGGCGTATCTGGAGATACGCCAACGTAACTCCTTTCTGAATCTGGCCCATAATGTGTATATTTAATATGGAAATTTAAATAGCCCTTAAATTTTGTTACAGCCTTTAAATGACAAAGAATATGTTTCTCTTTGTATATAATATATTCCTCGGAGAGGGAAGTACTTTTAATAAAATACTTTTACAATGCCAAGTGGCCTGTGATTTACATCCGTATTGAAACAGACAGGAAACTAAACGTATTGCTGGGAGTTTAGAAAAAAGATGTAGTAAAAGGTAAAAATAATCTTTATATTCTTTCTGTTCATGTCACTGTCTACTATCCTGGCTGTGTTCTTTTCTTTCTTTCTTGTTCAAATGAATTTTCAAGTGTGGTTATTAACTTTACCATCAATTATAATACCCTGTCCAAATATATGCACTTTGAATAATTTCACATCGGTTATTTAGCACATATCACACTGCATTTTAAGCTTAAAACTATGCCTTTAAACTCCACAATGAATGTAAAATTAAAAAATAAAAAAATAAATGGCCCTGCAATGCTTACCTCTTCTCTGGAGCTGTTGCCTGCTGACTAACCATTCCACAATCTAACACAGTTCCTCTTTCAGATTGAATTACACCCATCATCACCTAACCAACCTATCCATGGGACCAAGCCATTATATATACATGCATGTCATCACACAAGCTTAGGCTTGCGCTATTATGTGAGCACTGCACTGTCCAGGAGTAAGTCCACTTGCCACCACCGGAGAAGAGAATAGATCCATGATGTCACTGGACCAGCCAGAACACAGAAGAATTTCAGGTATGTATAATGACATGTGCAGGGAGCTTTAGGGGCAGAGGATTGAGAAGGAGCACATTTAAACAGGATTTAACGTAGTTATAAATATAAAGTGTGTTGAAATGTTGATGTATACTTCAGTGGGGTTGATTTACTTTGCAAGTGAATGTCTACATTGTCAAGTGAATGTTCAATTTGCTTAGTGAACAAGGTGAATAATTAATTTTAGTCATTGGTGACGTAAAACACAACAACGTGCTGAGAAAAATAAAGTTCAATGCTTCCGAGCATGCGTCAACTTGATTCTGAGCATGCGTGGATTTTTAACCGATGGACGTGCCCACAGACGATTGTTTTTTTTTTCTATCGGTTAGTTAACCATCAGACAATTTTAAAACAAGTTCCTATTTTTTTAACCGATGTATAAATAACCGATGGGGCCCACACACGATCGGTTAGTCTGATGAAGACCGTTTTCATCAGACAAACCGATTGTGTGTACGTGGCATAAGTTGTTCGTAAGTCCCAACACTGCATTTGTAAGTCTAACTTCCGGTCAGAACACTGCATTCGTAAGTGTTCGTAAGTGTAACTGCCGCCTGTGCATGGATGTGGGATGTGTCCGGGTGCTTGTTATGTTATCTGGGGCGTAGTACAGCAGTGTGGGATGTGTCTGGAGGTGCTTGAAAGGTATCCAGGAGTGTGGAGCACAAGTGGCCGGCATTTGAGGCAGTTTGTAAGTAGGAGTCGTTTGTAACTCGGGTGTTCATAACTCGGGGACTGCCTGTAAAGTAAGTGTCCTCTGAATCAATCTATCAAGCATTCACTAAATTGCAAAAAATGTACCCCCCATGTAGATTTGTGGCTCATATTGGTGTATTTAAAAAAAAATCTTCATTCATGTGACTATTTCTGGATTGGGGGCAATAGGAACTGTGAATTTGGATTACTTAATACAAAAGTCTGTGTGAAGGAGGTATTATACAGATATATTTCTGATGGAATGAGTTTCAAATCTCCAATTTATGAACTACCTCCTCTGAACCACAGATAATTTAATGACAATCCCACAGCAGTTTACTTTCTGAATACTATGTGATAATACAGGCACATGACGTTCAACTAATATACTCCTCTGCATCGTACACACGACTGTTTTCCTCGGCAGAATCCATCAAGAAACTTGGTGGGAGAGATTTTTTGCTGAGGAAACTGGTCGTGTGTATATTTTTCATCGAGGAAACTGTCGAGGAACTCGTTGAGCCAAAAAGAGAGCATGTTCTCTTTTTCCTCGACGGGAATGGAGAAAATTGGCTCGTCGAGTTCCTCGACAAGCCTAACAAGAACTCAACGAGGAAAACGATGTGTTTCGCCCGCCGAGTTCCTCTGTCATGTGTACGAGGCCTGAATGTTTGATAAATACTAGCTGGCCACCCCCTATACAGCCGGAGCAGATTAGCTGGAAATCAATTTTATATGTCTTGTGATATATGTTTTTCATGTGGAATTTGAGTGTTAATATATTAAAGATCAGTTTTTTTTTATATGTGAATGAGATTGATCGCACTTTTATTTAATATAGCTCTCCCACTATTCTCTCTTCCCTTCCCCTACCCATGGGGGTACATTTTTTCAATTTAGTGAATGCTTGATAGATTGATACATGGCACACTTACTTTAATGGGATAGGAGGGGTTGAGCCTATTTCCACTATTGTTTCCAGTTTTTGAGGCTGTTTTTTAAAGCTGAACTCCAGGCAAATATACAAATAACAAATCAATGGAGCTTTGTAATTATTTAAACATCTTTTAAGTGCACATGTGTCCTGAATAAAAACATTGGGCATTTAAATGTTCCTAACAAGTAATAAAAGAGCTTAAAATAAGCCCTCCGTGACTTCATTAGCTGCCTGTTATGTGAAAAAAATAATCCTTAAAGTTCATAACAAAGACTTTGAGGTCAGTTTTTGGCAGCACGTGTCTGTGTACATTAAAGAGCTGGTGGGCTGCCAAGGTTCTGACGCCATACAAAAAGAAAAGGGGAAAGGAGTTGTGCTTTAAGGGCCCTTGTAAATTTTGAAGATTTCTCCACAAGGCCTACAGCTACAGAGGTGAACATGTAAATATTTTAACGTGTATAATCTAGTCGCAGGCTCAATTTAAATGTATTTAAAGTAGAGTAAGTACATGAGTTTAACCTGGTTTAAGCCTCTTGCAATATCTTAACAGAAAAGCTTAGAGAAAAGGAGAAAGAGGAAGCACAAATATTGGGTTTTGCTGCAGTGCAAGGAGCATGCTCATAGAATAAGATAACAGAGTAACAAAGGCATAAGCTTGTCACTGTTTCTACTTTCACAATCTAGTCACAGATTGGGGGAATGAAAAAGACATGTAAGTTAAAGTGAACCTGTAGCAGAGAAAGATCAGGTCTGTTTACTTGGAGTTCAGGTATTAAAAAAAAAAAAGGAAACAAAATGTGCATTTTTTTCTAAGAAGCCTGTGAAGCATTGTACCCATGATCATTTAATCTTGGATGCAATGTCCGGTTCACGCAGACTCTGAGGATAGCTGTCTGCCCGAACCTCCAATACAGGCAGGTAGTTACCTGAGAGCAGGAACTAAGAAAACACTCACCAGTACCCTTGCAGTTCATTGAGAACTACAAGCCATCACCCACAATGTCTGATGTTACTTGTAGTCTTTTCATTCACAGGAAACTGAATGAATGACACTGCGTTCCCCTGCGTTCCTGCTGAAAAAAAGCCCTGTATATATATATATATATATATATATATATATATATATATATACTGTATAGCAGCCCTCAAAATTTCCACTCGCCTACTAGCATTTGGTGAGTGGATTTAAGCTGGGGGCGAGTGATGACAGGGCTACATGACCAATCTCCCTCCAATCTGTGCCTACACTTAGAGTCCCGATGAGATTGGCGGCCGAAGAGGAAAGGTGCATGCTCGGGAAAAGTAGTCTGGTGAGCCAGGCAGAGCAGTACACAGGTGCTCTCCTTACAATTCTCATTAAGCCATGGGACCCAACAGTATGACCTCTCTGAGCCTGCCCCCCTCCCCCGGGCCCGACCAATGTAGCTGGAGAGCAGAAAATAATGAGTGAGGTGGAGGATTGCCAAAATTACCACTCCGGTGCAGCGCTCACTGAAAGTTAATTGACTGACTGACATGAGAGCGGCAGCCTTCTAGTTTGTGCAGTTTTCTTCTCCTTGTGCTCTATGTAAGTGTCCAACAGTTTAGCCTGAGCACTGTGAGCAGACTGGTCTCAATGTGTGCTGTGTGCTGTCAGTGTGCGCTGTGCTATGGTGTCAATGGCTGAGCAGTTGTGTGGATCTCAGCGCTGGATTGTACTCCCTCCCATTGTGCTGCAGCTCCTCTCCTCTCTGCCAGCCTGAATAAAAGGGGGAAGTGGGGACATGCAAGCGTGGAGCCGCACACACAGGCTCCTGATGATGAGATGAATGGGAGAGAGAGAGGATGGATGGGAGTTGCAGAGGAGACAGCAAGAGGATGGGGAAAAGACCCAGTTCTAGTGCCCTGTCCCTCTGGTCTGCCCCCAGTGCCCTGTCCCTCTGGTCTGCCCCCAGTGCCCTGTCCCATTTTGTTAAAGTTGTTGTTGGTAATATTTAATTTTGTAACTTGATTCTGCATAAAACATTGTCATTCCATGAGATAATCTACGAGGGCGTGTTTACGGGTGCAATTAGGCGCAGGGCATTGTATGGATAAGGTGGGGCAACTGGTGGCGAGTAACTCTTGAGGCCTGGCTAGTAGCTCAGGACTTGAAATTTTGAGCCCTGCTGTATAGCCACATTTTTAGCCCTGATAAGGGGATGCAGATCCCTGAAACTTATTGGTCTTTCTTTTTTTTTACTAAAATACTTTCCATTGTCACGACACCTCTCTTTTGGAATTATGTGTTGCTCCTTGTAATTGAGTGGTAAGTTTACCATCCACGCCAATAGTTTTAAGTGGAGAGCTATAGATCAGTTCAATTCAAAGCAGATGAAAGAAAATTCATTAGTGGCATTTGTCCATTTGGCAAATTTCTGGGTACTATCTAGAAATGTATGTTATTTTCTACTGTACTTTTTGAGTAATTTGCAAGGGCTCTTTCTCCCAAATGTATTACAATCAAACTCAAATGCATAAGTCAACTCCATGGGGTTAAATTACATAGGCTGTTAACTTTCAAGGGAATTTCTCCCTAGCTTAGTGAATGAAGTGAAGCTCTACTGATCTAATTATGGGAAAAATTGCAAGTGAGTTTTCACCACATTCATTAAACAGAAACTTGTCATTGCAAAGTGAACAGCCTAATTGTAAATCAACCCCCATGAGCCAATCACCTTAGATTGTTCATAAGTAAGAATGCTTATAAAAACAAATATGGCAAAAAAAAAATAGCTAGAGCTGTATAAAGCAGGAGTGTTTTGGGATATCAAGGACACATGGCAGCATTTCATATATAAAGTATAAATGATTACACTTCTTAACTGTGGGGTTATGGGACTTAACAGAAAGATGTAATTCTATAGTTAAGATGTTTCACTGGGGTGGGATTTGAGCCAGAACAGACATACAGCATGTATATGTCAATATGTCAGAAACCCCATTAGAAATTATTTATTAACACACGCAAGCACTGAGAAGAACATTTGGTTTAATTCACCTAAACTACAAGAGTCAGTATAAGTGGTAATATTTCTTCAGAGTTATATGGTGGAATTATAAAAAAATATGTTCCTGACCTCCCAAAGCAATTGTAGCAATGAGAAACGATAACAACATATATGTATTTCATATATATATATATATCTGCTTATAGATTTTATTTTACTTTGGATAGCATAGGGGAGGGCTAAAACCCCTGCCAGGTTATTTTTTCTCTCTGTGTCTTATTGGGGAAGGGGTTTCCCTTCACTCCCTGCCCCAAAAATGAAAAAGGGAGTTCGAAGAAATCTCCCAAAGTGAGAGGAATTCCCTTTTAGACATTTGTCCCTGGACTAGATGCACCTGTTGGAAGGTTTCCCTCTTACTTCTTGTTCTAGGAACAACTCTAACATTTTGGAATGTCCCTCATTTTCTTTCTTGGAGGCAATGCTCACTAGAAAAAGAGGGGTGAAGTTTCCCAAATGAGGACAAAGACAGCAATAAATATTTGATCAACATCGAATCCTTTCCCATTTAAGCGGAGGTTCACCCTCAAAATGAACTTTCCAGCATCCTTAAAGCGGAAGTAAACCCATCAATTTAACAGTTTGAAAAAGCAGTTACATTCCTGGCATGCCGGGATTGCTAACTGTCACATTGGTTGTGCTCTCAACCAAACTGTCAAACCATCCAATGGCTGGTGTCATAACTGATCACATGTGCAGCATCATGGCAGTTGAAGATTAAACAGAGGCCAAGACACACCTTAGCAGCTGTCAATCAACTCCTCTTCACTTAGAAACGCCCATTCCCCGCAGGATTCCCCGCTCGGAGCCGGAAAACAAGGGCTCGTATAACGCTAAGTACAAGTTAAAAAAAAAAAAACAGCATACTGCAGATGTTAGCAGTATGCTACAGATAATGTCAAAAAGTGGATTTTTGGGTGAACCTCCGCTTTAAGGATATTTCGTATCACTCCCTTTCTAATGTGAAAGAAACCCCTCTTAAACAGTTTTTATGGGAACAAGTGTCTTTATTATAAGATTTCTCCTCTGTTCCTGTTCTGTTGACAGTTGTGATCAGGACAATTGGACAGAGTGAATCAACCTAACTGGGGAAAAAGATGGCATTAAACAACTGACAGTTGTTCTAACTCATATCTAAATAAAAAAAAAATGCTTTGCCTTACTTTATGCTTTAATCACTTCCTAACTGCCCCTAGTGTCCCTATTATCATCACTGTTCAATCGGTATCATCAGTTCTGTACATCAGTATTGCCCATCAGTGCCATCAGAGATGTCCATCAGTGGCCATCATTTCTGCCTATCAGTGCCCATTAGTGCCTCCTCATCAGTGCGGTCTATCAGAGGCCATTAGTCTTGCCTATCAGTGCCCATCAGTGCCACCTATCAGTGTCCCCTGTCAGTGCCCACCAGTGCTGCCTATTAGCACCCATTAGTGTTGCCTATCCGTGCACATCAGTGTAGCCTTATCAGCACACATCAGTGAAGGAGAAAAATTACTTATTTGCAAAAATGTATAACAGAAACGAAGAAAGTTGTTTTTGTTTTCAAAATTTTCCGTATCTTTTCATTTGTTCAGCAAAAAATAAAAAAACTCAGTGGTGATTAAATACCACCAAAAAAAGTTTTCTCTGTCTCAAAAAAATTATAACATTTTTATATGGGTACAGTGCTGCATGACCACGCAATTGTCATTCAAATTGGGACAGCACTGAGAGCAAAAAATTGGCCTGGGCAGGAAGTGGGTATAATTGCCCAGTATGCAAGTGGTTAAAGAAGAAGTATATCCAAAGCAATTTTATTCCATACTTCTTCTATGGATCACAAGAGTGCGCTTGGTTCTGCACTCCTAGGACCTTTTTCAGCCGACTAAAGCCTGCTGCCAGCAAACATCTCTGAGCCAGTCTAGGCTGTGGAAAGATCCCTACTTTAAAGTTTTGATCAACCCAGATTCTTGAGCGGTATCTGGCTCAACCTCTCAGCGAGGTTCTGAGAGCCTGAGCCAGCTGTTCATGCCCCCTCCACAGCCTGGGGCTTCAGTGAGTGCTGGCTGGGCAGAACAGAGACTGACAATCACCAGCTCTCTGCGCACTAAATTCATACCTTTAAGTAAACGCTAAATTTAGCAAGAAACTCGTCACCTTTTATTGTTCCTGTCATACCTATGATGTCATTTTAAAGCTTCAATAAGGATACTAAGGAATGCAGCAAAATTCTGCATTTGTGCATGTTACTAAATCTCACAGACGAGCTGTTCAGCACCCTGGGTTCCAATTCACAACATGCCAGTCACTTACTTACCTAGAGTGGCATTACTTTGGCTTTACTGCATCCCTTGAGTATGTCTGTTTATTTTTTTTTAATTCTCAAACTTCTCTTTTAAGACCTAGTACACATCTGCACATTTTAGGTGCACTGCATTGTACTTCTTTTATATTTTATGTTTTACATTTGTTTTAAATACATTTTTGCATGAACTTCCACTGAATTCAATGTAACATATGTTGATGGAAAGTACAACAAACAGGCAGAAAGCTTAACTTTCTTGGTTTGAATTGAATCTAGCAGTTATTACCACATAACCATAGGAAACTGAATTCAGGAAAACTTAATTAATTATAAGAATCAACAGTATACAGCTGTGGAACATAAGTATTGGCAGTGATGGATGTTAATTCTAAAAAAACATATGAGGTAAGGTAAATCACTTTAGTTTTCCTGACGCAACATTTCGAATTAGTAACTTTCACATTATTCTCATATTGTTCTAAATTATATACAGCAAAGACATTGTCTGATTGTAATCGTTATTTTAATATTTTTCTTTTACAAATGGAAAAAAATAGGCTTCATTTTATGGTTGCTGCACTAAATGTATGCCTTTCTTTGGGTCAGCATAATTAAAAATGTATGATGTCCTGATTCTAAAGGCTGCAGTTAATGGGTCTATTGTCTTTAGTCAGTGAAACATAATATGTCTTTCTCTCTCACATGATCATTTTACCAGAAAATAATCCAGATGCTGAGCAATACTAAAAACAGAGTAACAGGTCATAAAAATGACAATCTGTGCAACAATCACGTATTGTCATTGGAATACAGATAAATATTCCTGACCCCAATCCTTCAACACAATCTGTACTCTAGTAGCAGCACACACAGCTACAGTACAAACAGTTCACTTGCTGACATGCTTTTCAGACTTCATTTGAGAGGCCACACACACATTTTTTCTTTAAAACTGCACAGCCTAAAAAAAACTGTTGTATTCCTTACAAGGGTGAAATATTACTACAAACAAAATCTGTATTTTCAGTAATCAAATACTTCTAACTTTTCCTCCCCCGTGTGCCTCCTCCTCCGATCTCTCTGTCAAAATCGATGGCACAACTCTCAGCCCATCCCCGCATGCCAAGGTTCTGGATGTAGTCCTGGACTCTGAACTCTCCTTTAAACCCCACATCCAATCACTGTCCAAATCTTGCCGCCTCAACCTCCGCAACATCTCCAAAATATGCCCCTTTCTAACCAATGACACCACAAAGCTCTTAATTCACTCCCTAGTCATCTCTCACATTGATTACTGCAACTCCCTGCTCATTGGCTTACCCCTACATACTCTATTCCCCCCTTCAATCCATCATGAATGCGGCTGCCAGACTCATCTATCTTACTAATCGCTCTATGTCTGCTACTCCTCTCTGTCAATCCTGGCTTCCACTCACCCAACAAATTAAATTCAAAATACTAATGACTACCTACAAAGCCATCTATAACTCTGCCCCTAGCTACATCACTGACTTAGTCTCAAAATACCAACCTGATCGTTCTCTTTGTTCTTCGCAAGACCTCTTGCTCTCTAGCTCTCCCATCACCTCCTCCCATGCTCGTCTCCAGGACTTTTCCAGAGCCTCTCCAAGCCTATGGAACGCCTTACCCCAATCTGTCCGCTTATCTCCTACTCTATTAGCTGTTAGACAATCCCTGAAAACCCTTCTCTTCAGAGAAGCTTATCCTACCCACACCTAACAACTGTATTTTCATCTTGTCCATCTGATCATCCCCCACAGCTACTACCCTTTTTTCCACTTGACCCTCCCTTCTAGATTGTAAGCTCTAACGAGCAGGGTCCTCTGATTCCTCCTGTATTGTATTGTAGTTGTACTGTCTTCCCTGAAGTTGTAAAGCGCTGCGCAAACTGTTGGTGCTATATAAATCCTTTATAATAATATAAAAATAATAATAATAATCACTTGCCTACAATCACAAATGGACAATGTGCTAAATCCAACAAAAAGTTTACGCATACCTTGCTTACTTACTCATTGGTCATTTCAGTAACACCTCCCCTTTCTATATTGGTTGTTGTTCTATTAACTGCCACTAAAAATGTGAATGAATAAAAACATGAAAACATATACAAGTTGAAACATTGAAAGGAAAACAGAACTCCTCTTTAAAAAAAAAATGTTTTATGTTTTATATAAGTTACAAAATGAAAAGCACTCTTTGAATGGAGGAGGTGGACCATTCATTCTTCCACCCATCCCTCATCTGTAGAGTCCTTTTCAATTCAGGAAGCTGTAGTATAACTATTATAAATGAAGACGTGGGGCGGAAAGGGTGGGCATACTGAGCATTTTTAAGGAGTGCCTTTGGCAGGTCCAGCAACTTGTGTTAACCGCTGCAGCACCAGAAGATCACATCTTTAGGGGGCAGACAAATGAAGACTTCAATGAAAATAGCACTGGCACAAGGGACACTTTTCATTCAATATACTTTCCTGGGTGATGATTTAAAGGGAATATTTAAGTAAATTTTAAATATACATGAACCCTCAGCTTGTAAAACAACGTATTCATTTTAAAAAAGAAATGAAAGGCAAACATTTAGGCCTCTGTTCACAGCTGCATAAAGGGCTTGGAGATGTGAGGGTAGAGAAACAGTAGTACATAGATCTTCTCAGTCTACGGCTATGCGGGGGGGGGGGGGGGGGTCAGCATTTCAGCACAATTCTGACCATTGGAGGAAAGGCAAGCTGTGCTCCTAGCCAGAAAACTAACCGCATTGGATGGATGTGCTTTTATGCCTACTGTGGTCAAATTGAAATAAGAAAGCAAGTGGACTGGCAGGGACATGAAGTATTTCACACAAAGGAAGCAATAGACAGAGATCAGGAATATGAAATATTAGGGTAACATCTTCTTTAAGCTTTAAATATGAACTTCAGGCAAACAGATAAAACACTGATGCAATTTATATATGGGGTCTGGTTTAGCTGTCAGAGCATTTGTATTTTTGTCTAGTACTGAAATGTACACAGTCATATAAGGCATAACAGCCAGGGTGGTGACTTGTACATTTGCTACCCCAATAGGCAATATAGTTTTGTCAACACCCTGCCCCCAGCCTGTGACTGAACAGAGAGAGAGTAGCCTTAGACTGATAAATTCATCACCCTGCTATTATATTTATTGACAACACATGATCAGACAGCAGAATCCGAATGGCTACTAGAGCTGACCCTTAAATTCTTAATGCTGTTGTATAGGGGATTACATGAGTCAAATACCAAGTCTTATGTAGGCACTTATACTAGCTGAATTTCAAAAATACAATTCAAACTCTCTTAACTGATGACTTTTTATACTTGCCTCAACGGATTCTTTTAACTTTCAGCTTTCTCTATGCCAACTACCAAGCTAGTATTGAACTTAAATCCATTCTGCTTTCTGTTTGTGAGGTACAGTAAGGAGCCTACAGGGGGCTTGTGGGCTTGTTTGGGAATGTCTATCCTACATTACAAACAAGAGAGAAAAGTGGATCTCAGATAACCAGGTTGCTGACAAAAGGGGGTATGGAGGACTGGAGCAGTACAACATACAACAATGCCTGGATGAAAAACTGAAGCCTTGAGTAGGTAGGCTGTATTCCAACAAAATGCTTCACTAACCTTGATCCCAGGTTCACACTGGGCTGCAGGAATGAAGCTGAACTCACACAATTTTACTCCTGCTTGTCAGTCCCGATTTCGGCTGCGATTACAGAGACATATGTGCAGTTTCTGCACAGATGTCAATGTAAATCGCGGGCCAAAATCGCAAAAAGTAGTACAGAAACTACTTTTTCAAATCGGTGGAGTGCCGCAGATGCCGTCGATTTGACATCTCAAATTACATGTCAAAACGCACCAGTTGGGAGCCAGGGCTAAAGCATATTTCCAATTTTGCAGTCAAATTTGAGAATATGCTTGTTACGTGTTCCCATTCACCCAGCATACCATTGTTTTTATATACAGTATATTTTACCTTTTAGATAGGGTTGCACTGATACCACGTTGTGTGTGTTTTTTCAATGCTTTCTTTTTTTTGGGGGGGGGGGGGGTTGGATGGTGTCCGTGTTTTCTTTTATTTTATTCTTACTTTTAATTTTTAATTTTTTTTGTAGTAGTAGTAATAGCAGTACAAGACCGACTACACAACACTCATGAGAGATCAATGTTCCATAATACAAGATGCTATATTTAAGCTGGCCATGAACTAGTAGATTTTTGTATGAACATTTGTACAAGCTTTCATATGAAAATTCTAATCAGTACATTGGATTACATGATGGATGTCTTTCAAAAGTACTTAAAAAAAACATTTGCTTTTAATGTATGGCTAGCTTGAGGCTTTTCTAAAAAAAAAAAAGAAAAAAATACTAAGTATATTAGGCGTTGACTGCGCTACAATGTGGAGGAAACAAGCTTCACTATGTTTTGTTATTATCTGATACATTTATTTATTGTAACTCAGACATATTTGAATAAATGCTTGGTAACAGTGTAGTCCCTACAAATGTCAAGAACACAGACTATGGCTACATATTTTGAAAAGAGTATGACTCAGCACTAAATATCCAAGATACACAAAGAGACTCTTGTAGTAATCTTTTCAGAGAAAGTGAAAGGCTCAGCAAACATGACATATACTTCCTCTGAGAAGCTAAGGGCTTCAGTGTGCAGAAATGTCAAATCAGTGTAATTCTCTCTGTAGGAGGAAACTGATTCCTAAAACATTTTAGTGTTTCCAAAGAAACGGCATAAATATTGCTGCATACAAGGAATAAGTTACTTCCTCCATATGGGTACAACTAGCGCAAAAACGACGTGATTTCATAAATTCATGCTTGGGTCATCTAATTATGCAATCTAGGTCTTTTAACCTGGGATGACGTTCTTTTTTAAGTAATATAGACCATGCCATTTATTAATTTCTGGTGTAATTATGAACTTAGACCATTATATATAATATTTCTTTTGATGCTGTCCAACATTAATATTTTCATTACTGTGGCTAAAGTCCAACTTTTCCCATAACTTAGGAAAGAGTGGAGAAAGGTTTGACCTTCTGTCAGGTTTTAAATGATTTCCATCTCACTCCTTTGAGAATTGTCCTCACTACTTGGGTGGTCAGTGTGACAGGAAATGAGCAGAACCTCTCCACAAGAGATATCTGGGGTTTTGAAGAGTTGGAAACAAAAGAAACTCACATTTTACTGCTCCCTAAGTCTGTGTCCTCATTGATGATATTATCCACACTTACCATTTGGTCATCAAGACAGGAAGTGAAGACACAGACAGCAATAAAGTCTGGCAGGGGTTTCAAATCTTTCCCATTCTTTTTAGACTGTTTAGACTGGATTTGAGCTTTAAAGAAGAAATCAATTTTTTCATACACTTTACATAGTTCATTGGGCCGAGCTGGCCCAAATGAACTATGTCACTCACTAACCTGTGAGGCCATTTGATGTGCGGTATAAACTGTATGTAGTTGGGGCTACATACAGTATACTGAACCGTGTTCCGGGTGTGAGTTGAGACTTCCTGAGTCTACCGCAGCAGCACTCAACTGCTCAGAGCAAGCAATGCATTCCAACAATAAATATAAAGCTTCCACTGAGAAGCGGGCTGATGATGTCACAACCTCTGACTTGCTCTGAGCGGCTGAGCGCCGCTGCAGTAGACTCTTCTGTGTTACGGGTATGAAACAGGAAGTCTCGGCTCGTATCCAGAACACAGTGTGGTATGCTGTATGTTGCCGCAGCTACATACAGATAAAAGTGCTTAATTGTAAGAAGATTACAATCAAGCAAGACAAACAACCAAACACTGGTACAAACAGCAAAGATGATATCACTGATCCCAAGGTTTTCCAAGAAGACTGCAGACATAAACCTCTGAGCATCAACAGCATGCAAATATGTGGCCTCTTGGCGGGTGGACCTTTGCACAGAGCGGCCGCATATTTGCATGCAATATTGCAAAAACAGCTGTGCTGAGAGCGTGTGCCACAGTTACCAGCAGCTAACGGAAAGCTCTCAATCCTGCTTGTGATTGGGAGCTTTCCGGTCATGTGACTGCCATGACAACCAATCACGGCAGTCACAAGATCATAAACCCCACCTCCCGGTATCTTAAACCCTTTAAAGAACTGGGTGGCATGGGCGCCAAGGGGTTAATTATCTGAACAATCATTTTGTGCGCAAAGAAATAGTGGGAAAACCCTACATACATAAAGTAACAAAACGGTCCTGTGCATATAATATACCTGCTATAATGGGGCTCAGGACAGTTGTAACAAGTATACACACGGCCATCAATAAAAATCATGAGGCCCCATCCAGTTTAGCACTGTTATCCTATTACCACCTCCACACTTCCTGAATCCTGAACCCCAAATACCTCCCCAGTACTGTGGCCCCTCTGCACCCGAGATATCCCACAAGAACTGTGACTATCCCTCAAGAACTATACCCCAGAAATCTCCCCAGCAATGTGAACCCTCTACACCCCAGATACCCCTATGACTGTAACCCCTCTAAACCCCGGATATCCTCCCAGCACACTGATCTCTCTCTACACCCCTAGATGTCACCCCCAGCACTGTTACCATATGCACTCTAGAAAATACCCCTTGTACAATGACCACTCTACATCCCTGATACCCCCTACACTGTGATCATTCTACATCCATGATACCCCTACACTATGACCTCTCTGTATCCTTGATACCCCCTACAATGTGACCTCTCTACATCCTTGATACCCTCTACACTGTGACCTTTCTACATCCATAATACCCTTTAAAGTGTGACCTCTCTACATCCCTGATACCCCTTACACTGTGACCCCTCTATAACCCTGTTTTCCCCACATACACCATTGATATCCCCCAGAACCTTTATCCCATCCATATAGTACCCCCTTTTCTAATGCAGATGCAGTGCATGTGAACTTTTGGCTATGTGCCCCTCACCAGAACCATGACAAGGACTCACCTCTGTACTGAACACATCATTCAGGCAGAAGGAAGGGTGGAAGAGGAAGCATTCATTCGTACACCCCACTGGGCTGGGCTCATCATCCACACTGCTACTGCCACAGACTCTGCTGCTGGCTCTGCTGCAGCTTCCACTCAAGCTCCTACCCCAAAGCCCCTGAGCATTCAATCTGCATGGGGCGGTATCAAAATATCACTGGAGCTCCTGGGCCCCGCCCCCTCCCTGTTGGCTGGAGAATAGCAGGTAACATGCGGCACAGCATGGCGTGGTGCCGCCAGCCTGCTTCCTAGGGGGAACCGCCGCTCTCAGTGCCATCATGGGGCCCCCAATTTGCAGGCAGTGTGGGCTCAAGGGGCAGCTGCTTTGGGCCTCACAACAATGAAAGGGCCCGGGGCAGCTGTCCCTATTGCCCAGCATTAAATACGGCCCTCTGATTCATACGTTATCATCAAGGAGGCTTTGGGTCAACCTCAGCACACTGTACATGACTTGACAATCTTGTGTACACTGCACATGCAGAACAGTGCGTCATTAGGTGGGTGGGTAAAAGAACATGGAAAAAAATGCCGGTCCCTGATGAGATTAGATTAGATAGATGGCAGTGTAGGACATGCAAGGAGGTGTAGGAGGTGAAAGTTTCAGCAGAAAACACTGGTATCGCTGGCTGTGTGAGTATGATTTTTAAGGACAACCAGTAGTTTATAGACACGAAAACCATAAAAAAAATGCATAAAGAGGGTCTTAAAGCTCCTTTTTAATAAACTGTCCCTATTGCATCACTAAATATTTTCAATTGTATTATTTCCGCTTATAATTGACTGTTTCAAGATGTGATAGTGATCACTGGGATGGTGGCCCAATAAGGAAAAGAGCATCTGTTAAATTATTTAACAATGTGAATGAGATGCCAAAATACAGATATAGTGATGAGAGTGTCTCCATGTACACAATGCAAACAACTCTATGCAGTTACGTGTTTAATTGGAATATAACAAGAAATGGGAAACTCAAATATTGCTGATTTATTACATGAATTTTTGTGGGGTATGAAGCCTTATAAGAGGTCTGTCTGAGAAAATAAAACATATAAAAGTGACTCCAGGTCCAGCCATTCACAGAATGTTGGACAGAACCCCAGTGGCTTATCCCAAAAGCCTCAATCTAACTACTTTCTACTGACCACTGTATCAATCATTATATTTTCCCTGTGTCTAGCCATACCACAACACAACACATGCATAACCACAGGCTCAACTCCAGAGCAGACTGCAAATGACTTATTCCTTCATGTCTGCGAATTAAATCATTACATGGAATACACTTGTATCAAATAACTTAGAGTATTAGTATCTTTAGTTACAACAGGCACAGTTTTACTAAATGCTAATGCTTCCTGCAACGATTTTAAAAGGTAAAAAATAAATAAAACAAAATATATTTTTTTCATTCAGTTGCTCTTAGTTGAAGTTATAAAGATCATAATACATTGCACTTTGCCTACTCCCAAAAATGTATATCTATCTCTTTTTCCTCTTAATGAAAATACATCTTTTAAAAAAGTTATAGCTATCGCAAAAAAAAAAATATTGGAGCGCCGTAGAATGACTGGTAGGGTAACCATACACTACCCAGTCTTTGTAAGAGATTTACTAATTCAAATACTGTAAGAATCAATTAGGCATGCATTGTAGGACCTTCCTAGGGGAGATAACAAGAGCTTCTGACAGAGAAAAGTGCTGTCTATCTTGCACAGAAGCATTCTAATCTGTTGAAAAACCTTTGTGCAAATGGGAGCTAACTGTTCCTTTTTTTTACTGGAGAAAACAATATATGATATATGTGCCAAATGTATCCATCAGTGGAAAGAGAAGAAGATAGTTGCAGTTCCAAGTGGTGTGGAGATGAGTTCAATGACATCCAAGGGCAGCAGATGTCTCTTTAACCTTTGTTGTAGGTGTGGCATCAGATTTTAAATAGCAAAGTGGCTGCCTTCTCAAGAAGTTATCACTTGCCTGAGACAGGAAAACAGAATGCTAAGCTTCAAGTCTGCAAACTAGATATTGTACCTATTCTAACCCGTGACAATAAAGTATGGGTATTGATTAAAATGAGAGGTCACAAGCAGTGGAAAGCAGTGAAAGTGCAGTCTCTGTAAGGTCTTTCCATAAAAATGTTGGCAATGGGAAGGGAGAAGGAATGGTGCTGGAGCAGTACTAGGTGTTACTAGCTTTGACCCTGACTATAATAGAGGGGTTACATATTCCAAATGACCTGAATCATGTAGACATGCTCTAGGGACTGCTTGAGTTTTTGGTTGAGAAAATAAATACCATAGGAACTGTTTGAGTTTTGGCTGAGAAGAGACATCAAAATAATTACAGTGGTGAGAAAAAAAAGGTCTAGTGTGGACTTCCTCAAAATGTTGTCGATGTTTTCTGCTCCTTAATTGTAATGTTTCTTACTCTCAATGTAAATGTTCCCATAGTATCATGGAGAATGAGTACTGTACTGATCAGTAACTGACTTCATGTCTTGTAAACCTTGTTGCTGATAATGATACAACATAAAATAATCATGTGGGGGTAAAGGCTTAATCAAGACAAAGCAGTCAGTGGAGAAAAATAAGCCACGGGGAAGGCCAGCAGTGCTCACCCCTAGAATCAGATTACGTACAAACTATTAATTAAAAAATAAATACAAAATATAGCATTCAGCTATAACGAATTCAGCTAAAATGATTTTCTGGTTGTTTCGGGGCTCTTGAATATTTTATAATCACTCCTGGTAGTTTCAGAAATTCAATGACAGAGAAAATCACATTGTTGTCTATTTAAACTGACATTAAAAGAAAGTTCCAGCCCAGACTTTTTTTAACAGCGGATAGTTTATTTATGTCTAGGTCATCCTGATTGAAGTCCTAACACTTCTGCTTTCAAAAGAGGAAACTAACACCATGGGTATTGGGGATAATGCAGAGGCCCTTCCATTTTTTTTTTCAAAACGTATTTCTTAACTGTGTATTCCTTCTAATTGTGGAAACAAATCGATAGGTGGATAGTGGATATTTAGAGATGTTTGCTTTGTTGTTTACCTCGAGCCAGGAAATGCCCAGAAGCTCTGTTTTGTACCACTTTATTCTTTAAAATCAATAAAAAGAATAAAAAAAAAAACAGAAAACTAAAAAAAGTTGTGGATGGAGATGCACTTTGAACAGATGGGTTTCCTGCATTTAGACCGAAGTGAATCCCTGAAATATGTTAGAAATAAGTACAGTATAAAGAAAAGTGATCTGAATATCAATAAAAACAAATTCATAAGGTTGAGTAGATACTGGGCAAAGTCACCAGCACAAAAATCAACACAACAAAGATCTAAAGGCAAAATAGCTCACCTACCAAAAAATGCATGAGATGCCGATCCTCTCAGCCGAGTTGCATCAGCTGCAAACTGCAGCATGCACAGAGCCCAGTCTATCTGCCAGAAATTAGCTCAGTGTTCCTGGGTCTAGCACCCTACATATATGCCAGAGTGTAAAGCATCAACAATAGTGTGTCTACTCTAAAGCCTCGTACACACGATAGGTTAACCAGAAGACAACGGTCTGAAGGACTGTTGTCCTAGGTTAACCGATGAAGCTGACTGATGGTCCGTCACGCCTACACACCATAGGTTAAATAACCGATCGTGTCAGAACGCGGTGACGTAAAACACAACGACGTGCTGAAAAAAATGTTCAAAAGTTCAATGCTTCCAAGCATGCGTCGACTTGATTTTGGCATAGGTGTCACTGCTACGAGACACCACAAAGCCGGAGACACAGTAAGTAACACTACCTGTAATTATAGTTGGCATTAAAAGGACTCAGGTAGCGCTAAATGTCCATGGGTTAGGGGCGCAAATTACTTGTCTTGCCTTGGGTGCTGACAACCCACGCTACGAAAATTATTTTACCGTTAGGGGTCCCCACAACTTGGGAAATGTTATCAAGGGGTTACAGCACTAGATAAAGACCCTTACCCATTTCACATATAATGAGGAGAACTTTGAATCAGAATTCTGTAGTCTACTGTGCGGGAACAAGGAAAGGTAAGCACATGCTTCTAGGAGCATTGAATTACAGAGGGCAATGATACATGAAGTATAGTTTTTAATATATAAAGTCATATTTTAATCATCTGAGATTGATCTTCAGAACATGCATGACTAAAAATGCTAATGAGTGGACCCCTTTAGGTTAAATGTAATTAGGATCCCTGCATTGGCCAAAAAAAACTGTCAAGTACCCTAAAATAGACACACCTGAATTAAATAATTTGCTTGATGTCTATTGTTCTCTTTGTACTATTACCTATGACGACACTGCCCTATAATCATCTTCTTACTGCAAGCCAAAAAGAATATTTTTCTTTGCTTTAACATCTAGTTCCAAGTAATATATAAAGGTGGGCAACTTAGGTCTTCTCTTATTTTTGTATGTTTTTTTCTGTCAGCTACAGGACTGTAATGCAATAAAAGTAATTAATATCTGTGTTGTAATCAGATGGCACATTTGCAAATGTTTTTAATCTCAATGGGCTTGTCTCAATTTTGCCGACAGCAATGGAAAAAGGAAAAGTATTTTACCATTCATTTCATCCCAGCAATCAACATCAAGACTGACTTAATATATTAACTAAAGTGTACTCTGTGTTTGCTTTTCAAATTTGTGCCCCGAGGTAGTAAAAAAAGGAATGTGTGCCAAGATTTTTCTAACCACCTCCTAACTCCTGGGAAAGTAGATTACTTAAACAGTAGCTTTGAAAAGCAGTCACGGATTATTGTATTCCCTGTGCTTTGCCTATCTGTATTTTCCATTACGTTTCCTTTTTGGGCAATGACACAGTTTAGCAACAACTTGCAAAGTGTCATGTTGGACCAATAAAGAAAAAAAACAACAGGGAACATTAAAGCAGACTGCCATCCTCATTGGAATCCTACACTTCAAAGATATGTCTATGTCAGCCATAAAATCTAAAGTATTCTGTCTAAGTGATTAAAGGGGGGGGGGTTTTAGTTTAAGAAAATGATTGTCCACATACAACATATCAAGTTTCTTCTTTAATTTCACAGAACATGAAAAAGCTTTGTCAGTGAAATAACTTCTGCAAAAAACATCACAGACACTTATCCATTAAATGTTCCACTGTGACAGGTTTCCTATTCATTTCCTCTATAATAATCTTGCTTTCCTGACAATTTACTAGAAATTTCTGCCAAAGTTATATGAGATGGTGCTATTTAATGCAAGCAGACAATTTCTGCAAGATTCAAATGGGTAAAGAAGACAGCTCATAAACAGATGTCAACATTTTCATCTCACATACAGCTCAGTTATATATGCCACTCTCTTTGGTCAGGTTCAACCATTCCTTAATGTTGTCACTGTGGAGTTTATTTACTAAAGCTGAAAAGTAGTGCACAATCTGGTGCAACTCTACATAGAAACCAGCTTCCATGTTTGTTTGTCAAAGCTTAATTGAGCAAGCTGAAGTTAGAAGCTGATTGGCTACCATACACAGCTGCATCAGATTCTGCTCTCTCCAGTTTTACTAAATTAGTCTCTATGCTACAACTAAACAGAGGAAGAACATGTCTAAATCTTATTAAACAATCTGACAAATCAAACTTTGTTCTGCAGTTTAGAATGGCTTTTAAAATATAGTACTCATCCTTGTTTCTAGTAACCTTTATGTTATATTTTCTTTCTTACAGAATAAATATAAATTATAATTCCTATTCTTTTTTTATCATAATGATATAAAGACAGCATTTTAAACATTGAACTTAAAAAGTCTATCATTTTGCCCATTTAAGTCAAAGTGACACATTCTCTTGTAAGACAGACCTCCCACCCACCGATAAGCTTTCCTACACATCCCCATTCTGTGTTAATGGGTTGGAGAGCTGATCCTGATTCTGTATAAACTCCTTATTGGATTGGTCAGAGATTACACCCAGTAACTTCTTACTCCTCCTAATCCAATGACAGTGTTGGGCCTGGTAATTGTCTGTTCAGGCTGAAGCACTTTATCCTAGGAGGAAGTTACATTCTTCTCTATACTTAGACGAGTGTCTCCTGCTGGGCTATTGCATATCACATCTGACTGGATACAGCCATTTTTCAACCGACAATTTATCACCCAGGATCTTCAATTGAGAAACAGTGCAGATGGACTAATCCCTCATGAATATTGTATTTTAACAGCCACCATCGTTGGTTGTCATAATACCTTAAAGCGGATGTGCCACTAAACAAATATATTAAAAGCCAGCAGCTACAAATACTGCAGCTGCTGACTTTTAATATAAGGACACTTACCTGTCCTGGAGTCCAGCGGTGATCGCAGCAGATGACGAGCCGATCGCTCGTCACCCTGCTGCTCCCCCCTCCATCCACGGTGAGGGAACCAGGAAGTGAAGCGCTCCGGCTTCACTGCCCGGTTCCCTACGGCGCATGCGCGAGTCGCGCTGCGCCCGCCGATTGGCTCCCGCTGTGTGCTGGGAGCCGAGTGTTCCCAGCATACAACGGGGGACGGACGGGAAGGGGAAAAAAAACCCGTCCTTTGCCCGTATCGTAGGGCCGGAAGTGGGTGCAGATACCTGTCTGTAGACAGGTATCTGCACCCCCCTCCCCCCTGAAAGGTGTCAAATGTGACACCGGAGGGGGGGAGGGTTCCGATCAGCGGGACTCCACTTTAGAGTGGAGATCCGCTTTAAGAACATCTTCATCTGGCCATATGCTGCCACTGTTCAGCTGACAATTTTCCACCCAGTTCCATTGATTTTTTCAAGATGGCCAACAGATCCAGCCACATAGCGAATTTTAACCGATTCATCAGGAACTGGCTAAAATTTGCGTGCATGGCCAGATTTACCTTAGCCTCATCCAGTGACATTGCTCTTACTCTCAATATCCTGGCCACTGAGGCAGTCTCACTGCATAATGGCAGTGTTGCCAACCGTCCGTATTTTTACGGACAGTTCGTAAAAATGGGCACTTTTTTCCCCCGTTCGGAAATGTCCGTGGTTGCGGAAATGTGCCAGTAAAAGTAGCCGAGATCGGTTCGGCTTGGAACTGAGCATGGAGATTGGAGGCAGGGGGTGATGGTGGCTGCGGTGGCACCACAGCGGGGGGTGGAGGCAGGGGGCAATGGAGGCAGGGGGAGATTGGAGGCAGGGGGTGTTAGTGGCAGGGGGTGATTGAAGGCAGGGGGTGTTGGTGGCACTGCAGAGGGTGTGAATAGAGACAGGGGTTGTTGGTGGCAACGAAGAGGGGGATGGAGGCAGGGGATGATGGAGGCAGGGGTTGATTGGAGGCCTGGGGGAGATTGGAGGCAGGGGGAGATTGGAGGCAGAGGGAGATTGGAGGCAGAGTGAGATTGGAGGCAGGGGGAGATTGGAGGCAGGGGGAGATTGGAGGCAGGGGGAGATTGGAGGCAGGGGGAGATTGGAGGCAGGGGGAGATTGGAGGCAGAGGGAGATTGGAGGCAGAGGGAGATTGAAGGCAGGGGGAGATTGGAGGCAGGGGGACATTGTGGCACCGCAGATGGGGGTGAAAGCAGGGGGTGTTGATGGCAGAGGGGGATTGAGGCAGGGGGTGATGTGACTAAATAATTTGCCCTTATTATATCGAAAATAACAAAAATATATGTTTGTTTACCTTATTATCTACCTTAAATCACATTGCTATTTGCCTAGCGTACTTGTTTGTAGCCTAAATACTGAAATTTGCACCGAAAAATGTAATTTAGTAACTTTTGTGAATTGCTAGTAAAAACGTGGCTGTGCCAGTAAATTTCGGGTGTCGTGCCAGTAAATTTCAATCTGGTAGGTTGGCAACATTGCATAATGGTATGGAGCTTGGCAGGATTTAACCAAAGCAGGCAAGTCAGGCCCCAGTAGCAAAGTGAAACTAAATGAGAGAAGGACATAGAAGAGGCTCCCTGACTAATAAAAGTAAGAGCACACATAAAAAGGTGAAATTAGGTAAAAGTTTTAAAAAAATGAAATTTTTTAACATCTATAATCTTCTTTCAGGCCAAAACTGGCAACATGGCAACTGTAGAATTGACTAGAGGCACAGATGTAAATATTTGTGAGCCAACATGAGAGTCTGTGGTATCAAACATTATTATCCTGATAAATCTCAATTTCAGCCATGATATCATTATGTACTCTAAATTGTAGAACTTTAACTAGGTTTTTGAAGAATCCATAGACAAATGCAGATTAGTATTCATTAAATGCCAGATTTTTTTCTGTAGCCTCAAGATAGATCTGTTTCCTAATTAGTTGTTACATGCTTCTGATAAATCAATAGTATGTAATGGGAAATGTTCAGAGCTGTCTTTTTCATAGCAGAACCCAAATCTCTTCAACAATCTGCGGTTGACTGAATTTTCATATAGACATGACATTCATCAAGTAACAATACATGATAGTGAACTTTTCTGTTGAGTGCAATGTATACTTCAAGATCATGTACAGTACCTGCTACATGAAAAAAAGTAGATAATGGATACTATTATATAATTATATTTGCATAAATGTGTGCGAAAGGTCATCTTTTAATACAGTTGCTTTCTCCCATAGCCATTAGACGAATGGAATATTAGGTCTTTGTCAATTCTTCATGCCTCATTAATTTACATTAATTTGATTAAGGTAATCAATTAGTCAAGACTCAAACTATGCAGGTGCCATCATAAAGTAGGATTTATAGAATTTACATTCAACTAAATACATGTCTGGACCACTACTCTTCTAGTTAAATATGTGGCTCTCTGCCCAAAACTACACCTATTTCAAACATTACCTAAGTCTATCCCTGAATAAACACTCCTTGAAGATTAGACTGCACTCATGGGTCTTGTTAAAAGACGGTTTACTTTCACAGGTCAGTGCATTTCAAACTTCCTGAGGAAGTGCAAACGGGATGACCAGGAAACATTAAAAATAATATTTTTTTAGTGGGAGATGCACAAAGTGCTTGGTTTTGTCTAAGAGCTGCTACAGTCATCTTAAGATATTGTTTTACTTTATTATACAGTTTACTGCACTGTCTAAGGTGAAGATTTATTTTCCAGATACAGAAGTGGATTTTTATGGCTTTATACATCCACAATAATAAACTTTGCTAAAAAAAAAAAAAAAAAAATCCCAGCAAATATAAACATACTAAAGATGTTAAAAAAAGAATGCTAACAATAGTACATTTTGCTATTTTCATAAAAAAGCTCTGTTAATATAAATCAACTCCCTGTCTGCTGGCAGCAGTGCAGACTATTTTATTCTTTGGCCACACATAAGAAAGGAATCTGTAGGTTTTAGTACCATAAAGAATTTGAATGAATTGATCACTGAGTGCAGATGTCTGTTGTTGGCTATGCTTCTACATCAGGGATCCTCAAACTACAGCCCTCCAGCTGTTGCGGAACTACACATCCCATGAGGCATTGTAAAACTCTGACATTAACAGACATGACTAGGCATGAAGGGAATTGTAGTTCCTGAACAACTGGAGGGCCGTAGTTTGAAGTCCCATGTTCTACATGATGCAAAAGAGCATGTAACTGCAGAGTTTTACTTCTACCAAGTTTGATGCTTGATTGGTAGAGAAGAAAATTTGGCCTAGTCAAACAGATATGGCAACTACAGTATGTGTGTTCCTGAGGAACTGAGTGATCTGTGGTGTGTAAATATCAGCCATTTCCATGAACCTGTTCCAAGTCTGCCTGTTTAAAGTTCCAACCTGAGCACTTAATCCATAATGTTTCAGCTCAATCTAAGGGGTTAATTCATTAAAGCATAATTTAAGAATGTCCAGTGCCATTTGTAAATGTATACAATATAAAATTATAATCTGATTTAAAAAGCATGTGTGTTTTTGGGGTGGTATTATGTTTTATAAACATCAGTTAACAAAAATGGCTACTTAAATTTAGTGTTTTTATATTGTCACTAGTTCTTGACTTAATGAAATTGTTTGTGAGGTGTCTATCAAGGAGAGCTGTAAATTGAGCCAAATTCAGCTGTAGATAAAGATAAGTATTTCAATAAAAGTTGACTGTTTCATACAAACTAAAGCTGGATATATATGTACCAAGATTCGTCCCGTTCAGCAGCAACCACTGGTTGAACACAAAAACTATACATGTATACCCGATTAATGAATTTATACAAAAAATATAACAATTCCCCAACCTAATACTTATTTTTGTGAACTGAACATTGTGATAAGAAAATTATTGAGATCAAATAAAAACCATATTTAAATAAATCATAGATCTCATGCAGGTAAAGTACCTCATACAATACAGTGGATTGACACCTAAAGCAAATCTTGGCCATTTTCATGCTTTAATCCCTCCATTCCCAGCAGCTCATACTTACTTTCCTTTACAACCCAATTTAGCAACTCATAGCTTTCAATCTCGGTGGATGAACAGAGCAGATGGGGAGCAAAATACTATACTGTAGCATGCATGAAGTGAGACTATAAATAAAGCTGAACTCCAGTCATCTTTCAGAGAGCCCCCTTTGTATTGCAAAGCTTGTTTTACCATGAGGTAATGAATAGGGTGAAATACTTACCTTGCCTCTCGCTCTCCTGGCAGTAGGGGCTTTCCTTCCCTTTCCAATGCTCCTGGTATGTGGGCAACCCACAACATCCTCACAAAGAGTGCAAGACTATTGCTCCTGCACTGTATTTTATGTTGACAAACAGCTGCAATGGGTCAAGCCGCAAAGTGTAGCAGCGTCAGGTAAATCATTATATAGAGAGGAGAAATTCAGAATATTTGAAGACTAGGGTAGGTATTTCACCTTATTCATTACCCTATTGACAAAACCAGTTATTTACACTTTCAGTGAGGAGGAGGAGGGGAGAAGGGGCATTGCAAGGTGCATTTTTTTTAGCTGACTGGGGTTCAGCTTTAAACCTGTAAGGATAGATACATGTGAGGTGCCATTGTTGACTTGTTTTTAGAAAAATGTATGCTGTCTGCCATTGCACATCTCTTTCTGAAAATACAAGTTACTTGAATATTTTTGGCCTTTGTACTATCTGAGCCACTGACATCGAAAGAACATGCAGCTAGTGGAGTCAACGTGAACTTTAGAAACCTAAAATTACTAACTTGATCATAGCGAATGACCTTTAAAATTTTAAATCCAGGCTTGCCAGCTAGGTAATTAGCATTTTTAAAAGGATGTTAGGAATGGAACCCCAAACATTACTATCAGAAAAGGTTGCTATTAAAGCTGCCAGCTCCAGAGTGGCCATCACAATCCTGGCTTTACTATCTGGTGAGTCACCTCTATGGTGAAAGTATGCAGGACAAGTATTCAGTCTTTTTAGGCTGAATTGGCTCCATGCTTGTTCAAAATAAATAACTCCCTAATTGGTTAAGCCAGCATAAAGGTGACAGTTGTTAAGCCTGCATTTATAAACAAAATCAACAGTGACAGCTCTCATATTTATATCCACAAAGATGCACTTTAAATCATAAATATAAAACTATAGAAATCAAAAAAAAATTACCCTCTCTCCACCTCATTGAAGATTGCTTATCAGACTTTTTGTTCAAGAAATAGAATTCAACCGATGAAAACTATTTTGTTTTAAACATGTTATGTTACCACCATAAACAAAAAGTATTTGGAAAACTCGTTCTGCACAAAAGTTCAAGTTTATTAAAATAACATAAAAATTCACTAAAGCACATTTGGATTGTTGTCACCATGGCTGGATTTCCATCACTGGAACATTCAGGTACAAGCACCTGGGATCCCAAAGGCGATACCCCTGTGCTAGAATTCCCATGTTTTTTCTGAGAACATGTTCTTTATAAGGCTTTGCATACTGTGACTGTGCAGTAAGAGATGATGGTATTTCTAATAATGATGGTGAAAAAAGTGTGATAAAAAAACAGGGAAAAAACACCTCGTTGCCTTAGCCCCCTACAGCACAAGTTTACTGTGTCTAATAGCAAGCTCAGCTATGGTTATTCCATTTGTTTTATTAACTCAGTAGTAAAATATGACTTACCATCAAGAGTAGTTCCTTCCCCATTGAGGGCTGATCCAGCTCCTGACCTGTATAATGGATTTACAGATAGAGAGTATGTTGTACCAGCATCCAGCTGTTTTAAGACAGTACTGGTAATGTTTCCTCTGAGTGTAACCTCTTTGGGCTCCCCTCCTGTTGCTGGTGTGTAGGTTACAAGGTAGTTTAACACTTTGCCAGGTGCTTTATCCCAGGACAGCTTTAAACTTGATGTTGTAGGGTCAGAAACTCTGAGGTTTTTAGGTTCTCCTAGAACTGAGTCAATCCAAAGATAAAAACACATGAGTATGCGTTTAGCGTACTGAGGTTCTTGTTATTTAATCATCATACTTTAAACAGTGCATGATATAATATACAGTCTATGACTTCTTAATGGTTATATACCTGTTATAGAATAAAAATCTGATGCAGATCCTAACATTCCCCTTCTTAATATAGCAGGATTTTTCCTTACCTCCTGTCCTGATGACAACCAGACAGGACATGAAGGAATCTCTTTTACGGAGCTTCCAACAGAACTAAAACTTGACAGGCATTTTAACCCTTCCTGATGTCACCCAAAATCATCTGTTCATATTTAATTTAGTGTGTACAAACATTTTCAGTTAAGAAAACGATTGTTTCTTTTTCTTCCCGTTTACACTGGGGGTGCAAACTGGTACATGTATCAAAACAGGTGTATTTGATTAAATGGTTTCAATTTTTTTTTTTTTAGGGATGCTGACATTTTATAGAGAATCAGCATTTTGTAAACACTACTATTACCAATTGAACCACCTATTATCAAAACCTCAGGCCAGTTTTTAAGCTGAAGTAAAACTACCCATATACACACATGCTTGCACTAAAAGCAGCAATGCAAAGCTTTCAATTGAAACTCACATAACTGTCCAATCTTTGAACAATGAATTCTACACAGGTGCTATAGGTTACAGCACTTGACAGTTTGGTTTATTAAAAAGCACAATGGACATTGATGATTGTCTTTTATTGACATTTGGCCAGTGATTTTCTACACTGCTTAAAATACTAACATCAGCTCCACTGCAAAAATCTTTATCTAGTGTGTCATTTACTTTGTATTTCTAAACCGCTAGTTATTTCCTTATACTTCCTCCACAAAGAGGGTTGTACATTTTCCTTGCAGCCTATGCCTTCTAAGGAACTTCTGGGCTGCATGATGTATAGTGGCATTCAGACCCTTCTTAAGAAGCTTGGGCATCATGCATATGATCCCTGTACATGTTTGGAGTAATCTCTGTAGGCAGTGCTGATGTCTGACATATCGGCAGAGTTAATTTGTATGAGCAAACAGTGTCTGGAAGAAGGGGTGCTTATCACACCCTGTCATGCCATCACAGTTCTGACAAGCATCCCCCTTCCATCTAATGGTTTCACAGGGTCATATAAATAGAAAAAAGCTTAAATGCTGTGTGGTAAAAAAAAAAAAATGTTATGTTAGTATGGGACATTAAGTGAGATAGAGTTATAAGTATTTGGTATTCATGTAGTTGGGCTATAAAGTCTTAGTTGTGGGTCTTAGAAACCACTGGCAGCACCCCTGGGATTAAAAATGTGAATTACAGAAGTGAATGACTGACAAAATGTAGTAGAGCAGGAATAACATACTTTCTTCGGTTGCTCCATTTCCTTTCAAGGCTTTTCCTGGACCTGAATGATACTCAGGGGTGACTGATACATGGTACTTTGTGTCAGAAAGAAGACGCTGTAGTGTTGTCGCTCTTTCATTTCCTGGTACTGTTACTTCTTTTCTTTCTCCACCAGCAACTGGCCGATAGTCAATTCTGTATCTCAAAACATTTCCAGGAGCTGGAGACCAGCCAACTTTAAAACTATCAGTGGTCTCATCACTTACTATAAGATTTCTAGGTGCTCCTTTTACTGTAAGGAATAGAAAGAAAAAAACAATAATCACAAATCAGACAATTTATACTAATGAGAAACTTCATCAATGCCTAAAAATAGAAGACTCCAACATGCAATGCTTAAAATGTCAAAACTGTCAATGTGTTGCTGGTTTAGAACAAGGCCTTGTGGAACTTGGATGTAAAGCTGCAAATGTTTTGCTTATTGTTTAATATGGGTTATTTAAGTTAATAGAGTGCCTCACTTTATTAGGTCAATCATAACTTGATGTTGAAAATGTCAAGATTGCTGCCAAGATGTCTTTACTCACAAGCTGCAAGTCGGTATACTGGAAACAAAGATACCTCCCAGCAAGCAGTTAATAGAACATTCTAACTGGCTGACTCACTATGCTTCTTTCAGTTTTTTTCTATAAACAGGGGCGTATTAAAACAGCTTATGAGACAGTTATTATATTATTACACTGTTATGTTTCTTAGCCACTAACTTTACATTCTTAAATATGCACACAAAGAGATGATATTTTAAGCTATCTCAGGCTGTGCAGCATTATGGCTGATGTGCAATGTTTAGGGGGTATGCCAACTTTTACATCAAATAACGCATGTACTAGTGTAATTACCAAACAGACCTCTGCACTATGGATGACATCATACTCATTTTGCTTCTTGATTCTGAGCTGAGGAGGTTAGCTATTCACAACCAATTACTTCCCCTAAGAAAGGGCTTTCCCTTTGAGAAATCTGAGTCCATCTGTAGCCTCAAATGCAGGCTCATATATGTATTAGTTTCAACACTGACCAGAGAGAGGAGTGTAAGTCACTGAGTTCCTAATGTATTTTACCAGCAGCTTTACTGCCATTCCAAATCAGGGTTCTTCCTATTTTACTGTGTTATAAAGTACACTGTAGTAACATGTTTTTACTCAATATTGTCAGAAACATCATCTGAAAGGTTGTCCCAGACATGCACATAAGAACATGCACATCTACCTCAGATATTGGCGCCTGCTGGGTTATTTAACGCTAGTCCCACTCCCTGCATGAGATTATTGCTGAATAGTCTTCCAGCTTCAGTTCCTGTTATCCCTGATCCTGAATCTGCTTGACCATTTTACTGACTTGGCTTTTGTCTGACATGCTTCTGCATAATCCATGCCTGTCTATGTTTTTGTCCTGCCCTTGTCTCTGACCTCTGCCTGGACTCTAGACCAAGATTTTACAACTACTCAAACAGGATTTGGCTTTTGTTTGATGGGACACTACAATCAATGAGCAGACAACAGAATTTGAGGTGAATCTGATAAATAGAAAATCAGGAAAACTTGAGAGGAATAGGCAGGACTACAATTCAGGATGTGAGTTCAATTGGAAGAGGGAGAGAGTTTCTATGCCTCCAGTGGACGAACAAGAAGGGACATGAGATAATTGCACTAAACGCCCAAATCATGCCTACCAACAGAATGATAACCAATTAAGAACCCCCCCCCCCCCCCTGTTGATACATACTACAAAGGAGAGACTAGAAATTTCAATACCAATAGAAATAGGAATAGAAACAGAAATAAATACTGGAAAAAAAATAAAAATAAAGTAAAGATGAAAATAAGAATAGAAATCATCATGATAGGCATAATGGAGAGCTTTGTGGTTGGTCGGGGAAGGTGAAACCCGCAGAGTAGAAAGGCATAGCATTCAGACTTCTTTCTCCCCAAAACACCAGGCAATTAATAAGCCAACGAAAAGAGGGCGAAGGGGAGGGAAGAAACTCAAGAAGAGACCAGAAGTAGCAGAAGGCCATTCCACTATACAAATCTACAACCTCTCTAAATGTGTGTTCTCAGAAACAGAACTTGGGCTGCCCAGGAGAGGCCTTAACTATGCCCCTTAAAACCCACCCTAATCTTTTCAAACTTTTCATTGACCTGAATAGGTTTGTGCGAAATCTCACAGTTAAGCGTCATTACATGCTTAAAGAGATAAATGGAGTAGTGAATGAGAACCAGGGGACAACTCCCCCCCTCTTCTCCTCTTGAAATACTGGAGAATGAAATGTTGGAAATTTCAGAAGAGCTGTATGTAGAAGGGGGACAAGAATCTGCGGATGAGATCACTGTTCCAGTAGTAGAGGCAGGGGTCATTAACACCAAGTTTAGACCTAAATCCAGCTTCTACCCACATTGCAATAAAGGCAACTCTATACCCATTTTTATGAAGTGGTTACGGAGGACTTCAGGAGTGTTTGCTGTGCCAAAAGATCGAAAAAGGATAAGAGCCATGAAGTGGATGTAGTAGGCCCTCTGTGCAGCCTAAAAAGGACTCAGTTATTATTAAGTTATTATTAGGAAATCTGATAAAGGTGGGGGCCTAGAAAAACAGGACAGAGATTAGTATCTGGAGAAAGCCTACAGACTAATCGGGGGTTCCGGCACATATGAAAGACTCTCGTGGTATCCCACTGGCATCTATAATGGTGAGATAAAAAGGCTGCTTGATAAAGCACTACTAAACCAGGTCCTGACTAAAAATGAATACCAATTTCTGTATTCAAAACATCCAGTGGTGCTCCACTTATATCATATACCAAAGGTGCAAAAGGATCTGGAGAAGCCTCCCGGTAGACCGACTATTGCAGAAATCAATAGCCTGACCAGCAACCTAGACCGCTATATCGACCATTTCCTTCAGGATTTGGTAATTAGCCTGCCTTCGTATACCAAGGACTCTGGCCATGCTCTAGAGTTTCTCACCTCATAAACATGGGAGAAAGGCTATAGATGGCTAGCACTAGATGTAGCATCACTATATATATATATCTATTCAGCATCAATTTGGCCTTGGAGCAGTGGAGTACTATATGGCAGAGGCCCAACTGTTTAACCGAGCGCAAGCACAGTTCTTGTATGAGTGCATTGAGTTTACATTAACCCATAACTACTTTTTATTTATGGATAGCTACTGCAAGCAAGTACGGCCATGAGGGCAAGGTTTTCCCCCAATTACACCAACCTCTTCATGGGATATTGGGAGCTTAAAAACATCTGGTCGAATAACCCTTATGGGGGCAATGTAGTTCTCTATAATTAAAAGAGTAGTTACAAGTGCGGAATTAGCAACTGTGGAAATTGCATACATATGTGTCATCGGAAAAAGGAGGTAATCGGAATGGATGATAAAAGTCACAATATCAAACAGTTTATCAACTGCGGTACCTCGTATGTGATATATGGCCTCCTCTATCCCTGTGGACTATTATATGTTGGCTGCACTTCATGACCTATGAGGACAAGACTGAGGGAGCATAGGAGTAGTATCACAACAAAAAAAGAGAACTACTCTGCACCTCAACACTTTAAAGAGGCCCATAATAGGCCCTAAGGATCTTCGGAATTGAGGCTATAAGTAATGATCTTGATAGTGGTAAACAGTATTTTACTCTAGGATCCCTGTCCCCTCAAGGCCTCAATGAGGGGATTGAAGGGCATAATGTAGTTTAACCTTGTTTGGGCTTCTGTTAACTTGGCTAGCCTGGTCTAATCCTGTTATTCCCACCATGACCCCCTGTTTGTTAAAGTCTTGCACCCTTCAGACTCCCTCCCCTCCCATTCCACCATGCATTGGGCTTAAAATCCTGTTTTACCCCTTCCCAGTTCTTGTTGACCAAACTACCACCCTTAGGAGATATGCCCAATATGGGGTCCAGGCTTGCTTTTGTTACATAGGCATGTCATCACTAACCTGCACGCATATGTTAATTATTCAGTTTTAAGTTGTTGTTCACTATGAATTTTGAATTTAGGAATTAGGCATAAGGTCAAATATAGCATTATGTGCCGTTGTGCCCCCATGGTATACTGTATCTATGTGTATGTGCATTGTTTAGTTGTTATGATCAGGTAGGGTGACCCCATAAAATATGCTGGGGTCGTAGGTAGGATATTTTAGATTAAAAACACTGGGGTAGATTCAGAAAGCAATTGCGTCTGCGTATCCATAGATACGCAGCGTAATTGCTAATTTGCGCCGGCGTATCAACTTTTCTGTATTCAGAAAGCTCTATATACGCCGACTGCAGCCTAAGATATGACTAGCATAAGGCTCTTATGCCGTCGTATCGTAGGCTGCATTCTTACGATGGCCGCTAGGTGGCCTTCCCGTAGTGGTCAGCGTAGAGTATGCAAATTGCATACTCACGCCGATTCACAACCGTACGCGTGCCCTGCGTTCGTTTGCGAACGTCGTTTGCGTTTGTCGGTTTCTTCGTAAGGCTGCTCATGCTATTAGCTGGGGCAGCCAATGCTAAGTATACCCGTTGTTCCCGCGTCGCGATTTTTAAAAAGTACGTCGTTTGCGTAAGTGAATCGTGAATGGTGCTAGACGCCATTTACGTTCACGTTGAAGCAAATGACGTCCTTGCGACGTCATTTACAGCAATGCACGACGGGAAAGTTTCCCGACGGAGCATGCGCACTACGTTCGGTGCGGGAACGCGCCTAATTTAAATGATCCACGCCCCCTACGGGATCATTTAAATTACGCGCGCTTACGCCGGCCAGTTTTACGGAGCGCCCGCGCAAATTACGGAGCTACTGCTTCGTGAATGAAGCATATCGCAAGTAATTTACGAAGGAGTAGCGTTAAAACGGTACGCTGCGCCTCCATAAGAGTGCGCAGCCCTACCTGAATCTACCCCACTCTCAATACTCAAAAATAATGTTTTACATTTTTTTATATTTACATTGTCATTTTCTATGAATCCGCAATATAGATCTGAAGACATTTTTCAACCCACCAGATCCCTTAAGATGGCAATGCCTTCCCCCTTAAAAAGTCTGCTGCAAATATTCAGCAATATTTACACTATTATACTCATATTGACGTTGACCCTGCTAGAAACATGAATAGACACAAAATAGGATGTCCTAAACAATACCCTCTCCGTGTTTCAGTCATCATTACAGGTGGAAAAAGCACTATGTAGGTAATCATAAGACACCAGACAATTACAAAAATTACATTATGGGTCTAAAACATGAATTTTCTGAAATATAGTATATAAGTATATTTTATTCATTTAAAGATGTAAACTATTGATTAATTATTAACTATTAATTATTATTAACCATTCTTAAAAACAATTAATAAAATAAGCTTTAAATAATCTTTTAATCTATGATGTCGGATACTTTACCTTCTAGAGTTGTTTCTTCCCCATTCAGTGGAGTGCTCCATCCTTCCTCATATTCTGCCTCAACACTGACAGCGTATGTAGTTTCGGGAAACAGATTTGTAAGAACAGTAGTAGTAGTTGGAACTGGAACAGTAAAAATAAATTCTTCCCCACCAACAGCAACCTTGTACTGGACACGGTAGGATAAAACGTCATCAGCTCCTGGAGACCAGCTTACTCGGAAACTGTTGGAAGTGACCTCAGAAAACTCTAGATTGGATGCTGGTGTCAGAGCTAAAAAAAATGTTGCATAAAAAAACATTAAGGCTTTTGAACATTACTACAGAAAAAACATTAAGGCCTTGTTAATATGTATTTGTCATAAATTACATGTGTAAAGCCTGCTTAAATAAAATTATAGTTTTTCAAGTGAACCTGACCTGGCCTAAAACACGATTAAAGCATCAACACTAACCTTCTGGTAACTTAGCCATACCCTCTCCTGAAACTTTCCCCTACCCCGGCCATTCAGTTGTCAAATGCCAGAGCCATGAGGACAACTCAAGATTTGCATTCAAAACAATGGATTATATTTTTTTATTAATATTATCTGGACCTACATGAGTTATTGGCTTTTTTCAGATGTTAGGAGTTTGAGATTTTCCATGTTGTAAAATCTTTGTGATTTATTATCAAACACAGGCTATACACCTCTAAAATCACTAGATATATTGTGAAAAAAAACATACATGTTATGAGGGCTAAGAACTCCAAATAAGTGTGGGAAGACCAATATTACCTACTATTTTTAGTAAAATATCTGCTCGTATATGGTCACCTTAGGACTTACAGGCCATATTCCCTATATAATAACTTTCAGCACTTGTTGTTACATTTTAACATGTATTGTATACATTATTATTGCAACAGGGTATGAATGGGTCTACAATATTGTATAATTGCTATTTTGCGGCATAAATACATGATCAGAATAAAGTTGGCCAATCATCAGCATTAATTCATTTAAAATCATTGATCAATCTTTCTTCTACAAACATTTTATTTGTGATTATGGCAAACACATTTTGCCCTTATGCATTACTGCATGTAGAAAATATGTTTATGTTGTTAAAGAGTAACTCCACTTCTGTTGAGAAAAAATAACATTTCCCATCTAAGTGATCTATGTACATTACAAGGATTTTACAAACTTTGAAGAAATCCTTGTGTGTTTGTCTGTGTCCATGATGTAAGTGAATCTAATGGGAGTAATTATCAGTCAGCTGCTGCACCTGCAGGGCTCTAATAAGGAAAATTGCAGGGTCTGCATCCCTTTAGACACAATTCCCTATTATGAGTTTCTCACCAAAAATTACACTTTTGTTGCAGGGGATGCCTGATATCTGACTTGTATCTTAGCACACTGCACAGATCTGTGGATCATGTTTCTCTGTCACAGCATAAGCAATGGATTTATTTTTGATCACTTATTTCCTTTCCTCTGGGGACCATGATGTACGTACAGTATTCCTGCAGGCCCCATCCTCAGCTCCTGGGGTGAACATTATAAGCAGCCACCAGTTTATAATATTCACATGGTTTAGACTTAGTTGCCATACATTTATGATGTGGTAGGAAACCACAAAACGTGCATTGGGGCAAATTTTGATGCACCATTTTTTTTTTAGATGGTTTTTATTTCATCCACTCGCAAGTTACCACACCATGTTGCTTTTCAAGAGATTCTATATGATGGACAACAATCTTATACCTAAATATGTCATCTCAAAGTTGCTATGATTGTTTTCATGAATATCTGGTTAACAATATGTGATGGATATGCTTGTTTTACTATGCATGTACTCATTTTGCTGTCATGTTTTTTAATGTACGAATAAAACATGTCTTCTAACATTGACTCATCTTTTAGCCATGCTAGACGTACCTCATTAATAGTCCCAAACCCTCTCTTTTTTGTATATAGATATAGGGATGGAGATGTGTGATCCCACACACCTTGTTTAAAGTCCCAAACCTCTCTTTTTGTGACTTGTAACTTAGTGCAGACTTCTGGGAAAATCAGTGAGCCAATCACATAAGCAGGAAATTATGTTTCTGGGGGGCGTTCTGTACACATTCTGTGTACAGAAACCTTCCAAGTAGCCATATTGCATTGCATTTTACAGAAAATTACAGAACTGTAGATTGAAAAGATAAGGTAATTTATGTATTTTTTATTTGCTATTGTTTTTTTCACAAAAGTGGAGTTACCCTTTAAATGTATGATTATTATTACCTTCGTTTTTGTTACTTACATTTCCGCTTTATTTTTTCAGTTTCTTGCTCAATTCTCAGACAAATAGACTGTGTCAATTCAAAAGAGATTCTTTGGAAGGCATCAAAGTCTTCTACAGTAAAAACGTGGGTGTCCGCTGGTGGTGATGCGATTGATTCCAGTTCAGTTCTCACTGCATCCTTAACACCAACAGCAAATATTTCTACATCGGAACTTCTGAGTTTTTGGGCTGGGTCTTTAAAGGCATCAGATGACTTTCCATCAGTGATAAGTATCATGACTCTGGGCACATTGGATCTTGCCCCCCTGTTCTCAACAAACACCTTTTCCCTGACAAAAGTCATGGCCTTGCCTGTGTTGGTAGAGCCCCCTCTATATGGAAAGGTATTTATTGCATGAAGAATATCTTCAATCTTGTCATACTTGTTCAGTGCAAACTCTGTAAATGGATCTCTGCTGTACTGTACAAGACTGATCTGCACTTTGTTGGGTGAGATGTCAAAGCTTTTTACTAACACTTCCAAGAAGGCTCTGACTTTAGCAAAGTTGGCAACACCAATACTGTAAGAGCCATCAACAAGGAGAACAACATCAGCTTTTATATCCACACCACCGGAACATTCTGTGAAAAATGATACCCATGTTTATTTAATTATTTGTATATTATTCCAAGTAGAAACATAATTAAAGTTTCTGACTTTCTAAAAGGAATCAAAAAACTCTTTAAACAGAAAGGAAAACAACATAGAGTCAATAGCTTACCCACTCTAATTTTCACTGCCTGGGTTTTTTCCAGTGTTGAGATTGGCTCACTCGCTGTAAGTTCTTTCATTGCAAATACATTAATCTGATACTCTGTATCTGGGGAAAGATCCTTCAGAATATGGCTTGTGGTTTTAGGGCCAACATTCACAGCCTGAGATTTACTTCCTGCCAGCATTGGAGTAAGTTGAATTCTGTAGCCTGTGATTTGGCTTGGAGAAGCCTTCCAGGTGATCTTCATAGATTTGGAAGAAATTTCTGTTACAAATAAATCTGAAGGAGGATCCACAACTGGAATAGAAAAGTAAACAGTTTATAAATTGCTTGATTTGGGGAAACAAAATCCGCATTTTTTTGTGCCTGTAAATATATGAAAATGAATGCTCTCTAGGTGGTTGTCAAAGTGTTTGTCAAAAAGGCTGTCAAGAGGATTAAACATGTTTAACCACTTGGCGCCCCAGACCGTCATTAACGTCCTTGACTTTGTGTGGGGATATCTGAATGATGCCTACAGCTACAGGCTGTTCCGCCGCTTGATCATTTTTACGGGAGGTCAGAGGGTGGTGGGACGTCCCCCACTCCCACCGCCCTCCAGTGCTTCTACCGACTCACTGCTGCGATCGGTGAGTCGGAGAATGGATCCGCCAGCCCCGGATGTTGACCGTAGAGATTTCTGGTTGACCAAATGGTCGCCGGAGTCTCTATGATCGTCAGAGGCCGGGCGCGATGTTATGATGTAATGTCCCGCTTCTGCATTAAAAAAAACGGTGCTGTTTAAGCTGGGAAACCAGGATCGTTTCTTTTTTTTTTTTTTTTTTTATAGGCTTCCCAGCCTAGTGGTGAGATGTTTCACATGTTGATAAAGTTATAGTTTTTCTTTATTACTTCTGCTTTTTTCATTGCATGTAAATAATGGATCCCAAGCAGAGGCAACAGGCCATCATTGAGTTCTTGAAGAAGGAGGGATGTCCGACATCCACAGAAGGCTACAGAAAACCACCTGACTTTCAGAAGACGGATCAAAACTCTGCTCTTTTGATGTCATGAGACACGAACAACTAGCGCCCAGAAGCGATTCAGTTCGCATGCGCCGCGCTTTATAAGTTTTTCATTCATTCATTCATTCAATGTTTACAGAGATTAAACCATTGACAAGGGCAATGTGCACAGATGAATGAAGAAGGTTAAATCATGTCATCTCCATTATCATTCTGTAGACCTCTGTGGATGCCAGACAGCCTGCACCCCTTCTACATCAACTTAAAGTGGTTGTAAACCCTCTCTGAGAACTTTCACCTAAAGCAGTGGTCTCCAAACTGCGGCCCGAGGGCCGGATGCGGCCCTTTGCTTGCCTTTATCCGGCCCTTGGGGCAGTATCCCTCCCACTGATACGAGACACTATTCTGACATCTGACACCGACAGTGGAGCACCATTTCTCCCACTGACACCACTAATAGGACTTTATTCCTCCCTATGATATAAACGACGGGGCACAATTTCTCCCCCTAATACCATATGTTAAGTCCCACTGATGCCAGGAAAATTTCCACCCCCCGCTTGCCAAAGTCCGGCCCTCCAAGAGTCTGAAGGACAATAAACCAGCCCTTTGTTTATAATGTTTGGAGACCCCTGACCTAAAGGTAAGCTTAGATTAAAGCTTACCTGTAGGTGCTTGCAATATCTCCTAGACCTACACAGATTTAGGAGATATTTGCGATAAATAATGCACCAATGTCTACGGCGCGTGCACACCGTAGACAACGGCACAGGTGCACTGAGCATGCCGTTGCTGAATGGCATCATGCCGGGAGTGACGTCATAGCTGCTCCGGCCAAGCACAGCTCCAAGTGAAAGATGGACACTTTGTGGAGGTGAGGAAATCAGGGACACCACAGGCCTTGGTTTCAGGTAAGTGACACATAATGGGCTACTATGCGATGCATAGTAGCCCATTATGCTTTACCTTTGCATGAAAACAAAGAGGAAGTAAACCCATCAGGGTTTACTTCCTCTTTAAGGATGGCATGTTGCTTCTGCTTGGAATCCATTATTCACCTGCATTGAAAAAGAAGAGCTACTATACTGGAACAGTTACTTTATCAACATGTGACATTTGAATGACCTATGTAAGTTAATAAATAAAGTTATGCCCTCTTTTGCATTACTTTGGGTACAACCCTTGTATTACAGCTGTTTACTTGCCAAATGATTTGTATTATTGTCCATTAAGTTCTGGTATTTACACAGCTCTGCCAAACAGAACAGTCAGCCTGAAGACCTGACTTTTCTGTACTGTAATAAAGAAATACAACTTAAGAAAGAAAAGAGAGTGAAACAGAAAAAACTTATTGAGTTAATCTTTATGTCTAGATCTCTCCTCCTATCAGCATGTTCCCTGTTAGAACATGAACATTGTGGCACATCTGCTCCTTATGCTGCTTCTACCTCTCCCAGTATGAGATCTGCTGTACAGGGGACTACAATGATCAACATCTTTACATACAGTATATTTAGCACACATATATGTACATACACATATAACACTCACCTTCATCCCCACTAGTGATATCACTGAGCTGCTCATCAACACCAGAGCAAACTTGAGAAATAATTTCATTTTGTACTTGAACAATAGCATCAAAGTTAGGAACGCTGTAAACGTGTTTTAGAGATGGTAAGGAGGCCATTTGTTTTAGCTCTTTTGCATCTGCTGCCTTTATACCTAAGAAGAGAAATGAAGAAAACTGTCATTACATGAATAAGTCATAGATTGCATTTTTAATGTCCTTATATATGCATAACAAAGTGGCCTGTCTTGTTATCAAGGTCATTGCTGTTGCTGTACACCAGAAAGAAGAAGGGAACAAGTTAGCCAGGTAGCAAACTCAGAGGGCCAGATTCTCGTAGACTGGCTTAAAAATGCGGTGGCGTAACGTATCTCATTTACGTTACGCCGCCGCAAGTTTTACGGCAAGTGCTTGATTCACAAAGCACTTGCCTGTAAAGTTGCGGCGGCGTAGCGTAAATCCCCCGGCGCAAGCCCGCCAAATTCACATGATCCGGGTAGGGGGCGTGGATCATTTAAATTAGGCGCGTTCCCGCGCCGAACATACTGCGCATGTGCCGTTCCTAAAGTTTCCCGACATGCATTGCGTTAAATGACGTCGCAAGGACATCATTGGTTTCGACGTGAACGTAAATGGCGTTCAGCCCTATTCACGGACGACTTACGCAAACAACGTAAATTTTTAAATTTCGACGCGAGAACGACAGCCATACTTAACATTGGCTGCGCCTCATATAGCAGGGGCAACTTTACACGTCGCAAATCTTACGTAAACGTCGTAACTTCACTGCGTCGGTCGGGCGTACGTTCGGGAATTCGCGTATTTTGCTAATTTGCATACTCGATCGGGAAAACGACGTCGGCGGGAAAAAAAATTGCATTTAAGATCCGACAGAGTAAGAGTCTTACGCCTGTCGGATCTAATGGTTATCTATGCGTAACTGATTCTATGAATCAGGCACCTAGATACGACGGGCGGACTCAGAGATACGACGGCGTATCAGGCGATACGCTGGCGTATCTCTTTTGAGAATCTGGCCCAGACTGTTCTTTTCAGCATGTGATTCGCCAATCTACACCATTTTAGTGAATTATGTTCATCACATTCACATTTTAGATGCTTTCACCCATAGTAGAATAAATATACAGGCTGCTCCTGATTGTGTATAACTCTGCTGGCATTTATGCATTCATATTTGGAAAACTTTGCCAAGTAAACTCCATTTGTTATAACAAATGAGTCACCACTGAACCAGCAAACATTGTGTGATTTTGAGTAAATGAACTACACATTTTATAAGCAAAATATACATTATTAAATTAATATATCCAACATGCAAACACACTCAGCTGTACAGAGTTGCTGGATATAATAAAATAAATAGATTTTCTTACCCAATGTGAAAACTTCTACTCCTAAGTTCTGAAGTTCCTTTGCGGGAATTTCTACTTCATCTTGAGATTTCCCATCAGTAATGATTATTGCTATTTTTGGAAATCCTTTTCTGGCCCCAGCAGTTTGGACAAAGGCATTCTTTCTCAAGTAGTCAATGGCTTCACCTAAAATGTGATTACACATACGATGAATATACATTACAGGAAAAAATAAATGTTTTTTTTGTTTGGAGCTGAACTCCACAAAACAGCTAAATAAACAGTGGAACTGTATAAAAAGCATTTGTTATACCAGCTAAATGATTTGTATTTCCAATCTTCCAGTTCTGAGTTTTACATAGTCCTGCCAGATTACAGAACTGAGTTAGAGACTTATAGCTGGATTCACGTAGGGCGGCGTATTTTTGAGCCGGCGTAGCGTATCGTATTTACGCTACGCCACCGTAAGTCAGAGAGGCAAGTGTTGTATTCACAAAGCACTTGCCTCCTAAGTTACGGCGGCGTAGCGTAAATGGGCCGGCGTAAGCTTGCCTAATTCAAATTGTGAAGAGGTGGGCGTGTTTTATGTAAATAAACCATGACCCGACGTGATTGACGTTTTAACAAACGGCGCATGCGCCGTCCTTGGACATATCCCAGTGTGCATAGCTCCAAAGTACACACCGCAAGGACTTATTGGTTTCGACGTGAACGTAAATTACGTCCAGCCCCATTCACGGACGACTTACGCAAACAACGTAAAATTTTCAAAATTCGACGCGGGAACGACGTCCATACTTAACATTGGCTAGGCCAGCTTTTTGTTCGACTAACTTTATGCCTGAAAACGCCTTACGTAAACGGCGTATCTTTACTGCGACGGGCAAGCGTATGTTCGTAAATAGGCGTATCTCGCTGATTTACGCATTCTAGGCGTAAATCAGCGTTCACGCCCCTAGCGGCCGGCGGAACTAGACAGCAAAGATACGACGGCGCAAGCAGTCGTATCTTAGCTACATTTAAGTGTATCTCAATTTGAGAATACACTAAAATGTACGACAGCTTAGATTCAGAGTTACGACGACATATCTACTGATACGCCGGCTTAACTCTTTGTGAATCTAGCTATAAACATGTGCATACTGAAATATTTCGTTTCGGAATTTCGTTTTCATCCGAAAAATTTATTAATTTATTACTCCCAAAATTTGTTTTTATTTATTCTGTTTCGCATTTTGAATTTGTCCGAAAATCCGAATTATTAGGGTCAAATCTGTCATTAAAGGCTTATGGTGTCTGTCGAATGCTCTAAGAAGATTTGACGGAGCAGCTAAACTGTATAATACCGCAATCATACATTTCAGGTCGAATGTTCCACCTACAAGCTATAGAAGAATTCTAATGTTGTATGACTAGTAATAATTATATTTATAAATAATTATTACTAGTCAACCAACATTCAAATTCTTCTATAGCCTATGGGCTGAGCATTTGACCGGAAATGTATGATTGCGGCACCGTACAGTTTAGCTGCTTGTCGAATCTTCTTAGAACTTTCGACAGACACCATAAGCCTTCAATGACAGATTTAACATTTGTATGGTTTTCGCTGCTTCGTCGAATTTTCCTTGTTCATGTCGAATGGTCTACCCCAACACTGTCTCTATAATGTTGAATATTTTCTCTCTATGTCGAATCTTTCCTCTCTATGTAGAATAATCTTGGACTAATGGAATTAAGGTTAGGCCCATTCAACCGCAGGTTTGTTAGACACAGATTGCTATTGCCATGTCGAATCTTCTATCTATATCGAACTGTTTTAGCAACGAAAACTAAAATAAAGCATTTTTTATGTCGGATCTTTCTGGATTTTGGATTCTGCGTGTTCGTTTTCATTTGTTAAAACGATACTGAAAATACCTGAAATTCGGACATGTCTAGAGACCTGAATTTTCTCTACTGCAGTTAAGCATGGTGAGCTAGTTCATCTTTCTGCCTCTCTGCCTCTAGGATAAGCAGACTTCACATTCCTATGACTGGTCTGTAGTACTGCCCATCTTTTTCCTAGTTTTTATGTTTAGGGGGAAAAAAAGAGCCTAATATCAAGTCAAATTCAGGTACTAATACTAGCTACTTAATGTTTTTAGGTACTATGTAACTGGGTGAATTGTTTGGCTTTAAAGAGTAACTCCAAAAAAAATTTCCTCCTCTGGGTGATCAGTGTACATTGCAAGGATTTTAACAAACTTTGTTGCAGATTCCTAACGTTTGTTATTCTGAATAAATAGCTGTTTTTTGTCTGTGTCCATGTCCAGAATCTGTATGGAAATGGTTTTATAGTTATCAGGGAGCTGCTGCACCTGCATAATGAGGAAATTGGCAAGGCATCCCTTTAGACATGATTTCCCTCCAATCTCTCATGAATCTCACCAAAAATAATTTTTTTATTGCAGGGGATGCTCAAAATATGATTATTGCGACTTCAAAGTTGAGCGATTTTTCTTCCTTTTTCGAGATCGCGATTTTGCTGCAATTCAAGGCTGTGATTTCAGGGAATGCCTGTGTAAGCGGCATCAATATCGGACCAAAGTAGTGCAGGGACTTCTTTGAAGTCGGAACAACTTGAAGACGTACTAATATGAATGGTTGTCATTGGAAATCATGGGAAACAACTTGTCATGCTACTTTGCCATCACAAATCGTGGGACAAGTCGTATAAGTGTGAAAGGGGCCTAAGTCAATCACTCGAGCAGGAACAGCCATTTTCAGGGGGGCGTTCTGTACAACATCTGTGTACAGAACGTCTCCAGGTTGCCATATTGCATTGCATTTTCAGAAAATGACAGAGCTGCAGATTGAAAATAAAAGGTCATGTTTAATAACATTCTATTACAATCTGACTTTAGTTGCAATTGTATACGCTATATTATTATTATTATTTTTTTTTTACTTTTTTTACCCACGATACACAAGTACCACACAAGCAATTTTGTAAGCTAATGCCATTAAAAATGTGTTTCTATTTTAATGTAGTCAGATAACATTTTTATAATTATTGAAAAAAATCTATTTTCTCCTTCAGTACCCTGCAGTTGGTGGTTTGACATAAGGAATCCTTATAAAAAATCCTTACATTTACTGCACTAGGAGTTCCATTCTTCCTTAAGATGCTGCTGATGCTAGAAGTACAATGTTTCTTTTTTTGCTGTGACTAATTGGGATATATTGATTTACTGATTATACAGAACCAGTGACAAACATATCAAAAAGAAAAGAGTAATAATTGTTATGGTCATAGTTGCAATATAATGTAAAGTACTTTTAGCCACTGAGAATATATATTCATCTTCTTTTTAAAAAACAACCAAAAAAGCACACACCTGTCATTGTATTTCCCCCTTTGTAAGGTATTCTTTTAATAGCTGCCAGAAGCTCAGCTTGGTTGTAATATCTGTTCATATTAAACTCTGTCCTGGTGTCTGAGCTGTATTGGACAACACCAACCCTCGTCTTATCTTCTCCAATGTCAAATGCCGAAGCCAAAGAAGACATGAAGCTAAGAATATACTTGAAGTTCGTTCTCCCCACACTCCAAGAGCCATCCACAAGGAATACCACATCGGCAATCGCGCTAATAGAACACCCTTAAGAAAGATAAAAAGTTATTATAAGTAATTCAACCATCAACTAATCCAACTGAGTTTCAAAATTGCTAAAAATGTACATTTCTGTGTCTGTGCACTAAACAAGTATACTGTAAGTTAAATGGTGGTGTGTGTTTAACTTTCTCGCCTTGCAGCTCTGATTCCTAGGTTTTCCCAAGCTCCTCTGTGACATTCTCTTCATCGAGTATATTATTTATTTGTTTAAATGTGTTTCCTCCCACAATCCAAAAACAAAATTAATTGGCTTTTTATAACTCTGACCCTAGTGTGTATATGGGTGTGGTAGTTACCATCATTAGACTGTGAACTTCCTCATGGGCCGTGGCTAATATGAGAGGTTCCATAAGTAATATATTTCTGTTCTCCAAGCTTAATGCTCATTTTACCTTTATTTGAAATTTCTGTTTTCTCATCCTAACAAAGAATCAATAATTAAATCATGATCTTGTTTAAAGTGGTTCTAAAGGTTAGATGTTTTTACTGTAGTGCATTCTTAGCATTGAGATAAAAAAGGCCCTTTAACTGTTCTGTTTTAATTAAACATTTGTTGCCTGCCTATTGGTGGCTTTACAGGTATGATACTATTATCACAGTTTATCCTACACTTTTACAGTCCTATCAATAATCCAGAGGATCATTAAGAGAATTCTGACATCTTTAAACAGTGTACCACGTCCTATAGCTGGTGCATACGGTAACTATAACTATTTAAGACTCAGGCCCCATACTCACGAGCAAACATGTCTGCTGAAACTGGCCTGCAGGCCAGTTTCAGCAGACATGTTTGGTCGTGTGTGGGCGCGAGCGGGCCGAATTCCAGCAAACATTTGCCCGCCGGGCCTTTTCCCAGCAGACAAATATTCCTGGACTTGTTTTAAAACAGTCCGCTGGAATTCTGCCCGCTCGGACATGTACGGTCGTCAGTACAGACCTACCGTACATGTCCAGGCGCCCGCCGTCCCTCGCATGCGTCGAATGACTTCGACGCATGCGTGGAAGCATTTTAAAGGCGGGCCGCCCACGTCGCCGCGTCATTGTCGCGGCGACACCGCGTCATCGACGCGGCGACACCGCGGACACGCCCCGCGTATTGTTTACGCGCGGACTTCTGTACGATGGTGTGTACAACCATCGTACAGAAGCCCTCTGGCAGACATGTATGGTGAAAACGGTCCGACGGACCGCTTTCACCATACATGTTTGGTCGTGAGTACCCGGCCTTACTTTCAGCTATGCGTAAAATTAAATTAGTTTGCAGTGGCCAAAAGTTTTGAAAATTACGCAAATATTTGTTTTTACAAAATCTGCTACTTTAGTGTTTTTAGATCTTGTTGTCAGATGTTACTGTAGTATACTAAAGTATAATTACAAGCATTTCATAAGTGTCAAAGGCTTTTATTGACAATTACATTAAGTTTATGCAAAGAGTCAATATTTTCAGTGTTGACCCTTCTTTTTCAAGACCTCTGCAATTCGCCTTTGTATGCTGACTGAAAGCAGCCCATTCTTCCATAATCAATGCTTTGAATTTGTCAGAATTTGTGGGGGTTTTTTTGTTCACCTGCCTCTTGAGGATTGACCACAAGTTCTCAATGGTATTACCTGGCCATGGACCCAAAATTTCGAGACCACTACAGTCCATCTTACATGGTTTCCTATGGAACACAATCTGAAGTGCAAATCTGCAAAATGCAAAAAGCACCAAAAATGCATAGGTGTGAATCCAGCCTCACACCTAAGCATTTTTAGTGCTTTTTGCATTTTGCAGATTTGCACTACAGAACGTGTTCCATAGGAATCCATGGTAAATGGACTGTAGTGCAAATCTGCAAAATGCAAAAAGCACTAAAAATGCATAGGTGTGAATCAAGCCTAAGAGCTGTTCTGCAAGCCAATACAACCAATCCGTTTATTATTTCAACTTAGCCTTGCAGTATGACAGGATAAAAAAGACAATATGAATGCTGTCAGTGACAAGAATAGTTCTAGCTTTGCATACTTTCAGGGCCAGTTCACACCACAAAAATGCACTCTGGATACATTCCAGATCAGTTTTTGCTTACAGTTCACACCACACACAGTTCTAGGATATTTTGATACAATTTGCTATGTTCCAGTACAGTTCTGTGCAGAAAAAATGCAGCAGACTCTACTTTATTTTCTGCGCCGGAAACTGAATGCATGGTGTGAACTAGAGCCATTGAAATACATGGAAAACACTGTGCATGCATTTTTAGTGCAGAAAAAAAAGGGCACAGAACTGCATCTGATGTGAACTAGCACTCAGTCATGAGGCTAGGCATTCCTGAAAGCCCAGGGTACTTATAAGCCTCCTACTGATGTTTAAGATTTTGGCAAATACAATGTTATAAAATTCAGTCAATTGTATTTTAATGCACTTCTACTGCAAATACAATGCTATATTTTTGTGACAATAGTCTTTTCTAAAAATCTATTTTCAGATTGAGAAATATAAAGCAAAAGAAAAAGTATGGGAACTTAAACAAGCCAGTCAGAAATACCCATCCACTGGAATGATTTCGCTACACTATTGATAGCTGAAATCTGACTGGCTACTGCAAAACACTGTTCTTATCATGAATGTTTAATATCGTTCTTGCTTTTAGGGTAATCTATTAGAAAAAAGGTATAATGTAACTAATGTACAATACTATGGAGGTATATTATGTGTGGTGTTTTGATACTGTACCCTTAAAGGGGTTGTAAAGGAATTATTTTTTTTATAATAAGCATGCTTTTCCTGCAGACATTCCTCTTTTCACTTCCTCATTGTTAATTTTTTCTCAGAAGTTGCTCCATTTCTTCTCTGTTCTGTTCACTTCCTGCTTGTCTGATTTTACTGACCACCGTGAAGGGAGGCTTTACTGCGGTGGTCAGTAACGTGCTTGCCCCCTCCTGGGAACTACATCTGTGTGGCAGGACGCTCTCTACGTGTTAGAGACTTCAAGGAGGTGTGAATTACTGGGCATGCCGCTATTCATACTGGGAAATGTAGTTCTTACATGAACGAGCGATGCAAACCAGGAAGTGAATGAGAGAACAGAAACTAGAACGCCGGAGGTGATATAGATGAAGGAATTTAATAGGTATTTACTCGTTTTTTAACAGAATCATTAAACTATTCTGTCTGTCTACCTTGCAGACATTAATTTTAGGCAATTTTTTTTTCCTTTAGTGACCCTTTAAGTAGCTACTTATTCTAGATAAATGTAAGGGTAATCGATAAAAATGTGTCTCTCCTTTGATAATATAAAAGGTAAAAGCAGGTATAAAGATTAATATGAAATAACCCTTGACTGTGTAACATCTATATCCACACAAGGCATATGTTTCTGTAACATTTATTAAGGCGTAAGATAGCATACATACGTGGGGAATCTGACGTTACAAACTTCTTTTCTTCTGTCAGCACGCGGCCACCTGTTGTAACTTAAATGGAAATATACAATAGTAAGATGCACATGTGTATATTTTACAATCACAAATTTTTACCACAAGCACTGCAAATCTAAATGGTAAAAACGACTAAACTGGAATTATGTTTTGATCACTTCTATAACTATATTTTTGTGATTATGATTACATGGGGTGCCAAGTTTTAATGGAAACCCCATTGTTTCTGGAGGACCATAATCTATATTTTCATATTCTGGCTGCATTGCTACATTCTGCTAAAGTCAGGTATGTTGGCAGTCGAATTAAATATAATCATGCTCATAGTATAATTGGCAGACTTCAGCATTCCAAGAAGGGTAAACACAGTAGCAGGAGTTTCCAGATCAAGATGGTTGGACACGAGCAAATATGAATTATCCATTTAAGCTACATGTTTCTCCTTATACACAGTTCATGGACACATAAATACGATCAAAACATCATACACATATTATGCTGCTTTAATACCAGGATGTTAAAAATACTAAAAAAGAACATGGGCTTTCTGCTAGCTATATTATATATACTGTATGTATATATATATATATATATATATATATATATATATATAATGGACCTGGACAGTTGTAAACTGTATTGGTAGCTATTACAATCTGCTCACAGATGTGAACAAATCTTTAAACAGTCTACCCTCCCACAGCTCCAACTGATTTAGGGCCTGAGTTATTGAGCTTTGGGCTGGTTGTCAATGACATCAGTTTGACACTTTGAGGAACTTCTGAAAATGTTCAAAATCCATTGACAGGTGCATCTAACCTGTAGTTGAACTCCTTCTGACTTTGCATGGAACTGCAAAACCCATCTGAGGTAAACAAATGCTCGTTGACACAGGCCCTTGGGAGATTCAATACATAATCCAGCTTTGACAGATAACTTTTTCAAAGTCAGATGTTTAACTTTTAAGTTAAAGTGATTGTAAACCTCTGACATCATGAAATATTAACAAAGCACATCTTTCTATAGTTTACTTGTCTCAGTCCAAAGCACCGAGTGTTATTTCTGTCTGCTGTCTAGTTCCTTACTGAAAGGTGACAGGGGAGAAGAGTTTCAGCACAAAGCCTATGATTGATATCCTCAGCTCTGCTTTGTTTCTGTGTGCTGTGTGGAGAGGGTGTGTCAATTCCCTCCAATCAGCTCTCAGAGCTCTCCTTGCTGAGCAGTACAGCATGTAACTTCATCTCCCCACCCGTGATTTGTGCTTCTGTGTGGAGAGGGTGTGTCCATTCCCTCCAATCAGCTCTCAGAGCTCTCCTTGCTGAGCAGTATAGCATGTAACTTCAGCTCCCCACCCGTGAATTGTGCTTCTGTGAAACATCCTTTTTATCCCTGAGTATTACAAGGCTGTACAGGACAAATGACTGCAAATAAACAAGCACAATTTATGTAGAAGGATTTATTTAAACTCTGTGTATCATTTGAAGCTAACCAATCACTTCACTGGGTATATGTAAGGGTTTACAACCACTTTAAAAGCAAAACCTGCATTTTGTAACTCATACATAGTAGGTTCCTTTTAGCAAAAGCTTGTCTGAATAAAAACTTTTATTTGACAGTTTGTATAATAGAAAGGATGTAGCTTGCAGCAAAACCTTCATAACTTACTCACTGCTTTTCTCAAGGCTTGTTGATTAGGTTTAAAGTGTAAGCATCTCAAATAAATGCTGAGTGGAGTCGGTATATTACCTGCTAGTGGTGAAGAAACATGTAGCAAGGCACTGACTAAGTTGCTCACCTTTGGTTTACTTGTTGACCACCTACATTAGTGATTTCTGCTTTCAGTGCAGTATTACCTTATGAACTTTCAGATCGCATTGTGCACACAAACGTCACTTTGAACTTTCTTTTATCCAAGTTTATTAATTCAGCTGTCTTGTCAAGTTGTATGAGCTGGCTGGGTTTTGCCTTCAGATATGCCTAAGAATTTATTTGCCAACTTGATGGATCAATGACTACAATGACTTTTGAACTTCAGTGAACGGTTACTTTTATGAACTCTCATGGGCTACATTAGGCAATATGATATATGACTTTAGCCATACTGGATATCATTATTTAAGTTACATAGAGTTGGTATTTTTCTGGTTCTTTGCTGAACTTATACTACAATGTAATCAGACTTTCTCTTCTGATGTGATCACCTACATTATTTTAACAAATGGAGTGTGCTCTAATATCTTTTGAACATCTGACCTTGGTGGGCTTGTTATACAAAACTGAATACTCATGATACAGAAAGGGAAACAAGTATTTGATTCCCTGCTGATTTTGTATGTTTGCCCACTGACAAAGAAATGATCAGTTTATAATTTCATGGTAGGTTTATTTTAACAGTGAGAGACAGAATAACAACAAAAATATCCAGAAACACGCATTTCTAAAAAGTTATAAATTGATTTGCATTTTATTGAGTGAAATAAGTATTTGATCCCCTATCAATCAGTAAGATTTCTGGCTCCCTGTCTTCTATACAGACAATGAGCTGAGATTAGGAGCACTCTCTTCCAATCTCTCCACCATGGCCAAGACCAAAGAGCTGTGCAAGGATGTCAGGGACAAGATTGTAGACCAAGGCTGGAATGGGCTACAAGACCATTGCCAAGCAGCTTGGCGAGAGGATCACAACAGTTGGTGCGATTATTTTCAAATGGAAGAAACACAAAATAACTGTCAATCTCCCTTGGTCTGGGATTCCATGCAAGATCTTGTCTCGTGAAGTTTCAATGATCATGAGAACGGTGAGGAATCATGGGAGAATCTTGTCAATGATCTTAAGCAAGCTGGGATCATAGTCACCAAGAAAACAATTGGTAACACACTACGCTGTGAAGGACTGAAATCCTGCAGCGCCCGCAAGGTCTCCCTGCTCAAGAAAGCACATGTACAGCCCGTCTCAAGTTTTCTAATAAACATCTGAATGTGTGAAAGTGTTTTGATTAGATGAGACCAAAATCGAGCTCTTTGGCATCAACTCAACTTGTTGGAGGTGGAGAAATGCTGTCTATGACCCCAATAACACCATCCCCACTGTCAAACATGGAGGTGGAAATATTATGCTTTCGGGGTGTTTTTCTGCTAAGGGGACAGGACAAATTCACCACATCAAAGGGACAATGGACGGGGCCACGTACCATCACATTTTGAGTGAGAACCTCCTCCCCTTAACCAGGGCATTGAAAATGGGTCATGGATGGTATTCTAGCATGACAATGACCCAAAACACACAGCCTAGGCAACAAAAGAGTGCCTGAAGAAGAAGCACATTAAGGTCCTGGAGTGGACTTCCGGTTCCGGCGCCGCATGGAGTGACTGCTCTCCTCCTCAGCTCCCGCAGCACGATCAAAAATCGGCCTAAAAATCCTGCCTGAGAGCCACACAGAGTCCCCCCTCCACCTCTGGGCAAGCCATCCACTGCCTATGGACCGTTTTGTGGAAAAATCCGGCGCCCGCACGAACACGGCCCAGACGGCGTCACCTCCGCCGGCGCTCGCACAAATCGAGGCCCCGGTCTCGACCTACTCCGCTCCGCGGTCCACAGCACAACAAGCAGAGATGGAGGTAAGCGGCAGCACCTCCCCCCCTCCCTCCCCACACACATCTCTGCCCCTGCAGACGGGGGATAATACCACCGAGCGCATTGCCCAGGCCGTGGCGGCGCTATTAACCCCCATGATCGCGGCTTCGGTGGAAAAGGCCGTAAATGCCGGGATGGCACAGATCAAGGCCCAGATGGGGGAACATGGCAAAAGGCTAAATGAACTCGAGCACCGCCTTTCCAACGCGGAAGAAGAGCTCTATCAAGCCCAGGCCTTAGAGCATGCCCAGGACAAAACCAACCAGTACGTGCTACAAAAATTGGATGATTTGGAGAATAGGTCTAGACGAAGCAATCTCCGTTTTGTGGGAGTGCCGGAGTCACTCCAAACATCCGCCCTGTCTGATTTTTGCTCCCGACGCATACCAGAAGCACTAGGCCTTACAGGCCCCTGCATGGTGGAAAGAGCACACCGCATGGGGGCATTTAACTCGGAACGCAAATCCCCGCGTCCTATTATTGCTAAGTATCTCAAATATGCAGACAAGTCCCTTATTCTGCAATCATTCCGGCAAGCCCGTCAGTTACAAATTGATGGCATAAAAGTGCTGGTCTTCGCTGACTACTCAATCGAAGTGTCAAAGAAAAGAAAAGCCTTCCAGCCAGTTTGCACGGAACTATTCAAGCAGCAAATTAAATTCTCTTTGGCCTTCCCGGCGATTCTCCGCCTCAAAGCACCAAACGGAGATCAACTGACCTTCCAGGACCCTGCCGAAGCAGAAGCCTTTGTACGGTCGCGCCTTGCAACTCCGCACCCCCACTCACCATCTAAAGCTGCTCCACTCAACAGGCCCATGGACCAAAGAAGTCCACGTAAAGAATCCCCCAAACGCTTCAGGGCCTCAGACCAGGAATTTACCCGGCACACCACAAGATAACCGACCTGCAATAGGTCTCTCTCCTCTACATTAGCACCCTTCTTAGGGGTCTCACTAATTGCCCTGATACGACTGTACAGTGCATGTTCTTTCTAAATGCCAGTCTACTCGGCTAACTCCCCCCCCCTCCACGTCGCAAGGACCACCATCTACTCCACTGCGGGGACAGGTAGACTCTCTCTTTTTTTGGCATTTATGTTCTTCCACCTGCTGTTACTGATGCAATGCTCCTAATGCTCTAGCTGATAGTCTTATCTGCCCTACATGGCTTTAGATTGTATCCCCCCAAGGGCTCATGTTTGTACTGTTTTGTTTGTATTATTTGACTAAGTAAAATGTGCCTCCTGGCGTCGCTGTATGCATCCCTCTCCTACTACTCTACATCTCAGGTAATTGACTTTGTGCCGTCTGGCGCCCTGCATTTCGATCTGGGCTCTCAGGCCCCATGTTGTCGGGATCGTGACAGGGGGGCTGGCTTCATACAGTGACTCCATGCGGAAAAAAGTGAAGTTCCCACAAATGTTGTTGATGTTTTTGTTGCCTATGTTCCAGGCTCTCCCTCTGTTACCCCCCGCACCTCCCACTCCCCCTCCCCTTCAGTGCACCAGTACACACCTATTTTGCACACCATCACCCTACTACGAGGTTCGACATCCCTCATCCCCAGCAACGGCGACCTTCCTTAATCACATACTATGCGGCCCCCTCGCTGAAATTTCTGCTCAAATCCCTCTTACAGGCCCCCTAACATGAGAATAGTCTCCTGGAATGTAAAGGGACTTAGGTCCCCAAACAAGAGGATGAAAATTCTTAGACACCTGAAAAGACTCAAGGCAGACATCGCACTACTGCAGGAGACCCACCTGTCGGCGCCTGATTTTCCCCGCATGCAAAAGCTTTGGGTGGGTACGGTCATATGCTCAGATGCTGTAGGACGCAAGGCAGGAGTTCTCCTATTAGTACACAAGAACCTCCCATGCACAATTCTTGCGGTGAACTCGGACACCCAAGGCAGACTTCTCTCAGCACGGGTCAGACTGGGAACCTCCAATATCTATGCCCCCAACAGCCCTGGCAAGTCTTTCTACGGCGAACTCTCCTCGTGGCTCCTTCAAAACAACCACCTTCCCCACCTGATCGGCGGTGACTTCAACGACACCCTCAACCAGGTTGACGACAGGTCCTCCCCTAAACACATTAATCCCTGCCCAGACCCGAGCCGCCCCTCGCTCTTCGCGTCCACTATGGACTCCCTTCACCTCCGTGACCTCTGGCGCCTAGCACACCCTGCAGATAGGGAATTTACCTTCTACTCCAATCCCCACTCTGTATTCACCAGAATAGATTATTTCTTTGGATCGGATGATCTAATCCCTATGGTATCGGCCACCGACATTCTCGATATCGCAGTTTCTGACCATGCCCCAGTCTTAATCTCACTCGATAACCTCGATCTCCCCCCGCACTCCAAGATCTGGCGTTTTCCCTCATACCTTCACAACCATGCTGATTTCCAACGCTACATTGAGAAGGAATGGCTAGAATACTCCATGGCTAATGCTCCCCATACCTCTGACCCGAACCTCTTCTGGGACGCTGGTAAAGCGTTCCTCAGGGGCCGGATCATCTCCTATGCTGCCTCCTTCAAAAGGAGCACCGTGGCCAAATACAAACTAGCTAGCACACGATTACACCAGGCACAAAGGGCTCTTTACTCCTCTGACTCCTCAAAGAACAGAACCGAATGGCATGCTGCCAAGAGATCCTTCGATACCTGGGCAGATACACTAGAGGCAGTTAAAAAAGCAAAACTGGATGCCACCCTTCATAAGTTTGGCAACAAGTCGGGCAAACTACTAGCCAGGCTCTGTAAAGGCACCTTCAAACCTACACATATCACCTCCCTGAGGGACCATGGTGGCAACGTGAACACCACCCCCCCCACCATCAATGAGACGATGCTTCGTTTCTACTCGGCCCTCTACGCCCCAGACCCCATCAATAAACAAACGGCGGACACCTTTCTGGAACACTTAGAGATGCCCAAAATTACTCCGTCCCAATTGGAAACCCTCAACGCCCCTATATCCCTTGCTGAGATATCACATACCATCCGCAAACTTGCCCCCTCTAAGGCCCCGGGACCCGATGGTTTCACGGGAGAATTTTATAAGACCCTACAAACCATCCTAGAACCCACCCTCCACAAAGTGTACTCAGGCATATGGTCCGGCGGCTCATACCTCCCCTCGGGTAACCAGGCCATCATTAAATTGCTATCCAAAAAGGGAAAAGACCCCCTAGAACCCGGCTCATATAGACCGATCTCCCTTCTGAACCTGGATGTAAAAATCCTCTCCAAAATCGTGGCAAATAGGCTCTCTGACATTATCCCCTCCCTCATCCATCCAGCGCAATCGGGCTTCGTGAAAGGCAGAACGGCCACCCTGAACATCAGCAAAGTCATGCTGGCTCTGGAGCACGCAAAACAACATCCCAAAGGGGATTTTGCCATCATCACATTAGACGCCGAAAAAGCCTTCGATAATGTCAGCTTCGAATGGCTCTCTCTATCGATGGCTAAAATGGGCTTCTCTGGTCCCTTTTGCCATCTTATCGACGCCATGTACACCTCCCCCTCAGCAAAACTGGTAGCAGCGGGCCTCCTCTCAGAGGAATTTCGCCTCCACAAGGGAACCCGTCAGGGCTGCCCCCTCTCCCCTCTCCTTTTTAATATAGCTTTGGAACCTTTATCTAGGCATCTCAACCAGGTAGCCCCCCTCCATGGAATTCGGGTCGGTGCCCACGAACTCCGCTCCTCCCTTTTCGCGGACGACATCCTAATTTTTACGGCAGACCCCCCCTCAGATATTCCCACCGTCAAGAACATTTTCGATACATTTCGTGAATGCTCGGGTCTTAGGATCAATTATAGCAAAAGTGAGATCCTCCCCCTGGGTCTTCCCTCGACGCCCACTTGGTCCAGCCACTCCATATTCTCGGTTGCCACTTCTCACATCACTTACCTTGGCATCAAGATCGGTAAATTGCCCTCCTCTCTGTACCACCTAAACTACCCCCCTCTGATTCAAAAGATATCTCAAGAACTGGCGAACTGGTTGGATCTGCCTCTCTCGCTTTTGGGAAGATGTCATCTAGTCAAGATGGTCAGCTTTGCCAGACTATTGTATCCAATGCAAACCATCCCTTTACTCCTGCGCCATAAAGACGTCAAAATCATAGAATCGGCTATATCCAAATTCATCTGGCATGGCAAGAGACCACGCATTGCTTTGAAAAAGATGTGCCTTCCCAGACGCGAGGGGGGTGTCAGTCTCCCGAATGTCAGATTATATAATTTAGCATGTTTGTTAAGATTTGGTTTAGACTGGATAACGCACTCCTCAAGGTACTCTAATTATTCCCTTGAATCTGCCATGGTCTACCCCCTCTCCCTGGCTGCCCTCCTCCACTGCAAGTGGAAATCAACCACCCCCATTCTCCAGCATAACTTGCTACTCAGGGACACTGTCATCGCCTGGAGAGAAAGTAGAAGAAACTTTGGACTCCCCCCATACCTGTCACGTCACCTCCCGATCCAAGGAAACCCTAGCTTTGCCCCGGGATTAGTCCACAAACCCTTCAGAATCTGGCAGGAGAAAGGACTCACGCATTTTATCTCCTTATGTGAACCCACAACTGGACGCACCTTGTCTTTCGCTGCCGTGGCCGAACGCTTTACTCTACCCCAATCCCACGCCTTTCATTTCTGGCAATGCACCAACTATCTACGTGCCACCTGCAATGAGTACAGCAAAAGATTTACCCCTAACTTTACGGACCAGCTACTAGCAGAGGGCACATACAAGATCTCAGACATTTACAAGCCCATGCTACACATGACTTCCCCCTCCCTGTCATCCTCATCGGTGGCTAACTGGGGCAAGGACTTTCCAGATGACGACCTGATACATAAGCTACTACAAGGCTACAATACCGTACAGAAACTTACTCCCAACGAAATCTGGAAGGAAACCCAACTCAAGATTCTTCACCGGGCACATATCCCCTTCCTGCGCTCCTCGCAGGAGCCAGGCTCTCCCGAATGCCCATTATGCCACCACCCACGACCCTCTCTGACACATCGCTTCTGGGCATGCTCCTTCATCTCCACTTTCTGGGACCAAGTGCTGGCATACATTTTCGAAATTACCCTGCTGAAACTGCCTAAGGACCCTCTTCTCCTCATTTTCGGCTACTGGGACCCTCTGCTGCTACAATGGTCACGCCAAGGCGGCCCTCCTGCAACCACTTCCACGTCCACCGCACGACCTTCCAAAGAATGGCCTCTACTTTGCCTACTCGTCGCACGACGAGCTATCTTAAGAAACTGGATTTCTCCTCACCGCCTTCTGTCACCCAGATTAAACGAGACATCCTCCTCCTCCTCTGGGCCACCACAGACTTCCATCAGGCCACTAAAAAAGCCTGTTTCCTTTCCATCTGGCATCCCTTTATGCTTTCAAACCTCTCACAAGAAGACCTGGACGCTTTTGATCAATATTCCTTTTCTTTCTTAGAAGCCAGGCCTACTTCACTCCCAGGAGGAGACCCCCCCCCCTCAGTCTCCTCTTCCACCGCAACAGATTGACTATCTCTGCAATTACCCATGTGTCGCCTTCTCTCTCCCTCCCCTTCTATATATGCAAAACCTCTACTATAGTCATTATCGTGTGTCAAGGTGTGCTCCCCCTCCTCCCTTCCTCCTTCACTCCTCCCCTCCCCCCCCTCTTTTTCTTTTATAGGATCCAACCTGTTCACAAACCGTTAGGGACTTGAACCACTGCATAACCCTCATTGCTGTTGTTCTCTGTATCTGCCTAGTTACCCGCAGGGTATGCCTATATGGCGCTGTTTGTTCTGTATACATGCGGCTTTGATGCCTTGTACACTTACATCATCTGCCCTTCGCATTGATTTTACTGTATGTACCTATTTTGTAAAACTTAATAAACATATTTTGAAAAAAAAAAAAAGGTCCTGGAGTGGCCTAGCCAGTCTCCAGACCTTAATCCCATAGAAAATATGTGAAGGGAGCTTAAGGTTTGAGTTACCAAACGTCTGCCTCGAAAACCTTAATGACTTGGAGAGGATCTTCAAAGAGGAGTGGGACAAAATCCCTCCTGAGATGTGTGCAAACCTGGTGGCCAACAACAAGTAATGTTTGACCTCTGTGATTGCCAACACGGGTTTTGCCACCAAGTACTAAGTCACGTTTTGCGAAGGGGTTATTTCATTCATTAAAATTAAAATCAATTTATAACTTTTTTGAAATGCGTTTTTTCTGGATATTTTAATTTTTTTTATTTTTTCTCTCACTATTAAAATAAACCTACCATTAAAACTATAGACTGATAAATTATTTGTCGGTGGGCAAATGTACAAAATCAGCAGGGGATCAAATACTTTTTTCCCCTCACAGTTTATAATTTCTGGATATTTGAAACATATCTGTTGACTATATTTTTATTGGCTATTCCTCTTTATGTTTATTCAGTACATACATTGACCAAGATTTACAAATATACCAGCTCTTGTTTACATGCATCTTTATAAGGATTGTTTGATAATTGGCAGTCCTCAGAGAATTACAAAAAATAGAATCAAACAGTGGTGTCGTGCTCTATGCGATTAAATGTGTAGTGCAATATATGAACTGAAATATTGCGGAAAATAAAACCTTAGGGTGGAGGTGTATCTCACATTATAAAGTCCACATAAATCCAATCCTGATAACACTAATGATGATGTTCTATAAATAAATTGTGGAAAGTGCTAGTGCAAGAAAACACATCAATAAATGCAATGTGCATATAGAAAGTGCTGGTGCATAGAACCACATATACATAAATACAATAATAAAAGTGCATGTGTGCAATGTCCTTGAAGTCCACTTATAACATATATGCAGTATTTCCAATCATATGTCGCAAGGTGTGTGGTCCCACAATGTTCATCGGTGATAAAACAGCATAGAAGACAACTTCCAAAAGTGCTTGGTGCAATAAATCAAAGAATAAGGACTTTAGTGACTTTATATTGTTTAATACACCTCGACCCTAAGGTTTTATTTTCTGCAATATTTCAGTTTATATATTGCACTACACATTTAATCGCATAGAGCGTGACACCACCGTTTGATTCTATTTGTTGCAGTCCTCAGAGCATTACCACATTGACCCTCTTGTTTTCTGGGTTTAGAGCCCCTGGTGGGTCTCCCATATGTTATTTCTTTGGATTCATCTACCTGTCCTCATTTAATGCTCCATTCCAATTATTATGTTTCTATTGACCTTATTACTGTCGCAGATTAATTTACTGCATTGTACATTCATTAAGAAGGGATGAACAGATCTTTTTATTTACTAGGATGTGGAGTGGAACTTTAGTGGTGTATCTCACTTGACAACAATGTTAATTTTTGTACATATGCTCATTGTATTCGTTAATTAATGGTCATACACGGCTAATGTTGTTTCTATATTTTAAGTGCTTTTAGAAGTTTTGTTGTTAGAGGGATTCTAAGGGATAATTGGCTAATAAAGTTAATTGATGTTTTAATTTTAGTAGTACCCAAAGCTCTCTCTCTCTCTCTCTCTCTCTCTCTCTCTCTCTCTCTCTCTCTCTCTCTCGACAGGTTCAATATCTCCCCCAGGATCTTTGCTTCCCAAGAGATAACTTTATCAGTTAATAAGTATCAATGATATCAATGATCATTTTTCAATATTTCATGTGGACAATGACAGGCCCAGTATATTAAAGAAAAGTAACAATAATACATAAAAGGGTTTTTATTAATGGTTTGCCTCAGACCTAATCTAACCACTTAGTGGTATCCAATTGTAGGCTAATAATTTTAGACAAAGACAGTTTTTAAATAATGTTTATATTCAGAGGTTTCTTGGAACTCTAGTTAGGGGAATCATACAATAAGCAACATCTCTTTCACAAGATGAAAAACTGAACTAGCCTATTTCTCTAATTGAGAGAGAGTGTTTATAGGAAAGTGTTCATGGCTTTTGATGTTTACAGCTAATTTAAGACTACATCGTTTTCCACAGTGTTTCTGATTTGTTTTCGTGTAGCTATGCTCTTTATATTGAGGTTATTACAGGTCATGCTAGAAAAAGGTTCCAGCATTGCAAATATGTCCCTACTTTTTGAAATATTAACCAACATTTCACCAATACATCATTAGCATTACAGTATTGTCTCAGAGACACAGTAGAGGAAAGTAAAAATAAAACATAACATAAAACCTGTTGTAGATATTTATAAATGGTATGCCTTTTGAACGATATCACCTTTAATTCTGTTCCAGTAACAACTTGAAATTTTGGATTTCCCATTACTGTTAAAAAAAGGGGGGGTAGGGTTGTGACTTTACATGAGGCATATGATAGAACTACCACAGGCCTCCATCCCTGTAAATGGGATATCCCATTACTTTCTGTCTTGCTGACAAAAGTCCCCAAGACATTTGTCAGCTTTAGATATACTTTAAGACCACTAATCATTGGGCCACATATATTAACAGATCTAAAATAAGAAAAGCCAATGTAAGCAATTGCAACAAAGGGCTCTCTCTTATATATCTAGAACATAGTAAAAAAAATAGAGGGAAATTGTGTGATTTACTGTTTTTATAAGATTGTTAATGACTAGTCTACAATATTACATTCCATAATGGTTATGTAGTCCCATCTGTGAACATGTTAGTAATAAGTTGGTTGGGCTGTACAATTGTTTTCATTTAGATGATGTATCTCTTTTGAGTACTTACTTGTAAGTTGGCCAAACACAGGTAAACTTTCCTCCAATTCATCATAGGAAAGGATTGTGACGACATGTTCAACATCTGGTACAAGTTCTGTTAACACAGTTTGGGTTGCAGAAGCTGGAAGATCTAGTTCTTTTGCAACTCCATCTGGAAAACATTAAAGTAAAGCATTGTACAGCAAATACTAGTCAGAATTTTTTTTTCTCATTGGGCTCCCCCATTTCATGTTAAAACCTTGTATATTAATGATCATCATAACCAACATACCTGTATAATTCTCAACTGATTTAAACATAATTTGACTATTCAGTTCAAACCTAATTTATTAGTGAGAATTTGAGACATAATAGTAAAAGCTCTGACAGCTTATAGAACCAAACAAACATGCTTCCCCATTAGTAGGTTAAACAAGAATAATTAGATTAGATTCAGCGTTTAACTGGAAAAAACATTTTTTAGAACTACCAAAATGTGAACGATAAGTTTGGGAAGCTCATGACTGATGAGATGATGGGGCAAAAACAGGCTGAGACACTGCCTTTAAAATTTTAACTAGGAGTACAAAAATGAAGGATGGGACCTAGTAAAAATGGCTAGGAGGGCTCAGTTAATATTGAAAACATATTTAAGGAAGAAACTGCATTTGAAGCAGCCTTTGGTCCCTTTTTCCAGGAAGTGTGCAATTAATCCAATCTGCGCAGTTTATATAAAATAAGTATCAAAGATATATTAAAAACTGCAGGAAGTACAGAGGAACAATATACGTAAATATAAGTTTGATTTCGTTTTATGTATGCAAAACAATTTCTAAAAGCTGTCTCCCATAGAAGGTCAGTTCACTGCCAATGTTGGTTTAATATGTCTGATATTTGCAACCTTAACTGGATGAAAATTTAACATGCTGCATGTAACTGCGGAGCAGCATATTACAACATATTGCAATGTCCTGCAATGTGCCTTATAAAAAGCATTTTGGCTACTGCTGAGAAAAAAAGCACATCAACGCAAAACCACACTTCAACACACATCATCTCAAGTGCGTTTAGTGTGCATCATTGCGTGCCAAATGCAACACGAGTGGTGTGAATCCAGCCTTTTACAAATATTTGCGTAAGCAATCAGTGGTATAAATAAACTTGCTTTTCAAATTGAGCATTGAGAAAACAAGAATTCTCCTTAGTAGTTTCTTGATAATTTGGTATTTTCACAAGCAAACAGAAAAAATATATACAACAGGGTATCCAGTATAAAAGTATTTTTTTACACTGTGGATCACAATAGTGGTTTATATAACAGGACAGAGGTCACATAAGTTTTCTCTCTTTGGATTCCTGGACCATGACTAACATGTCCATCAATCTTTCTAACAGTGTAGTATTAACATTTCAGTTGTTTTTCTAAAACAGCTTGTAACTACTTACCAAAGCAAAACTTAAAAGTCTAAATAATAATAATCTTCTGTAATCTAGCAACATAATATTTAGTAAGTCTCCATTAGGCTCATATAAGGCAAAAAAACATTCAGAACTAAATATTTAATAAAACAGAGGCTTAGAACAGCTAAATTGTATAAATGATGTGCAAATACCAAAACCTACTTTGTCATTCATTTTAAACCTTCATCTTTTGACACTTCCTCAGAAATGACCTGGACTCCCTAACTGAATAAAATAATCTGAGCAATGCCTAAACCTTAGGCCCCATACACACGAGAGGATTTATCCGCAGATACGGTCCAGCGGACCGTATCCGCGGATAAATCCTCTCGAGGATTTCAGCAGATTTCTATGCGATGGCGTGTACACACCATCGCATTGAAATCCGCGCTGAAATCCTCTGGCGATGACGTGTCGCGCCATCGCCGCTATTATGACGCGGCGACGGGCGCGACGCTGTCATATAAGGAATTCCACGCATGCGTCAAATCATTACGACGCGTGCGGGGAATCCCTTTGGACGGATGGATCCGGTGAGTCTGTACAGACGAGCGGATCCATCCGTTGGAATGGATTCCAGCAGATGGATTTGTTGTGCATGTCAGCAAATATCCGATCTGCTGGAATCCATCCCAGAGGAGATTTCTCCGCGGAAACAGATCCGCTGGCGTGTACACACCATAGGATCTATCCGCAGAAACCCATTTGCTGGGATTTATCTGCGGATGGATTCTATCGTGTGTACGGGGCCTTATATGGGGACTGACAGCTTTGGATTTTGATGTTTTCTGGCTTTAGAAATCTCACTGTCAGGGTATCATATCGTATTTTGGGACATGCATATGGCCTGACTCCACTACATAACCCCAGCAGTGCCTGTGTAACCACTGAGCCCTTCTGTAGAAAATTCAGAATAGTGCATCTGCCCCAACATATGGCTTGACCATTGTTATTATTTGACTGATAGTCAAACCACATGTTGGTGACAAGAATAATATAGACAGTTTTAAAAATACTACATCATTTTTGTTTCCTTTCTCATTTCTCATTTTTGTTTCCTTTCTCATTTCTTTCCATCCTAGTATTTACAAGAATTTATTGGTAGGTTTGCTTTCCTTACCAGTTGTTGGAACAATAGTAATCTTGTAACCTCTTATCCTCTCAGCCGGCCTTTGCCATGACATTCGAACTGTGCTTTCATTTACTATTTCAAAGTTTACATCCGTAGGAGGACCAACTGAAAGAAAGCATTGGGAAGATGCATTAATACATAGCCAAACTGCAAATGTTATTGCATCCAGCAAATCTTGGGAAAGGCAATTTACTGGATACTTTAAAGGGAATCTGTGTGATCTATATATTTTTAAAGAGACATGTTTGTTTGTTTTTATGAACATATTTTTGCCATTTGTGTGCTCATTTTTAAAAATGTTTGCTTTTTATCATTTATTATATGTGTAAATAATAGTTGCTGTGAGTGTATTGCGTAGAAAAGCACAGCATTGTGTTGTATCCTATCACCATTATACTGAAGATTTGTGAGACAAAAATTTCAACCAAAGCTGTATCAGTGTCATTGAGTAAAATCCTTTTGTTACATATTACACAAAGACTATAAAAAAATATATATGTATTATCTTTAGGTAGCTTGGTGATGTGCTCACAGCATTCATTCGGGAATGGTACAGATTAAACTGTTTGCCGTATCGACAGGTTCTCCGGCTATTGGTTATAGATATGTATATAGAATACTATAATATAATACATACCTAAAATTATAAAAAAAACTACAAAAACTTTTTTATTGACTACAATCTAAGGCAAAGAATATATGTTATATGAGATCTTCCCTTTAAAGGAATAGGACATGCCAGAAGAAACAATGCGTGCCTATAAGGATGCAATAACATTCGCGAACCAAGGCATTCTTAACAACAGACAATACAAAACAGCATACACACAAAGCTTATAGACAGCAAAGCTTTGCATATGTTTGTTTCCAACACCATGACAGACTATTGGCGGAAACAATTCAAGCTGACAATAATCACCATAATGTAACTTAACAATGCACAGCACAAAACATTTACTTCTTGAATTGCTTAATCATCCCAGAATGATCAGCAAAATCAAGAATGAAAGAAAATATGTTTTAGACATATAAACACATAAAATCACAGTAAGTAGTAAGATGTGAAATAAATGTTCATTTTCTACATGCTAGGTGCAAATCATGCCAAAACACAAAAATTTTGGAAATTCAATTTTTCTCTAACCTTGTATGTATTGATATTAAATGAAGGTGAGATACACTGTTAATATCATATGATTTATCTGTTCGATAATAGGCATATTTTTAGCCAGATGGTGTGCTCATGGCAATAGCTCAACTAGATTACTGTAATAAAGAATTTTACATAACCATTTACTGTATTGCTATGAAAGTGTTGCCATATACGAGTTTCTGATAGGATATATGAAACTAATGTTCAGTAGGGTTCTGAAGGCAACGTGTACTGTGTTTTTGTAACAGGCAGACAGTAGGTCCATACTACACACAGCATTTTGAAATCAAAATGCAAGTATGGGTTGTCACAAAACACTGGTTAATGGTGGCAAGACAGAATCACAACATGTTGATGAGCGATGTTTAGAGTATTGCGGACAAACAGTAGAGATGGCACTAAAACCCACATATAACTGCACACAAGGGAAAAAAATCAGATGGTTGATGACAGGTATGATTGAACATTTAAAAAATTATCTGCATGTTGATCATTTCATGGCATCATGCGATACACATGAAATCAAGATTTGCTTGAGCTCCCCCAAAATGAATAAAAGCCTTTATGTACAGATTACCTTACACACAGACTTTTGGTGTTATTTTATAATGATATTCTCTTTTTACTTAAATCATTGCCATTACAGAAGCACAGTGATAACCCTAAAGGCAGTACGCAGGTGCTTTTCTAAGATTTCATGGAGCAGAAATCTGGCCCAATACCCTAAAACTTAGGAGCAACAAATTTATTTTATATCACTAAGTTTCACGTTAGTAAGCAGAAGCTAGTATCTGATCCAGTGCTCCTAAGAAGGTTCATTAGAAAAAACAGTACTGGGCATTGAGGGAAGCCATACATAACCCTCTTATTCAGCTCACTGCATACTGTAAGCTAGTTTTTTTTTTTTAACTAAAGAAGCTATTTCATGCGCAATTCATCATTTCAGTGCATATGTATAGAGAGACAACCATAGTTATTGTTTAATGGTTTTAGGGCAGTTTGATTCTATTGATTCTATTGATTTTGTCTTTGCATTGGAAAAATGTCTTCTGACTCTAAACAATCTTGGAGACATACTTTGAAAGCAGTGAATTTGCCATTCACCAGTCCTTCACTGCCAGTGAATCATTTACTAAATAAAAGCAAGGACCAATAAGATTCACCTGCAGTGTATATTTGATGAATGCCATATGCTTTAACAATATGCCCCTTCAGTTAATCAACAATATAGGTACTATAAAGAGACTGTTTATAAGTATATAAGACTTTATCAAAGTCTACTTATATTGTCCCCATCCCCTGTAAAAATACCTAGCAGATAGTGGGTCCAAAATGTACATGTAAAGAGAAAAGGTAGATTTTTACTTACCTAACCACAGCCTTGCCCAACGTCACCAACTGTTTGAGATGATCTCTGAGGAATGCAGATTAGGCAAAATCTCTTGAGAAGATAGTCCATTGCAAGGGCATCTTCTCTTGAGGTTTCAGCAGTATCCTCGTATATTGTGGAGTTTCCAATGGTGTTATTGCTCCCTATAGTGTGTCTGATTCCCACAAAGTAATGTAATATGATCATAAAAAACAGCAAATCTCAGTGGGAACCAATGTATTTTTATAGTCAGATTTTTCTTGCCAATGGTGGTCTACTAATGGGATTATTGGAAGGGGGCTCTGTTCTTTATATTGGAACTTTCAGGAATATCAGCGGTAAGGAACTTTTTTTTTTTAAAGGAGTGTGACCTTTTTTTAATTAGGCCTCGTTTTATGGTCTTATGAAGTACAGAATAACAGATATTCATGTTTAAATGTGGGTGCAAGTATTTTATTCTGTACTAGCATACATTTTAAGTAACATTTATCAGGGTTTAATGAACATGTATTTAAATATTTTCATTTTTAAACAGAACTCTTTTCTCTACATATGCACTGGAAATATACATTCATGCATGCTTGGTTTATATTCTGATTACTTTGTTTTATAATAACCTAATGCACTGATGTTTAGTTCTAGACATGCAAAAGCCGATTACCATTACACAGCGTGTTACTCTATAGGCATTTTAAGCTTAGACGTGGATTTAAGGAATATCATTATAAAATACTATTTCGGTAGCAGTGGCTCAGGACAAATTTAATGCAAAGGCAGACACACCTGACCTGAGCATGCTTTAAAAGGTATCAGTATTTTGTAAAGATTTGGCACCAACCTGGACATCAATTTGACCTGTTGTGCAGATGACTTAGGCTTTAACTGCCCGAAAACAGTGTAAGCCCAACTGGGTTATCTCCGTATTCCAAGAAAAAGCTGACTGTGGGGAAAAAATCTTTAGTGTCTGAAAGTTCTGCAAACCTGTGTGGGAATATGGATCTTGCAGTACATCTTTTGGGTTCAGACAACCTCCATGGAGAACTGTTGCTGAATATACCTCCTTATGCAGTCTTACAGCACTCCGTCAAACAGCATAAACTTGGCAGAAACTCCTAATTCTCTGCATGCTTATGTGTCCATCTCACAGTGAGGCAACAAGTGAAATATGTAACTATCCCTCTTTGTTTTGACCTTTTTAGGTGACTTATACAAAGATCCAAGTCAGAATACTTCCAGATTTAACAAAGGATTATTGGGAGAAAAACAGTTTGTTAAACATATACAATGTCATGACAATTCCTGTACTTCAACTCCGATTTTGTGAATATCCCAGGCTGATGAGTCTATATTATCTTAAAGGCTAAGCCCACTTTTTTTCCCCAAGATATTTCAAAAACATATAATGCTCAATTCACTAAACTCTAAAGAGCTGAAAACAGTCACGTGGCTGAAAAAAAATACCATATTACAAATAACAGCTCTGTTGAAGGTGAGTGAACTGAGCCTATGGTGTCAACATACAAGCAAAAACAAAATACTTTAATTTCTTTGTTTTAACAGACATGTGCAAAAATGTTCTTTATCAAGTTTATATAATTGTTTCTTAAAGAGGATTTCTAGTTTCAAATAAAAGTGGACCCCTGGTCTTTACAGCACTAAACGTTGTGATTTTCAGTTTTAGGCTATAGCACTGATGCAGGAAAAACTGATATTGCAGTATAGTCATTCAGATTAAATATGTATCTAAACGTTCAACTATATCTTAACAGATACAGTAGCCACAGTCAATTGAGATTACATACTGTGGATAACTACAGGACAATGTTTCTACTGTGCAGCATGCCATTTCAGGCACTGCAATTTAATATATTTATGGCACTACCTGTATTGCTTTGCAATCAAACTAATCTGTTTTGGCCCAATAGGGTATAGACCCAATAGCTGAGGTGAGAGTTTACATTTTGGGTTTAAATCAGTGTAAGAGTTGGGATAAGAGCTTAAATTGGTTGTAAAGGAAAAAAAAAAATCATAATAAGCATCCTTTACCTGCAGACATTCCTCTTTTCACTTCCTCATTGTTCGTTTTTGCTCAGAAGTTGTTCACTTCCTGCTTGTCTGATTTTACTGACCACCGTGACGGGAGGGTTTACTGCGGTGGTCAGTAACGTGCTCACCCCCTCCTGGGAACTACATCTGTGCGGCAGGACGCTCTCTACGTGTTAGAGACCTCAAGGAGGTGTGAATTACTGGGCGTGTCGCAATTTATACTGGGAAATGTAGTTCTTACATGAACGAACGATGCAAACCAGGAAGTGAATGAGAGAACAGAAACTAGAATGCCGGAGGTGATATAGATGAATGAATTTAATAGGTATTTACTTGTTTTTTAACAGAATCATTACACTATTCTGTCTGTCTACCTTGCGGACATTAATTTTAGGCAAAACAAATGTTTCCTTTACAACTCCTTTAAGGAGTCAGATTTAAGGATTAAAGTGGTTCAATTTTTTTTTAGGGTTTCTCACCATAATGTATTCAAAAAAGATTAAATGTTGCTTTAAGTTAAATTTATGGGGAGGGATATGAATAGGTTAGCTGTTAATGGTTAATTTATTTGTGTGAGGTTATAGATAACAGATTATTTAAAAAGTTTAGGTTAAGAGAGTTAGCCAACCCTTATACGTAACTGAGCCTGCTCTAGATCCAGCAACTCTTTCCACTCTCTCCCTCCTCATAGGCTCAGAGACAGCACCGTTGAATCACAGAACCATTGTCTCCCACTGGCTGTCAATCACAGCCAGTGAGGAAGGAGTGGGAGGTAGGGCCGAGCCACGTTCTGTGTGTCAATGGACACACAGAGAGCAGCTTGGGAGCAAACTTGCATAAGTACCCCAATAGCAAATGGCTTACTGTGGTGGGCACTCAGCAGGGAGGAGGAGCCAGGGGCTCCAGTAGGGGACCCCAGAAGAGGAGAATCAGGGCTGCTCCATGCAAAACCAGTTCATGCAGGAACATACCATTTTATGGTTGCTTGTAGGATATTGATATTACTACATTGAGAGTTCACATGGTCACAAGACCTTTTTAGGGTCTATTCCACCAAATAAGTATCAAATTCCCATTTAAAGACTGCAATTCTCATACTGCATTCATTTCATACATTTGCTGGATTAAGAAATAAATAAATGTCTTCTAATGTCTCACATTGCTGAAATCTGAATATGTGCACTGCAATGCCAGGAGATCTCAAATAATGCTATGTAAACCAGACAAGAAACAATCAATGTTATAAATTTTAGTCTAGTCATCCCATTCTATGATACTTTTTATCACCCTATCAAGGAATAACAAACATGTGGAAGGCAAAAGAGAAAACTCTTGTAGTGAAGCTTAATACAGTAAAGCCCCGTACACACGATTGGAATTTCCGATGGAAAAAGTCCGTCTGACTTTTTCCATCGGAAATTCCGACCGTGTGTATGCCCTATCGGACTTTTTTCAGAGGAACTCTCTTTTACTCTGATGGAATTTCGTCGGATTTCCGATATGAGTTTGGCCGGGCAAAAGCCTGATCGTGTGTATGGGGCATTATACACCATCCTCCTTAAGTGCAGTATTTTGAGCAGACCAGCAATTGATACTGAAAATTTAGATTGCAGAGTTCAGATCTTGATTTTGTGATATAAATATTAAGTTAACAATTGTCACACCCAAAAAAAATTAAGCAAGAACAAGAAGGAAAAAAAAAAAGAATGACGTTTTTGGAAACAGTTTTGTCAGACAAATATCTTGCAAACAGCACTGCCACTCCCCTGTGCAGGGGGGGGGGGTTAGAAGTGCTGACCCTTGATGCAGTTTAAGGGTTAAATGGGGGTTAGCAGCACTAACACTGACCACCAATGTGGGGCTATTACTACAGCCACTGACACCAGTACTGGGGGTTAATATTGGCACCAATGCTGGAGGTTATTATTGTGGTGACTGACACCAATGCTGGGGGTTATTTTGAAGTCACTGACTCCAATGCAGGGTGTTATTGTCATCCACTGACACTGGTGCTGGGTGTCATTATTAAGGCCACTAACAGCATTTCTGGGAGATACTATTACTGCCACTGACACGACCTTCACTGCAAAAAAATAAAAAAAATACAGCGGTACTCAACTTTTAAGGCTTCGTGGTGTGTTACATTTTGTGCTGCCCCCAGGAAGTGTATTTGAGATTAAACCTTATTTTTGACCATCACTTTTATAGATAATAAACCATTGAAAACAAACAATTCAAACATTTTGAAAAAGCAAAAATCTGGTTTTATAGCGGGGAAATACTGTATATATACCACTAGAAATGCTGAGTGCAAGACTATTTCAAAAGGGCAAAAACAGTAATGGTGCTTTCATGCATATGAGGTCATTATGTAAAAATGTATGCCCTTCGCTTTAAGTTTAGAGTAAAATCTCATAAATAGAAATACTAATAGACTCTAATTAATGTATCATTCATAATTTTATAGAGAGAACATTACATGCCTCAGAATATTAAAATGGCACACCCTATGATTTAAGATCCCTTTAAGGGATATTAACAGAGAACATAGTTAAAGAAATGTCTTTGATATACAGATCATGACATTTAAATTTCATCATGCAGTTTATTAATGTACATCTTGTCAGCACAGCACTAACTCAAGGATTCACTTAGTCACAGGAGTCTAACAGTACATTCCAGGAATATCCTCCATATAAACACACGTCTAATGTTGTCCTAATGTATTATCATCTGCATACCATATACACCAAACAGCACAGCTCAGCAGCTTCTCCAATTTAAATTTTACTGCCAAACATGGTTGTGGTATTATTCCCTTAACTTGAGAAATAAAGATAAAATTTTTGCAACGCAGAACAAAATACTTGACCGTATTTTAACCCTTTAATTGAGAAAGTTATTTGACCTCAGTTTCAGAGATTATCAAAACATCACTAGTTTACCAAAGACAGCATCTGAAAAATGCATTATTGAAAAATTAGTTCTTGTGTGTGAAAAGAACATGCAGTTACTTGAATGTGGATTTTGGAATGGTAAAAATTGGTACAGTGGCTGACCATAAAGACATGCTATCAACAGGTGTCTAGCCTTAGTTGATTTGCTATACTCAGGTGACCCTTAATCCCACGTATGTTCTGTCCTCAGTAAATGTACATGGAATAGTTATGAGAATGAAATTTTGCCATTCTAGACTGCCCTAAATGGTCTTTCCTATGACATCAGTGGAAAATACTAAGTACAAGAACTCTTTTTCTTATCTAGCTTCCAACATGTCCAAGATCAATCATTTAACATGTTTGCCACATAAAGTCAGCCTTATTCATCAAACTGCCAACTTAAAGGGGAGTTCCAGCCATTTGTATGTTTATTAAAAGTCAGCAGCAACAAAAAGTGTAGCTGCTGGCTTTTAATAAACAGGCACTTACCTGCTCCAGCGCTCCAGCGACGCGCCGGCCGGGGCTCCGCTCCTCTCCCCCCCTCCCCGGCCGGCGTCTTCATCTTCAGTGTGGGCACCCGGCCGTGACAGCTTTCGGCTTCACGGCCGGGCACCCACTGCGCATGCGCGAGCGCGAGCGGCGCGGCCCCGCGCCGCGCCGTGTAATTGGCCAGGAGATCGCCTAGGACCTGTGACGTGTCCTAGGCGATCGCCTACAGCAGCCACTTCCTGAAGGCGATTAAGCTTAGTCGCCTACAGGAAGGAGGAAGTGGGACAGGAAGTCCCACTCGTGCTGAAGCCCCCACTCCCCCCCCAAAAAAATTACATGCCAAATGTGGCATGTAAGGGGGAGAGGAGTGGGTTAAGAGGAAGTTCCAAATTTGGGTGGAACTCCTCTTTAAGATTTATTATTTATGTCCATAGCAAGTGATGAGATTCTTTCAAATCTGATTTGATGTGGCAGACAACGAACAGTTTTTCCTTAAAGCCTAACACCAAACTTTTCTTATGATTTGGATAGAGTAGAGATGGGTTAAAATCACTGCCATGTTTCTGGTGCTGTCTATTCCTCCTACAGAGGGTGTTTTTCCAGACTTCCTGTTCTGAAGAAACAATAGAACGTGAAAGGAAATGTGCATGAGGTGAAGGAAAATTCAAAAAAGTTGAGTAAAACTGTCCAAAGTGAAAGGAAATCACAGGAAGCAATTGACATTTCCCCGATATAAGGAAGAATCCCAGGAAGTGAGGGGGAAATCTCACCTTTGACAGGTGTCCCCATTGGAAAATATTTCTACTTCTGTTAAGTGTCAAACTGTGGATTTCACTCACTATCTATCCCATTGACAATTCTCACCAGGAAAATAATGACAGGGAATCTCTTTAACAGGGGTACAGAGAACAATACAACTTGACAGAGGTTCCCATGTGTTCCCACTGTGTCTAAACAAGTTATCTTGACATCTACTCCAATTATTAGTTTAATAAGTTATGTGTTTTAGTTATCCAAAGCTTAAAATGAAAGTTTGCCTAGAGAAGTGATGGCGAACCTTGGCACCCCAGATGTTTTGGAACTACATTTCACATGATGCTCAACTACACCACAGAGTGCATGAGCATCATGGTAAAAACGTAGTTCCAAAACATCTGGGGTGCCAAGGTTTGCCATCACTGGCCTAGAGAGACACATTTATAATAACTTATTCTTAAAATGAACCTGAACTTTAGCCATGGAGGACAAAACAACAGGTCCTCTAAAATGGCAGCTCCAGCTGCATCATACATTGATATTTCCTCCACTGCATTGGGCCCCAGGTACAAAAATAAATACCCAGTTCTGGGTATTGGGAAATATGCGACTTACTCCCTTCCAACATGACAATTCTGATTCTTCGCCTCTCAGGTCCCCCGCATAGTCATATTCCATGACTGAAGGGGGCTGAAGGGAAAGTGGGTATGTGCAGCTTGTTGGGCTGGCATCAAAGTAAATCTGTTGTGTTACCCTATAGCAGGCAAATCACATAATCATTTTACATGTAACATTGACCTTTAAACAAAACTGAAACCTTAAAGTCTAATCTGTTTAACATGTTGTAAAGCAGTGGTCAGCAACCCTATCCTCAGGGCCACTAACAGGCCAGGTTTGCAAGATAACGGAAATACATCACAGGTGACATAATTGGCTTGACAGTGATTGCAGTATTCTAGCCTGCATCTCCCCAAGGTAATACATAAAACGTGGCCTGTTAGTGGGTCCTGAGGACAAGGTTGATGACCAATGTTGTAAAGGATTATCACAACAAAAATTATAAAAATGAAGATGTCTTCAAAAGTCTCAGAATTGGAATAATATGAGCAATATCCTTGGCAATTAAATCTCCATCGACCAAACTACCACACTGAAAACTACTGATTCCTAACTGAACAAATGTATTTTATCGATATATCAGTGTGTATAATTCACAGATTTTTTTCCCAATAGGGTGCACAAGAATGACAATACAATAATTAATAGAAATATGCTTTTGGGTGTAACAATCGTATACAGTACTTTTTACATCATGTTTTTTAAATCAAATTGGTAATTTTAGTATAATCTAAACAGAATTATGCTTTTACGTTCCGAACAGTGCTATGAGATGCTGGCTGCCAAAATACATTCTGCACATTCATGGTGACATCTATGTAGAGGTTCCTTTCACAATATATTCAGAGACAGTCTTGTCAATGCTACCTGCTAGCAAGCAAGCTTGCCCATATTAGTTGCTTTTTTTCGAGTAATTATTAACAATTGAGATCTTACAGTAACATTTACAAGTAAAATGTCAGTATGCTGCCCTTGTAGTCCTGCAGAAAAAATAGTATGCTGCAAAAGAAGGAGAGTAGGGAAGTAAGGCAGTGGGCTTGTTCTTTCTCTTTTTTTATTGGTTTTATGGTATTAAAGAAGAAGAATAAAAATAAAAAACAATGAAAACTTTAAAAATGTCCAATCCTCTCTTCCCATCACCACCATTTCGCTTCTAGCGCCTTTCCTTACCTTTACTCCCCCACCACTGCACTGAAATTGAGGTGCCCTTGGACACAGCTAAGAAACTGACATGTTATCTGTCTCCCAACAGTTCAGTGTTTGGGGTCTAAGCAGCCAATTAACAGGTTCAGAACTGCCACACATGGCATATCATTCACTGAACAATTGTCATCCATTTGAGGTGACTATGCGTGACTTTGTGGGGGAGTTGGTAGAGATTGAAGTAGGGAGGATCTGGCTGGGTAGGAGACGGGTTTTGGGAAATATTTTAGTTATCACATGCTTAAAGCTTTGCCTCATGTACCAACTCAGCCACACTTATTTGTACTAGTTAAGCCCAACACTATACTATAAATGTACACAGGATAGAGTAGAATTTAAAAACTAGACTTTATAATACACTAAACACTTACAACTGGAAGACCCAAATGCATTGTCTACCTTCCTACCCTTCTCCTGTGCAGCTTACTGTGCAGTTTGCTACTTACCTGAAGGTGCACTTTAAGAAATACATATTACATTTCATAATGAAAACCAAATAAATATGCCTAACATGTACATACACAGTATAAAACATTTATTAATATATGAATGCTTCACACTGCACAAGTGCCAAGCAGGAGAGATGCCAGGTATCGAGGGCTTCCAGTTTGGTAATTTCATGCTTACACAAGTTTCTTCTTCCTGGGGGCCATTCGTCTTGAAGAGTACTTGCCAAGCCCCTGTGTAACTCATATACAATAAAAACCTCTTCCACTTTGGTTTGGGGAGAAAAAATATAATATTCACACAAGACGCAAGAGGACAAAGAGAAAGAGCACTCAGAAGGAAAAGGAAAAATGAATGGAAAATTAGGTGTAGTTGGAAGGGAGAGTTGTCAGTCCATGTTATTAATCATGGGCATCAGCAACAATATAACAAACTTATCTATTACCTTCTGCCTCTATAGATGATAAGAGCAGGACAGCACACAGTGCTGTCACCGCACTGGAAAGCCGTGTTTTCATTTCTCTTCTTTTTCCAGGTCACAACAACATGAATGGATCTGCAACCATATAAGGAAAAAAGTTTAAATAGGAGGTCAATAACATATAAAACATGAATACCCATGCATCTGATATATATATAGGATATAGACATTTACAAGTATGTGTGGTGTTGTGCGTTAATAAGAAACATGCTTGTCTCCAAGGCCCTCCCAGAGTCAGACTACCACAAGCCTACAGGGATGCAGAGCCTGTGGCAACTTGCCTTTACAACTGCAGACAAGGCTGGCTAACTAATCATACACAGGTGATCCGCAACAGCAAGGAATGAGAGTGTGTTTTTTCAACTGTAGTAAAATGTTAACCTCATTAGTGCTGGTGACACAGTGTATTACTTTATAACTGCCTTCCAGTATTTCATACAAAGTGAGTATGATGTTAGGAAACCATTATCATTAAGTCATGAAGGTTATTCTTTTCTTGATTTGCTATTGTTTTTTGATGAATGAATGCCTGCAAATGAATGCTTCTTACAATAGCCACATAAATATTGCCATAACCCAGGACACTCAACTTGACTATTTGAAGGATAAGTTCACCTTTTATATTATGTTACAAGTTGCACCCATATTCAGGGTGTAACATGTATCATCTTAGATTTGTACTGCCCCCCCCCCCCCCCCCCCCCCCGAGTCCCTGTTTTGACAGCGAGTGTGGGATCTTCTTACTCCACTCACTGCCACTCTCTAAAGAAAACACAGCCATGTGGACTCCGCTTGCCCAGCCACGTCATCCATTCACAGTGTTCTGTGAATTGGAAAGCTATAAGTTCCAACAGCCTTTGCTGCAGTTGGCTTGTAGATCTCAATGAACTACCACGGCGCTGTTCAGCATTGCGGTAGTTCATTCTATCTCCCTGTCAGAGTGTATCGGCCTGTCCGAGGTATGAGCAGACAGATACACTGTATGTTCGTGGGTGCAATGCTTTACAGGCTCCAAGTAAAAAAAATAATAAATGCCTATTTTTTGACCTGCAAAAAGATGTGCATTTATTTTATTTTTTAAAAGGTGAACTTATCCTTTAAGCCAGGAGGGGGTGTTTAGCTAAGAAATCCTCCTCTTTCCCTTCTTCAGATGAAAATAAAAAAAGGCCCATGAAGACTCCTGGATTATATCACTCAATTGTGTTCTAAGCGACCAGACAGCTACTGAAGAAATGTAACATACAGTATATATATCTAAATATATAGATAAAGATATATATATATATATTTATATATATAGATATATATCTAGATATAGATACAGATCATATGTGTGTGCAGCCTATTTCATTAGGGTGTGCACCTCAAAGCTATGAGATATTTACCGGCCTCTTCTCAGCTCTCCCTCCTGAAGCGATGGGGAGACCCAGGCAGCAGAAAGAACAGGGACAGAGGGGTGGCATATATTGGTATGGTATTTTCTTCTTGTGGCAGCTGAATGTGGGCGAGGGGTAGAGGAGACAAAGCCTACTTTCAGCTGCTGCAGGAGGAAAATACAGATTGGTTCCACTGAATTCCTCCTGTCCAGGTTCTGGGGGTCAGCAAGGAAGGATTGCAGTTTACCTGTCACCTGCCCATGGTCACGGGGGAGCTCGCCATTGATGGGTTGCCAACCCTAGGATTAGGGTTTGCCCAGGCATCTGGCACCCCCCTTGCGCACACCTATGATACAGATACAGTATAGATATATAGTTTCCTACACGGGTGTACCCGGGGGGCGGGGGTGCATTCCGCTCCGGGTGCCCTACATTGGGGGGGTGTCAGCCCCGGCGCTCCCCGCCCTCCGCGAGTAAAGCCGGGCGACAGGCACAGGCAGCAGTGGCGGCGCTGTGACATCCAGGGCAGGGGGCAATGTGCAGGGGTCCAGAGCTGGGTGGGGGTCAATGTGCAGGGATCCAGAGCTGGGGGTGGGTGTCAATGTGCAGGGGTCCAGAGCTGGGGGTGGGGGTCAATGTGCAGGGGTCCAGAGCTGGGGGTGGGGGGCAATGTGCAGGAGTCCAGAGCTGGGGGTGGGGGGCAATGTTCAGGGGTCCTGAGCTGGGGGGCAATGTGCAGGGGTCCCGGGCTGGGGGGGCAATGTGCAGGGATGGGGGGGCAGTTTGTAATGTGCATGGGTCCGAGCTGGGGGGCATTGTGTAATGTGCAGGGGTCCTGAGCTGGGGCGGGCAATGTGTAATGTGCAGGGGTCCAAGGCTGGGGGGGAATGTGTAATGTGAGGGGGTCCAGAGCTGGAGGGGGGCAATGTATAATGTGCAGGGTTCCAGACCTGTGGGGGTGCTGTGTAGTGTAAAAGGGTCCAGAGCTGCGAGCGGCTTTGTAATGTAAAAAAGGGGTCCAGAGGTGCAGTTGTGAAGAGGGGGTGCACAGTAGTGACACAGTGATATTGGGGGTACAGAGATATGCAAGGAGCACAGTGGGGTGTTTTTACATTTTAAAGTGGGAGGGTGCCAGATATAGAATCCGCCCCGGGTGCCAAATGCTCTAAGTACGCCCCTGGTTTCCTATCTACTTACAAAGCCTAGCAGCATAAGGATTACAAATAGTTAATGTTGATTGAGAGAGTAAAGTTCCGCTTTAAACACATAGGCCTCGTACACACGGGCAAGAATCTCGTCAGGAAAAAACTTTGTTTTTCCCGAGGAGAATTTTGGCAAGAATCTCTTGCTGCCCAAGTGTACGCACTGACCTTAAAAAAAGAACCGCGGTTCTCTTGAAAGGCAAGAACCCGGTGACGTTATTGCGTACGAGGAGCATGCTCTCGTCACATTTGATGCCGTCGCGCCAGCTTGCTTCACCCAACCTATGCCGTGGAAGATACCACGCATGCGTCAAAGTCATTTGGAGCATGCGCGGGTTTCCACAGCGACAGGTAAGCATACACACTCTTGGGTTTCTCGTTGGGAAATAGGCCGACAAGAATCTCGATGAGAAAATAGAGCGCAGGTTCTCTATTTTTCTCGTCGAGATTCTGGCCAGATTTCCCGACGAGAAACCTGAAATCCTCGTAAACACGAACGGTTTTCTCGGCAAGAAAGCTCTGCCAGCAGTTTTCTTGCTGGTTTTTGCAGAGAAAACTGATTGTGTGTACGAGGCTTTAGGCTGATTTCACACTTGAACTTGAACTTGTGTTGAAGTGCGTTTTAGGGTTTTGATTCTCATGTGCATTCATATTGCATTGAAATGCATTACCAAAAAAATTTATGTAGTTAAAAACGATCGTGTGTGGGCTCCAGAGCATTTTTCACAACGTAAAAAAATGGGCATTAAAAATTTAGAACATGCTTTAAATTTTCACATCGTTTTTAACGTTGTTTTTTTTTTTACGTCGTTAAAAAATGGTCGTGTGTGGACTTTAACAACGTGAAAAAAACGTGCATGCTCAGAAGCAAGTTATGAGACGCTAGCGCTCGTTCTAGTAAAACTAGAATTTGTAATGGAGATAGCACATTCGTCACGCTGTAACAGACTGAAAAGCACGAAGACTGAAAAGCGCAAATCGTCTCTCACCAAACTTTTACTAACACGAAATCAGCAAAAGCAGCCCCAGGGGTGGCGCCATCCGAATGGTACTTCCCCTTTATAGTGCCGTTGTACGTGTTGTACGTCACCGTGCTTTATTAGAGCATTTTTTTTTCACGGTCGTGTGTAGGCAAGGCCGGCTTAACAATAATCGGGTTGAAAAAAACATCATTTTTTCTAGACCATTAAAAATGGTTGTGTGTACGCGGCATTAGTCCTGGAGAATTAATGGGCAGATTCACCCATGATTGTTTTTTAAATGCACCATAATTCACCATGGCCTTTGAGCTATGATAATGGTGAAAAAACTTGAGGTCACCTGAAGTGACTAAAGAAGCAATAATACATATAAATGTGAATAGAAAAACAACAATAAATGTAAAAATAAATGTGAAAATGAATGTCCATCAGTAAATATATGAAGAGGTGAAAAACATGTAGACACATCGATCATCATGGACAGGACATTCTTCCCAGCTATACAAGGTAGGTGAAATACTCTAAGGCCCCGTACACACGTCCGAGGAACTCGACGTGCCAAACACATCGAGTTCCTCGTCGAGTTCTGTGTTGAAGCCGCCGAGGATCTCGGCGGGCCAACTTTCCTCATTGAACAACAAGGAAATAGAGAACATGTTCTCTATTTGGCCCGACGAGTTCCTCGTCGGCTTCCTCGGTGAAAAGTGTACACACGACCGAGTTTCTCGGCAGAATCCAGCTCCGATCGAGTTTCTGGCTGAATTCTGCCGAGAAACTCGGTCGTGTGTACGGGGCCTTACCGGATCCAGAGGACCTGCCTGTCAGCGACAGCAGATCGTGAAAGCGTAGATTATTCCAAAGAAGATCCAAAGGCTGGATGATAAAGCCACACGTAAACCTGAATGTAACCCGATAGTTCTTGACCAGAACCTCTCGATGGAAATGAATCAATCTGGATCTGACAGATGGACCCAAAGGAGGAGGGAAGAATCCATGACTAAGCACTGACGCCAGTGCGAAATGTTGGCCATACTGATTTTTGTGGGCTTGCAGTGACTGTATGCACAGTTGAAAATAAAGACATCTCTTTTAAAAAAAAAAAAATTTTGGAGTGCGGCTGTCCAGCTTTTGTTCTTTTGTTTTTTGCCAGCTCCGATCTGGGCTTGCCAACCCCCATTCCAGAGCTGGAGGTCGTGGGCCACATCAGAGGGCTCCGCGGGCCACATGTGGCCCCCGGGCCACTGGTTGGACACCCCTGCTCAATAGTATCTTAATTCTTTTAGTAAAATTCCAGCCTGTATTCACTGTTTCTAGTAAATTTGGGCCTAACCTTGCTCATTAAAACTGTACTGCTGCTGAAAGATTTTATGCCCCTGTGTCATCTCCAGTTTCTTGATTCTTAATGAGAGCTTGATAGAAATTGGCTGGCGGCTAATAGTTTTGCATCAGCAAGAACAGGGGCAACCACAGAGAATACCTGGCCAATTCCTATCTGCTGCCAAAATGGGTCTATTACCATTTAAACAAAAAGCATGCATCTCTGGAAAAAATACATGATTTTTTTTTTTTTAAAGTGAAATTGCTGCTGCTATATGTAAGCCAAACATATTGTGAAAGAGAAAAAAGAAATTTCACAATGAAATATGCCCTGCCAGTGTAGGCTGTTATTGAAATTGTCTACCGTCTAAAAGATTGAACATTTTGAAAAAATATATATTTTTACTTTCTGCTAAAACATATTCAATAAAAAAAAATCTTCAAAAGCTTAGGCCAAAATGTATTCTGCTACATGTCTTTGGTAAAAAAAAAAGTGTATATTAATTGAGTTTGCATGAAAGTTATAGCACCCACAAACTGTGGTATATGAGCATAATCTGCTCCAGGAGAATGCTTGTAATCCAAAGCACTCGCATATAAAAGTGAGTTTCCCTATAGAATTCACTGGAAAGGAAGATAATTTGTTTCACACTGACTTCTATTGCTTGCAATACCGCATGTAGCCAAAGGTGGGGGGGGCGCCAGAGAGACTCATAAATACTCTGAAATGGCTCGGATGCACTCGGAAATCCTCGGAAAGGCTCGGAAACACTCTGGAAAGGAGTATTTGCGAGTATTTTTGAGTGATTCCATGTATTTCCGAATGGCGCCGAAGCCTCCGGGTGTCACCAGCGCCCCCGCACCTCTGGCCAAATGTAGTACTGCTTGAATCCTGCTTGTTTTGCGAGACAACGCTCGCAAACCGAGTCAGGTTTTATTTTTTTTTAAATAGCTCGTATTGCAAAACGCTCATTAACCACGTTACTCGCAATCCGATGTTCCACTGTACTGGAATTTTTTTATTTATTTTTTCATACTAGTAATGGCGACGATCAGCGACTTATAGTGGGACTGAGATAACCCCACTAACGCCCCACTAACGCCCACTAACACACAGCTCCTTTCTCTATCTGCAACGTAGAGAGCGTCCTGACTCTCCTGTAGTCCAAGGGAGGGGGCGAGCACGACACTCCACACCAGGGAGAAAGCCTTGAATTACTGTGTGGAGTTACAAACAGAAAAACAGGAAGTGAGGATTTCTCAGAAGAAATAAGGACATTTAAAAGCAAAATGGAAGGATGAGGTAAGTGAAGGAGGACTGCACTAAGGTAAAGGAAGCTATTTAGGGAAAGAAAATTGTACCTTTACTACCCCTTTAAACTTGCATCACAATTGCTTGCTGGGAGTATATGTACTGCTGTGGGTCGGCAAGTGGTTAAGGCATTTCCCAAGCATATTATTTGAAAGATTTGTGTATTTTAAAGTTGCCCTCAAAGCCATATCAATTTACCCTCGCCCCACTGTATGGTATTTTTTATTTATTTTTTCTTGCATTGGTACCTGCCTCCCATGGCAATGCCCAGTTTCCAATCCCGTTTTGTCTTTATAGTAGTTTGTCCATTAGCTCCTAAAATGGCCAGAATTCAACACCAAGATTCACCCCTAAAGACTTCAATGGGATTTGCCTATAAATTCAGGTTTGAGGAAATCCAAATAAGAATCGCCAAACCCTTGGCAAATTAAACCCAGGCAAATTTGCCCATCACTAATCTACACATGATGGTAGCTTTAGACCATGGGTCCTCAAACTTCGGCCCTCCAGTTGTTCAGGAACTACAATTCCCATAATGCCTAGTCATGTCTGTGAATGTCAGTGTGTTACAATGCCTCATGGGATGTGTAGTTCTACAACAGCTGGAGGGCCGTAGTTTGAGGATCCCTGCTTTAGACAATGGGAATTCTGTCTGAGTCGTTACTGAATTCCTTTTCTCTCAGCAACTTTAAGCCCACCACCACTGATGTAGTAGTGAAGGACCTTTTGGACCCTAAGAAAACAGCAGCCATGATGTAATGCTCACGAGGGAGCCATGCAGAGATTATAAAACACCATGATTGCTGTCACAGATGTTGTTAGAGAAGTAACACAAAAGCAGAGCTAGCAGGATTAAGGGTCGCAGTTTAGGTTTCCTTTCTTAATCAGTCAGCCAGACACAATAAGGGTATGTTGGGTTACTTGGGTAATGAGTGCAAAACCCATTAATAGTATAGTGCAGACACAGGTCCCAGAGGTTCCTTTACAATACATTCACACTGTTTTGGCATATCCTATGCATGAGCTGCTGTTAATGTAGCTTGGGCTTGCTATTCAGATTAAAGTAAAAACCTCTGCCAACATTTCCAGGAATTAAACCAAAGTGTATATTCCACTTTCCTAATACAACATTCCCATCCCCAACCACTCCGAAAACAGAACGCACAGTGAAGTACTGTAATAAAACTTTCTTTTTATTGCCCTGGTTTTCAAAAGTGCACACAGGAATCATCACTGGAAAAAAAAGTACACAATTAATATAGCAGTGAATGTGACATTCACTGGTGGAGAATCAATCACTGCTATTTAAAACACATGTACCAGGATGATTCACCTGCAGTTAATGTTTGGTAAATGTTGCTTTATAAATATGCCCAAGATGAAACATCAACTGCAAGTTTGAATTTGCCTGCTCCTTGACATCTAACACTAAATGAAACCCATATAGTAAGTCAGAGATAGGGTTAAGGCATAGGTGTGCGCACAGGGTGTGCCAGGTGTGCCCAGGCACACCCTAATCACCCTGTGCAGCACAGATTCCCCCTACTGCCCTGGCTACCATCTTTCCTCCCTGCAGCGCTGCCAGTTTCCCTCCTCTCCTATTGGCTGTTGCTGCTGGGATGTTTTAGGAGTAGGGGAAGGGGCCGGTAAGTATGTTATTTACTGGCCCCTTTCCTTTCTGAATGAACATCGTGAGTTTGGGCTTTGGGGTGCACACCCTAATGCAATAGGCTGCCAGTTTCCCTCCTCTCCTATTGGCTGTTGCTGCTGGGATGTTTTAGGAGTGGTGGAAGGGGCCGGTAAGTATGTTATTTACTGGCCCCTTCCCTTTCTGAATGAACATCGTGAGTTTGGGCTTTGGGGTGCACACCCTAATGTAATAGGCTGCGCACACCTATGGGTTAAGGTATACGCTAGCTACACACAACGACTGCATTTACCCCACTAGTGTTAAATCTTAGCATGGATGATTTATTCACATTTTCTGCTTTCTGTTCAAATGCTTTGTGTTCCTTCATGCAGCTTTGGAATGAACAAGAACAGGTATCATATAACACAAGTGGCATTGACTTCTGGCTCGCTGCGCCACCTAGTGGTCAAAAAGAAGTAATCCATTCATTTAAGGATTTACTATTGATACATTTGCCAAAAAAAAACTTTTCTTTAGTTTATTGTCTGTTTTAATACAATTTATTTTCAGAACAATGGTTTGATTATATCTTTGGTATTAAAACACCCAGATTAAAAAAAAAAAAATCAATAAGTAGTCTCCTGCTACTGTAAGCACATAGGTGTGCGCAGCCTATTGCATTAGGGTGTGCACCCCAAAGCTCAAACACATATGCCTGTGCATGTGTATACAGTATATACTACTGGTGTCAGTAGAACAGTGGACAATGTCAGTAGGGCAGAGTTTGGTGTCAATGGGGCAGTGGATAGAGTTAGTAGTTTTTATTTTTACGATTTCATTTTTTATTATTTTTTACAATTTTATTTTTTTAATTATTTTTTTAATTATTTAAAAAATATATATATTTTTATTATTATTTACAATTTTTTTATTAGTTTTTTTCCAGATTTTTTTTTAGGAGCCCCATTAGGGGGCTTTGGTGAAATATAATGGGTTCAAACAGGAGGCATTTGAAGCAGACAAGGTGATTAGGGTGTGCCCAGGCACACCTGGCACACCCTGTGCGCACACCTATGTGTAAGCATTAGATTAGTAGAAAAAATGCCTATAGCACAAAGTTTATATTAACGCTCCCAGGTTAAAGATCACCATACTATAGCATTGATCCATGCCTATATAATCTGTGACCATTCATGAAGCTACAAGCTTCAGCTGACGTTATGGGTTCACAACAGCTGGAATGGAAATCTTAGGAAAAAAATACTTTTATAAACTAGGGCAAGAGACTGAAAAAACACATTGCAGCTTTCAGCAAGCGTATTACACATTAATTTCCAATCAGATGCAGCAGAAGCACTGGCTGCAGTGTAATGACTATGAGTCTATGCATAAGGAATTCCAGACGGTCAGCTCTTTATTACAGCCCGACATTTGCTGATCCTATAATAAATCATGGGAGCTTTCCAAAGTTATCTTCCATATGATTTCTGCGCTTTAACACCTCCGCTGCGGGGACAGGAGGGGGGCAGTCTAGCTAGGCAATGAGACCTGGTTCAAATGTACTTTACTACCCCAGTCAAGGGACAGGGGGTGGGGGGGGGGCAGTCTAGCTAGGCAATGAGACCTGGTTCAAATGTACTTTACTACCCCAGTCAAGGGACAGGGGGGTGGGGGGGCAGTCTAGCTAGGCAATGAGACCTGGTTCAAATGTACTTTACTACCCCAGTCAAGGGACAGGGGGGTGGGGGGGGGGCAGTCTAGCTAGGCAATGAGACCTGGTTCAAATGTACTTTACTACCCCAGTCAAGGGACAGGGGGGGGGGGGGGGGGCAGTCTAGCTAGGCAATGAGATCTGGTTCAAATGTACTTTACTACCCCAGTCAAGGGACAGGGGGGTGGGGGGGGCAGTCTAGCTAGGCAATGAGACCTGGTACAAATGTACTTTACTACCCCAGTCAAGGGACAGGGGGGTGGGGGGGGGGCAGTCTAGCTAGGCAATGAGACCTGGTACAAATGTACTTTACTACCCCAGTCAAGGGACAGGGGGGTGGAGGGGGGGCAGTCTAGCTAGGCAATGAGACCTGGTTCAAATGTACTTTACTACCCCAGTCAATGAGCTCATCAGTCAACTCAGCACACACACATTACACACATATTGTGCTATACAACCTACCTATACCTACCTTAGATCATTGTATTATATGCACTCTATATTACATATGATCATCAATATATAATAATAAAAAAGAAATGCACTTTACTACCCCAGTCAATGCAAAGACGAGCTCATCAGTCAACTCAGCACACACACATTACACACATATTGTGCTATACAACCTACCTATACCATACCTTAGATCTCATTTCTTATATGCAATCTATATTACATATGATCATCAATATATATATATATATATATATATATATATATATATATATATATATATATATATATATATATATATAGTTCAAGTCAGAAATACCAATAAAGAAATGCACTTTATACCCAAGTCAATGCAAAGATGAGCTTTTCAGTTAGCCAGACACAGAAAATGAACTAATACACATCATATACATATTGGAGCTATGCAGACAAGTTATATCTACCTACCTTATATCTTCATTTCTTATATTCACTACTATATAGTACATATAACCACTATAAAAGAAGGTATGGTGTGCAAGCTCAAATGTGCTTTAACTTCTCCAGTCAATGCAAAGATGAGCTCATCAGTTAACTCTGCACACACTGAGAATGAAAAGCAGATCCAGCCTTCTTTTATAAACGTATTGGAGCTATGCAGACTACTTAGATCTACTTTCCTTATACCTCATTTCTTTTATTTGCTCTATATTACATAGAATCTTTATTAAAAAAAAAAAAAAGTATAATGCTCTAGTCAGAAAGACTTTTTCTACATAGTAGCCTTATTAAAAAAATAAAATAAGGTATTCAAGTCAGAAAGGCTAATAAAAAATAGTACAATAAAAATGCACTTTACTTCCCCAGTCGATGCAAAGATGAGCTCACCAGTTAACTCAGTAGACATAGGGAGGGGTCTAATACGCGTCATACACGGGCTATACAGACCACTTATATCTACCTACCTTACATCTCATTTTTTACATTCGTCCTATATATTATCCTTTTAGAAAAAAAATAGGGTGCAGTATTCAAGTCAGAAATACAAAAATAATACAATAAAAATGCACTTTTCAACTCCAATCAATGCAAAAATGAGATCATCAGTTAACTCAGCAGACAGGGGATGGAAAGCAGATCTGATGCACGTCCTTTTATTATACACATATTGGAGCCATACATTTTATGTATAGATTTATTATAATCCACCTATCTCACTATCTCATATTCTTATGCTTGATCTTTAATTATCACATATGGTTAGGATTTAAAAAAAAAAAAAAAAAAGTATCCTGCTTTATATATAGATTTATTATAATTCACCTATCTCATATTCTTATGCTCGATCTTTAACTATCACATATGGCTAATAAAAAAGAAAAAAAGGTATACTGCTTAAGTCAAAAATACTAATAAAAAAATAACTAGGTGTACTTTATCACCCCGATCAATGCAAAGATGAGCTCATCAGTTAACAACTCAGCAGACACAGATAATGAAAGACAGATCTAAGACCTATCATATACACATTGGAGCTATACTATACTTGATCTATATATCACCGTTATTAAAAAAAAAAAAAAAAAAAAAAAAGTTAGAGTGTTGAAGTCAAAAATACTAATAAAAAATAACTAGATATACTTTATTACCCCAATCAATGCAAAGATAAACTCGTCAGTTAACAGCTAAGCAAACACATCGAATAAAAGGCAGATCTAATACCTACCATATGCATATTGGAGATATACAGGTATACTTGATTTATATATTATCGTTATAAAAAAAAAGTTATAGTGTTCAAGTCCAAACCTCAAGCACACAGAAAGATATCCCCATTGTTCTCTCGGTCGCAGATCAGTGCCAGGTTTTTGCAATACCTTTAGCACTACGTGTTCTATTGTGCCCATTTTCCATGCAGTAACCATTTAAGATCCTGAGGCTGCACACTGGAGCCAAGCTGTTTCCCCTAGCAACCCATCCACCCTGTATCTTAGTGCAAGGATGGAGAGTGACAGATCGGTTGCTAAGGGTAACTGCCATCATTGTTTAACCCATTCCTAGCGATTACTCATCTTACCTTAGGCGTGCTGCATGGATCGAGAGCTGCACAGACATTTAACCCCTACATGGCCAGCTAGGCAGGAGAGCCCACAACCCACCCCGAAGAGTTAAAGGGCTGTTGCACAGAGCTGACGACACACAGGAGGATTTCATTTGCAGATCTGAGCAGCCAGCGTCTGGTGGATTATATACAGTCTGCTACAAATCAGGGAAGGAAGGAGAGGGCAGACAAAGCATTGAGTATGGGAGACAGATCGTGCAGTTTATGGGGAGAAAGGTGACCTGTTGTAGGAGACAGATCGGCAATGTAGGGGAGGAAGGTGATCTGTTGTAGGAAACAGATCGGCAATCCAGGGGAGGAAGATGATCTGTTGTAGGAGACAGATCTTGCAGTGTATGGGGAGAAAGGTGATCTGTTGTAGGAGACAGATCGGCAATGTAGGGGAGGAAGATGATCTGTTGTAGGAGACAGACCTGCAGTGTAGGTGATCTGTTATAGGAGACAGATCTGCAATGTAGGGGAGGAAGGTGATCTGGTGATCTGTTGTAGGAGACAGATCGGCAATGTAGGGGAGGAAGGTGATCTGGTGATCTGTTGTAGGAGACAGATCTGCAATGTAGGGGAGGAAGGTGATCTGGTGATCTGTTGTAGGAGACAGATCGGCAATGTAGGGGAGGAAGGTGATCTGTTGTAGGAGACAGATCTGCGGTGTAGGGGAGGAAGGTGATCTGTTGTAGGAGACAGATCGGCAATGTAGGGGAGGAAGGTGATCTGTTGTAGGAGACAGATCTGCGGTGTAGGGGAGGAAGGTGATCTGTTGTAGGAGACAGATCGGCAATGTAGGGGAGGAAGGTGATCTGTTGTAGGAGACAGATCTGCGGTGTAGGGGAGGAAGGTGATCTGTTGTAGGAGACAGATCGGCAATGTAGGGGAGGAAGGTGATCTGTTATAGGAGACAGATCGGCAATGTAGGGGAGGAAGGTGATCTGTTATAGGAGACAGATCTGCGGTGTAGGGGAGGAAGGTGATCTGTTATAGGAGACAGACCTGCAGTGTAGGTGATCTGTTGTAGGAGACAGATCTGCAGTGGAGTATAGGAAGGTGATCTGTTATAGGAGACAAATCTGAAGTATAGGAAGGTGATCTGTTATAGGAGACAGATCTGCAGTGTAGTATAGGAAGGTGATCTGTTGTAGGAGACAAATCTGCAGTGTAGTATAGGAAGGTGATCTGTTGTAGGAGACAGATCTGCAGTGTAGTATAGGAAGGTGATCTGTTGTAGGAGACAAATCTGCAGTGTAGTATAGGAAGGTGATCTGTTGTAGGAGACAGACCTGCAGTGTAAGTGATCTGTTGTAGGAGACAGATCTGCAGTGTAAGTGATCTGTTATAGGAGACAGATCTGCAGTGTAGTATAGGAAGGTGATCTGTTATAGGAGACAACTCTGCAGTGTAGTATAGGAAGGTGATCTGTTGTAGGAGACAGATCTGCAGTGTAGGGGAGTAAGGTGATCTGTTATAGGAGACAGATCTGCAGTGTATAGGAAGGTGATCTGTTATAGGAGACAGACCTGCAGTGTATAGGAAGGTGATCTGTTATAGGAGACAGACCTGCAGTGTATAGGAATGTGATCTGTTATAGGAGACAGACCTGCAGTGTATAGGAAGGTGATCTGTTATAGGAGACAGACCTGCAGTGTATAGGAAGGTGATCTGTTATAGGAGACAGATCTGCAGTGTATAGGAAGGTGATCTGCTCTAGGAGGGGGATCAGGGTGATCTGCATACAGGTAAGCTGCTAATAAATGAAGTAAGCGTAGGAGAGAGCCGGACTCAAACCTGTTGGCTGTAGTGGTCCCTGCTGTGAGCGGTCCAGCTGCGGCTGGGATGAGAGAGCGATATGCACAGAGTCTCCTCCTGGTGGCTCCCGAAGATGCTCCGTCCTTAAGGACTGTCTTGTATGAAATGGGAAGCGCCTCTCCCCAATCTGCTCCTTAATAGAGGGCTGTTCCCAAACTCCGCAAACTCTTACGAAACAGCAGGAGAAGGTGGACTCCTGCCACTGGGTAATAGATGCAATGCTTCTGTATGGGATGGGGGGGGGGGGGTGGAAGTGGTGAAGAATGAGGGAGGGTAGAGGAAAAATAAGAAAGGGGGGGGGGAGACTTTTTGCTCTTTTTTGGAAAGTTCCACATACTTTTCAGAATTCTTTCACCATGATTACTCTTGGAGTACTATTGCCAGGGGGTCCTCTGTGTCTTCTCAGAGCCAGGAGGAAACTGGAAGCTCTCTTAGGTTTCCCTGGCAAGTTTACAAAGGGATTTCTCAAGCTGGAAGAACAATGAGGGGAAAAAAAATTCTTTAATCTCCAAAATGCTATTTGTTTCAGGCAGAAAGAAAAAAAAAATAGCTATGAGTTTTTTTTTTTTTTTTAAACCAATTGTGGTGGGTGCTCTTGAAACATCTAGCAGGTTTTCCATGAAGTAAGTGTCTGCCTATTCCACACATTTGCTGAGCCTTGTAGGTTTACTTGGCAGAGAGTCAGAACATTTGTGGAACCAATAAAAGCGAAATTGTTTTGGAGATGCAATGATTTTCACAGCCTAAAGTTTTCAATGAGTTTTCATCGACCCAGAAAGCTAACATTCACTTCCATGGTTTGCTGGCAGTGGTTAGAGGAAAGAGATGCTTGCTCTAAAGCAACCAGCCTGCCTAGTTTTAGCCAAAAAATTGGTGGAGCGTCACCTGGGTTAGGGGGACCATACACTGACCAATACAGTTATTGGACTTGGAGTGGATTGATTTCCTTACAAACAATGGAGAAAAAAATGGATGATTGTGAGGGTCAAAGGGAGGTGAAAGATGTTAATACCACTAATCTCTGTGGTCCTAATCCCTGATGTGCTGGCAGAAGGTCCCTGTTTAACTATGAAACCTCTAGCCAGTATTAGTATTCCTTCTATGGTAAGGGGCAGTCCTTATAAAAAATCTCTAGGCATTTTTCCAGGCTCCTGAGGTACCTTGAAGATGGTTGCAGGTCCCAACAGTGGTGTGCACCAAGATGTATGACCATCAGATTAAGGACTCACACTATGCTACTGAAAGCGAAGCTCCACCCAAAAGGGGAAGCTCTGCTTATCTGCCTCCTCCCCCCTCCGTTGCCACATTTGTCACCTTTCAGAGGGGGGGCAGGTACCTGATTTTGACAGGTACCCGCGCCCACTTCCTGCTGACTTCGCTGTGGTAAACCCAGCCCGAAGTTTGGCAACCCTCCTTCCCCCAAAGCCAGGCCATTCACTTCGCACATGCACATGTACAATAGGGGACTGGCTGTGAAGCCGCGAGGCTTCACTGCCTATTTCCCTTAGCCAAGATGGTGGTGGAAGCACCCGAGAGCTGACTGAAAAATCAACTTGGGTTAAGACACTGCTGGATTTGTGGACAGGTACGTACCCTAATATTAAAAGTCAGCAGCTACAGTATTTGTACATTTTCTGAAGGAGCCTCCTGCTCCGTTTTAAAGCTGTTGCAACCCCAAAAAAATGTATCCTGTTCCTTTAAAGCAGGATATACAGCATAGTTCTTGTGCTGTCTAATCTGTCCCTCTCTATGCTGTAAAATACCTGATTGATCATGCCTGTTTCTTCGTCCCACTATGTGAACTGACCACCAACTGTACCAACTACCATCCGACTGGAGTCGGACTACTTGGCCCTCAGGAGAAAGATTAAAACCCATCTCTTCTGAAGTCAAGGGGTTCTCCTTTCCCATGGAATGGAAATAGCGCCCAGAGGCGATTCAGTTCGCATGTTTTGCGCTTTACAAGTTTTTCACTCACTCACCACGGTAATCATGGCTGCTGATTCATGATACCGTGGTCAGTATACATGCCCCCCATCATCCTGCAGTCTCTCCCTCTTCCCCTCCCTCCCTGCCTGTCAGCTTGGAAGTCTGTGTATGTAAATGAACTCCACCCTGCCCCTCTCCTCCCTCTGCTATTCTGCTGTGGCTGTAATGTCACTGATCACAAATCATTGGTCAGGACCCACTGATCGGCTTGTGCTGCGACTAATCACAAAACAGCCAGCACGGTGGCCGTCCCTACCCGGAAATACTGGATCACGTATCTAGTACCAGTGCGGGCGAGCCGCTTTGCCACCGTAATCCTACGTGAGGCGGTCAGCAAGCAGTTAATGTAGAGAATGCATTAAGGTAGAAAGAACCTTAAGGCTTTAGAACCACTTTAGGAAAGCGTAGAAGAATAACAGTGTGTAGAAGGTATTAATTGCAATCACTTGGATGACCCCAACCCCCATTTCCATTGGCTGTAAAAAGTAGTGCACTACATTGAATGTAACCATAACTATTTTTGACAACTCAACATTGTTTGGTGACACTAATTCAGCGGTATGATAACTTCAACTTTTCTAGCTTTGCAGATGGCAGATTTCTTGGTGTATAGCTGGCCATACAGTTGACCATTGTTTTGCCCTACACTTAACTTTCCCACTCCCTAGCAGCACAGACTCCCCTTCCCTTTGCTTCCCTGCCACGGCATTTGACCACCAGTAATGAAGAACCCTCTGCTTCCAGGTATGAATAAGCATATAACTTGCTCCTCTTCCTACCATGTGGCAGCCCCAATGCTTGGTGATTGGCGCAGTGCTGACACACTGAAGGAGGTAGAGAGTCCTTCTACCCATGTAAGACCTAGGTTGTGGAGCTACTTTCCTCAGGGAGTGAAGAAAAAGTGAGTAGATTTGAGTGGACACCTGGATGTTCGGGTTCGACGGGTTCGGCCGAACTTCTGAAAAAAGTCCAGGTTCGGGACCCGAACTTGACCCCGAACCCCATTAAAGTCAATGGGGACCCAAACTTTTCAGTACTAAAATGTCTCTAAAAAACTAATGGAAAGGGCAAGAGGGCAGCAAAATGTTTGTAAGAGCATGGCAAGTACTCTGCACACAAATGTGGATAGGGAAATAACTTAAAATAACATAAAATCCATAAAAATATGGAGGAAACACTGGAAGAAACACTGCAAAATATTTTTTTTGCCCTAAATGGGTGTTTTTTTAATAGAACAATAGAAGAAAACTAGCTAAAGTGTTTATCTCACACGTACAGATATGGAGGAAACACTACAAACACTGGAAGAAACACTGCAAAATATATTTTTTTGCCCTAAATGTTTTTTTTTTTTTGAATAGCACAATAGAAGAACACTAGCTAAAGTGTTTATCTCACATGTACAGATATGGAGGAAACACTGCAAACACTGGAGGAAACACTGCAAATTTTTTTTTCCGTAAATGGATGTTTGTTGAATAGCACAATAGAAGAAAAGTATCTAAAGGGTGTATCTCACACGTTCAGATATGGTGGAAACACTGCAAATTTTTTTTTTTTTTTGTCCTAAATGGATGTTTTTTGAATAGCACAATAGAAGAAAAGTATCTAAAGGGTGTATCTCACAGTAACATATGCAGTGCTGGTGTAATTTGATTTCTGAAGCAGGACTGACTCCTATATATTTCTCTCCCTACAAGCAAAACCAGGAACCTTTCCCTAAAGTATCTAATGCAGAGTATCTCACAGGAACATATGCAGTGCTGGTGTAATTTGATTTCTGAAGCAGGACTAACTCCTATATATTTCTCTCCCTACAAGCAAAAGCAGGAACCTTTCCCTAAAGTATCTAATGCAGAGTATCTCACAGTAACATATGCAGTGCTGGTGTAATTTGATTCCTGAAGCAGGACTGACTCCTATATATTTCTCTCCCTACAAGCAAAAGCAGGAACCTTTCCCTAAAGTATCTAATGCAGAGTGACTTGCACATATGTAGATAGCTGAGTAATTTGATTTCTGAAGCAGGACAGTCTGACTCCTATCTAATTCTCTCCCTCAGAGCAGCATAGGCAGCAGCCTTTCCCTACCCTATCTAAAGCAGAGTGACGAGCTGTGCTATATGCCTCTAGCTTATATAGAGGCTGGGTCACATGCTGGGTCACAAGCTGCACTGGCCAATCACAGCCATGCCATTAGTAGGCATGGCTGTGATGGCTTCTAGGTCACACAAGTAAAACAAATGGTGATTGGCTGCCCTGCAGCGTGCCATTACATTGCCGAACACCGGACCCAAACCCGAACTTACAGTAAATTGTCCGGGTTCGGGTCCGGGCACCAAAAATCCAAAAGTCCCTAAAGGTGAGTATTTGCATCTGGGAAGGTGGGAAATGTTAAATGAACCAGTTGCTTTGCTCAGCATAGAAAATGTGCAGGTTTGTTTTAAGCTGGCTACAGAAAATAGAGAATGGTCAGACTAGCAGGCATGTTTGACCTCCCTTGGGCCTACGTGAATGCATCCCTAAATACAAACAGTCACAAGGGATGGCAGAGACATATCCAGCACCAGATTATTACAGGAAAACCATAGTGATTGGACAAGGTTTCTAATGTATCAAATGAAAAAAAATCTCTGAGTCCTGGTCATCTAATGTCTATAGGACACTTTTTTAGCTTGTTTGCTTCATTTGATAGATGAAACCTTATTTTTTGGAACTGCTCTAGTTTTTCTCTTCCCCCAATTTTTGTAAATTGTCCCTATATGTAGTTTATTGGTTGAAATTGGAGGATGCACATACGAAATGTAAAGGGTAATGTAATTATGATAAGGTCATTGGAATAAGTACTATTTGATTTTCACTTACAACTGTCTCCTGCTTCTACATATGTCACACACAAGTTTTCCCAGTAGTTAAAGTTGATCATCATGTCAAAAAAATCTAACTGTCTCTGAATCATCTCTATGTGGTAGGCAGCGAACAAAGCTTTCGCCGTTTTATATGTCCAGCATTGCTTGGGAGAACATCCTCTTGTCTGGCTGAATCACAGGCAGAAAAACGTCTAAATGGAAATTTCCTATGCAACGCTGCCCGTATTTCAGATTGTCCTCTCCGAGGAGAAGGCCTATAGCACTAGAAGAGAACAAAAGGTTTTAAAAAAGATCATTGTCGTAATAAAAAAATAAAGAATTGTTATAAAATTCTTTCTGCTGGTGTGGTCCATTCAGTCATGCTTCCAGTCTGTAAGATTGATTGTCCAATATCCGCCTTAAAACAGCAGCAGCTTCTAAACAGAAGAAAGTTACAGAACGATGGGAGAAGAGAATAGAAAGATAAGCAGCCCAAAGTTCTGTTTTTATGTAAAAGAGACCAAGTTGTCTTTAGTCATCCCTGTAAAAAACTGGGGGTCATAAACCTCTGCATTTGGGATGCTGGAGATGCTTATTTTGATATAACTAAACTTTAAGATGTCTACAGATGGCTTAATTCATATACACATAGGGCCAGATTCACGTACAGGCGACTACCTTTAGGCGGGCGTAGCGTATTTCAGAAACGCTACGCCGCCGTAACTTAGAAAGGCGAGTACTGTATTCACAAAGAAGTTGCGCCTTTAGTTACAACGGCGGAGCGTATATCGGGCGGCGTAAGCCCGCCTAATTCAAAAGAGGCTGGTTGGGGGCGTGCTCTATGCTAACTAATCGTGACCCCATGTATTTGACGTTTCTTACGAACGGTGCATGCGCCGTCCGTGAAAGAATCCCAGTGCGCATGCTCCAAATTACGCCGCAAATCGTCAATGCTTTAGACGTGAACGTAACTTACGCACAGCCCTATTCGCGAACGACTTACGCAAATGATGTTAAACGTAAAAAATTAGACGGTGGCCCGACGTCCATACTTAACATTGCGTACGCCTCATATAGCAGGGGTAACTTTACGCTGGAAAAAGCCTTACGTAAACAACGTAAAAAAATGCGCCGGGCGTACATACATTTGTGAATCGGCGTATCTACCTAATTTGCATATTCCTCACGTAAATCTACGGAAGCATCACCTAGCGGCCAGCGTAAATATGCAACTAAGATATGACGGCGTAAGAGGCTTACGCCAGTCGGATCTTAGCAAAATTCCGGCGTATCTTGTTTTCTGAATACAGAAAAAAGTAACGCCGGAGCATCCTAGAAGTTACGCGGCGTATCAATAGATACGCCAGCGTAACTTCTTTCTGAATCTGGCCCAATCACTATATTGTCAAAAGTATTGGGACACCTGCCTTTCGTAGGGTTCAATATTGAGTTGACCCACCTTTTGCAGCTATAACAGCTTCAACACTTCTTGGAAGGCTGTGCACAAAATGTAGGAGTGTGGGAATGTTTGACCATTCTTCCAAAGGCGCATTTGTGAGGTCTGGCACTGATGTTGAACGGTAAGGCCTGGCTCGCAGTCTCTTCTCTAATTCATCCCAAAGTTGTTCTATCGGGTTGAGGTACAGGCCAGTCAAGTTCCTCCACCCCAAACTCACTCATCCATGTCTTTATGGACCTTGATTTGTGAACTGGTCCAAGTCATTTGGTGGAGGGGGGATTAGGGTGTGGGGTTATTTTTCAAGGGTTGGGCTTGGCTCCTTAGTTCCAGTGAAGGGGAACACTTAAGGCATCAGCATACCAAGACATTTTGGACAATTTCATGCTCCCAACTTTATGAGAACAGTTGGAGGATGGCCCCTTCCTGTTCCAACATGACTGCACACCAGTGCACAAAGCAAGGTCCATAAAGACGTGGATGAGTGAGTTTGGGGTGTTGGAACTTGACTGGTCTGACCTCAACCCGATAGAACACCTGTGTGATGAATTAGAGCGGAGACTGCAAGCCAGGCCTGACCTTACAAATGCGCTGATAGAAGAATGTTCAAACATTCCCATAAACACACTCCTAAACCTTGTGGACAGCCCTCTCAGAAGAGTTAAAGCTGTTATAGCTGCAAAGGGTGGGCCAACTCAATATTGAACCCAACAGACTTATGCCTAGTACACACGATCGGTTTTCCCATCGGAAAAACAGCCATGTTTTCCTTTGGCCGGGAAAACCGGCTGTGTGTATGCTCCTTAGCAGTTTTCCCGACAGGAAAACTGCGGTTTAAAAAATGAGAACATGTTCTCTATTTTCTCGCCGCGAATTGCAGCGTTTTTCTTTCCGCAGTTTTCCTATGGGAAACACTGCGAGGGAGCATATACATGGCCGGTTTTCCCGACCAAAGCTCTCCCGGCCGCGTGTACGGGGGGAAAGGGACCAAGCCGATCCTCGGTTTTCCCGGTGGTCTTTTGACCGTCGGGAAAACCGATCGAGTGTACTAGGCATAAGACTGGGATGTCATTAAAGTGCATGTGTGTGTAAAAGGCAGGTGTCCCAATACTTTTTACAATATAGGCCCGGATTCACATACATCGGCACATATTTATGCCGCCGTAGCGTATCTAATATACGCTACGCCGACGCAGCGCACAGAGGCAAGCACTGGATTCACAAAGCACTTGCTCCCACTCGCTCTTTAAGATACGCTGGGTTTCCTCGGCATAAGCCAGTGTAGGTGGTAGTGGGCGTGAGCCATGCTAATGAGGCGTGACCCCATGCAAATGATGGGGCAAGCACCATAGAAGTACTTAAAATGAACGGCGCATGCGCCGTCCCGTGGCCGCATCCCAGTGCGCATGCGCAGAATCACGTCGGAACTACTCCCTAAGATACGCCGGATCACTGCCTATGACGTGAACGTAACCTACGCCTAGTCATATTCACGTACAACGTAAACGACAAAAGATACGACGGCTTGTGTTCCCTGGTCCATACCGCATGGGTTGCACCTCCTATATGGGGAATAACTTTACGCCGGACGTACGACTTATGCAAACCGCGTATATTATGCGCCGGGCGCAAGTACGTTCGTGAATCGGCGTATCTCCCTCATTTGCATATGTGCATAGAAAATCAATGGGAGCGGCAAATGCGCCCAGCGTAAATATGCGCCCACGATATGCCGGCGTAGGAAAGTTAATTGGTCGGATGAAGCTTATTTTCAGGCGTATCTCAGTTTATGGGCACGGCGCATAGATACGACGGCACATACTTACACTTAGGCCTCGTACACACGACCGAGTTTCTCTGCAAAAACCAGCAAGAAACTTGCTGGGAGATATTTTTTTTCCCGAGGAAACCGGTCGTGTGTACATTTTCGTTGAGAAAACTGTCGAGAAACTCGACGAGCCAAAAAGAGAGCAAGTTCTCTATTTCCTCGACGGGAATGGAGAAACTGGCCTTGTCGAGTTCCTCGACAGCCTAACAAGGAACTCGACGAGGAAAACGATGTGTTTCGCCCGTCGAGTCCCTCGGTCATGTGTACGAGGCTTAACGCGGCGTATCTCGATATACGTCGGCGTGAGTGCTTTGTGAATCCGGGCCAATGTGTAGAAAAAACAGACCATCAGGAAAAAGTATTTGAAGTGGAAAATGCAGAGCAGAGTTCTGAGGTGATAGCAGGAGAAAGAAAAACAACTAAAAGGTTATTTTTGCAAACTTTGATTGATTTTCCTGAATACATTCATTGCATGTTAGGCCCCGTACACACGACCGAGTTTCTCGGCAGAATTCAGCCAGAAACTCGGTCGGAGCCGTATTCTGCCAAGAAACCCGGTCGTGTGTACACTTTCGGCCGAGGAAACCGACGAGAATCTCGTCGGGCCAAATAGAGAACATGTTCTCTATTTCCTCGTTCCTCAATGGGAAAAGTTTGCCCGCCGAGATCCTCGGCGGCTTCACAAGAAACTCGACGAGCAAAACGATGTGTTTTGCTCGTCGAGTTTCTCGGCCGTGTGTACGGGGCCTCAAATATTTACCAAATCTTTCATGTGATTTCATATAGCAGTAAGCACCAATGCCTATCGGATAAAGAATATATAAGAGTGCAGCCAGAAACAAAAATCATTTTACCTGGCTTTTCTACACATACTGCATTTTCTGAGCTGCTCTTCGACAAGGATAACCTCAGAATGAACAGGTTTCATAGAATCTGAACCTAAATCAAATTACGGCTTCTGTGATTCAATTCTTCCAACAAACTGCATTGCCATTTTCAGCTTCTCTCCTTCTCTCCCCGGGGATTGGTTTTATGATGTATCATTGTGATTAACAGGTGTGGAAAAAATGTGTCAACGGGCTCGTCTTTCAAATTCCAAAAACAGAATAGCATATTTTATTGAAAGCACCTAATAATCACTTCATAAGAATTCCACCATGATTGCTACATCATCTCTGTGGTGAAGCTGATAGGAAACGTGATCCTGACAGACATGCAGTTCCTCTCATTGAACAGGATCACAGGCGTAAAAAATCGCTAGTAGGAAAAGCTGTCTTGTGAAACACCCACGTCTGCCCATAGTGTTAACCCTTTAGCAATCCCCTGGGGGTGCTTCTTTAGCTTAGGGGTCTCCAAAATGTGGCCCTCCTGTTCAGGAACTACAATTCCCATCATGCCTAGTCATGTCTCTGAGTGTCCCCTCATGTAGTTCCACAACAGCTGGAGAGCCGTAGTTTGGAGATCCCAGATAGAGAGACAAACTAAATTTTTTTAGCTTCAAACTAACAAAAATGTAAGTAAAATGAGTCTACCAGGATGGGTCGTCTAGTACCTGTATAGCCATTGTATGTTTTTATTGTATTTTATTCTATTCCCTAAGGGTAATAAATAATGGCACAGCTGGGTAGTGTGGAATGTATTGGCTCTTCCATGTGTGCCTCACACTAACAAACCAAAGACAGACCTTACCAAGCAGAATACTTGAAGCTGACACATTCTTTCCTGACTATTTATCCATTTATACAACACACGTGATATCCCAGATATCCCAGTTTTTCCAAATAATTACAAAGTGAGGGAGATCTGTGACCACAAAAGTATGGTCTTGGTGGACACTGTGGAAAAGGAAATGACCTCATTGCCTGTTGATAAAACCATGATAACGTATATCCCACAGGAATGTGTATCCCAAGAGAAGGCTTGACCACACAAAGAGCACTTCTTCTGCATAACGTTTAAATCATTTCTCCGTAATGGAGTGCCACTATTAACTGTTTATGGACATTGCAGGATGTGAAATATTACTTATTTTTATCAATGCAAAAAAAAACTTATTGCTGCCTAAGATCAGCAGGATTTCGTCTATTTTAGTCATATTTCTGAAAATATAAAACATATTTTTACAGCTCCTCTAAAGATTGTTTTATCCATTTTTACCTCAATGCAGTCTTTCTCACCCAAAGCTCCATAGGATCCTAGGGTTCCTTGGGCAGAGAGCAGAGATTAATGGATTTCCAACCTACACTGTTCAGCAATACAAGGAGGAAATATGGCACTGACTACCACTGTATAGGGTCTGTTCCACAATGACCACTAATGTTCACTGTCTGTATTTCTTTTTCCATACCATTTGTTTCATTTTACGATTATTAAGGAAATACATTTTTTTTTTAATCGGCCCACAGGGAAACTCCCGGTAGTCCCGATGGCCAGTCCACCCCTGCTGTCTTTATTACTTTTTCCATACCATTTGTTTCATTTCACGATAATTAAGGAAATCATTTTTTTTTTTAACGGCCCACTGAGCCATCGGCCCACAGGGAAACTCCCGGTAGTCCCGATGGCCAGTCCATCTCTGCTGTCTGTATTTCTTTTTCCATACCAATTGTTTCATTTCACAATTATTAAAGCGGTTCTCCACCCTAATTACAACCTTGCCTCATTTATATTTCCGTCCTAAAATATGTTAAAAACCGATGTTTTCAATTGCTATAAATGTACATTACCTCTGTAATTGAAGAGGCTTCTGGTCTCCAACGTTGCGGGAATAATACGGGCATTCCGTCACTTCCCGTTTGCAGCAGTGTACTCTGGGAGCTAATATGCATAGCTCCCTTTCTTCAATGCGCAGCCGTAATATCGCGGGATTTCGTATGCAGGAAGTGACGTCCGAGATAAACAAAGGAAGGAGGGCGGGCTTCTCAAAAACCTCCGTTACTGCAAGGCTAAGGCTGTGTAACGTGATTACAGCATCAGCGAAAGCAGGAAGTCGCTGCTGGTGGGATTCTAATGCCCACAGTGAAGATGGCGACGACGCACACACATGAATATAACTAATTATTGCAGACTGTAATCGAAAGGAGCGGACGTTTAACCACCGAAACGTGAGTTTATTTAACCCTTCCTAAGGTCCTTTTAACTACCCCCAAAAAAAAAAAAAAACGATTTGGCATGGGAGAACCGCTTTAAGGAAATACATTTTGTTGTATACACCTGGCAATGTTATAAAATGATCTGTCCTTGGTGTCAAATACTCTAGAAACACCACATTTTTATTATTTTATTTGAAGTGGAAGTAAACCCATCCATTAAACTGTTTCATTTCCGGCACGTGCCGGAAATGTAACACTCCTATTGGTTGTGCTCTCAACCAAACTGTCATACCATCCAATGGCTGGTGTCATAACTGATCACATCTGCAGAATCATGGCAGTTGTAGATTAAACAGAGGCAAAGATGGCAGCTTCCTTGGCTGAAAACGATAGGCAAGTTTACTTAGGCCTCGTACACACGACCGGATCTGTCCGCTGAAACTGGTCCGCTGACCAGTTTCAACAGACATGTTCGGTCGTGTGTACGTCCGACCGGACAATTTTCCGGCGGATCCGACAGATTTCCAGCGGACAAATGTTTCTTAGCATGCTAAGAAACATGTCCGCTGGGAAGCTGCCCGGCGTACAGGTCCGCTGGTTAGTACGTCTAACCAGTGGACAGAAATCCCGCGCATGCGTCGAATTGATTCGATGCATGTGTGGAATCTTTGAACTCGCGCGATAGAGAACGTCGACGTCTACGTCACCGCGTTCTCTGTCTGCGCGGATTTCGGTTTGATGGTGTGTACAGCCATCAGACCGAAATCTCCCAGCGGACGTGTCCGATGAAAACGGTCCGGCGGACCGTTTTCATCGGATTGTCCGCTCGTCTGTACGGGGCCTAACACTTTAAAACTTTTTACAACGTACTGATCATGAAAATGTACCATGGGCTGCGGTTCATGTCGCCTACCAGTGCCCATCACTGCCACCCATCAGTGCCCATCAGTGCCAGCTATCAGTGCCACCTATCAATGCCCTTCAGTGCTACTTATCAATGACCATAAGTGCCAACCATCAGTGCCACCCATCAGTGCCACCTCTCACTGCCACCTCTCAGTGCCCACCAGTGCCACCTATCAGTGCCCATCAGTGCCACCTTATCAGTGCCCATCAGTGTAGCCTATCAGTGCCCATCAGTGCAGCCTCGTTAGCGTACATCAATGAAGGAGAAACATTACCTGTGCAAACTTTTATAACAAAATATAAAACGTTATATTTGTTTTTTTTTGTTTTTTGTTTTATTCTGTCTTTTTTTTTTTTTTTTTAATTATTAATTATTGATCAAATACCACCAAAAGAAAGCTCTATTTGTGGATTTTTTTTATATAAAAATGTCATATGGGTACAGTGTAGAATGACCGCGCAATTGTCATTCAAAGAGTGACAGCGCTAAAAGCTGAAAATTGGTCTGGGCAGGAAGGGGGTTTAAGTGCCCAGTAAGCAAGTGGTTGATACTGCTTTAATGTTATTAACTAATTAAGTTCCTTAATGTATGGGGTGTGTATTATTGGAACAACATGTAAAAGCAGGAGAATATTTTAAATAATCAAAGCGTGTATTAAAATGTACCAGGTAAAGCTCACACATCTTTTTTTTTAGCTTCAGTTTTTTGCCAGTAATCCAGATTTACAGACATATGTGCAGGACACAGACAAGAAGAATCCTGTGTAAAACAAGCATATGGGCAATCCAGGTGATAAACAGAAGAGTACATATGGTAAGAGACACCCAAAGGCTTGTGCATGCACATACATCACACCCTCTGGGTGCAGAAACAACTGTCTTTTAATACTTTTACCTTGGGGCAACTTGTACATAAACTACATAATTCAGGGTGGAAGCGTGAAAAAAAGTGAGTGACTAAACATGACTGATTAAGCTATAGACACATTACTTGCCAAATATTTCTCGTCCAAGTCTGCATTAGTTTTCTTTTTTTATGTACATCTAATTTAAATTCGTTTTGCAAGATGTAAACATAAATCAAGCAGTTAACGTTAAGTTGTCAGCCATGTGTGAACAGGAGACCTTTTTACTGTCTGGATAAGGAGGCCTGGGGTGAGAGGTTAAATACTGTATGTCAATGTAATGACATATGTGTAGGGTAATGTAGGAAGTATGGAACGGCGTTTTTAAATCTAAGGCACCATAAATACATTCCATATGGCAGTGTATTGCGACCTTGTAGTCTATGCACTAACTTACTTTTATTTATGTATTTATTTATATATTTTTACAGAATTACTTGGAAATGTAATGGTTTGCTATGCGGATAGTGAATTACATTTCCTAGATGTAATATACACTTTTATTGTTCATTTTCTTTTCTCATTCTTGTTGTTTCATGTATTTGTTCTTTTTTAAAAGCACATATTGAAAATGCCTCCTAATCCATAAACAGGGTTGGACTGGCCATTGGGACTACAGGGAGTTTCCCGGTGGGCCGATGGCTCAGTGGGCCGGCTTCAGTGACAGCGGACTGCTGACCCCCTCCGCTCCTCTGTCTCTCCCTTCCCGCAGCGCTTACCTGGGGGGAACAAAGAAGCAGTGGGGATGACCAGAGGAGCAGGGGGGACGACAGAGGAGCATGGGGGGAGGGGACAGACAGCTGACTAAACAACTATGGCCTGGGAGTTTCTCACTTCTGCCTAATCTTGTCCCATAAGGGGGGGGGCACCGAACTGATTCTATGCCCCGGGTGAAATAATGTTTAGCTTCCCCACTGGTACTGCCTATAAGAGTACCAGTACCAGCCATTCTACTCTAATAAAGTAGAACGGATAGTGGCTAGTGAAGGGGGAGAGGGGGCTTGGGTGGCCGGGGGGGGGGGGGTGCGGGAGTTGTCCGGCCGCCATGGGAGAGACCTGTCAAAGTGGGCCAGTCTGGATGAAGTCCAGAGCCAAATTTCTGTCCCAGTCCATCCATGTCCATAAATGAATTTAAAAAAGTATTAAAAAAAACACCTATCATAGGCTCCTGTGTGAGGTATCTGTGTTTTAGTTTGCCTGGGAGGGACAGGTGCAACATTTATCCCCGCTGCTTGTAGCCTATCAAAGTGTACCAAGGTGCACAGTATGTCAGACTGAAATACGCTGCGGCTGGACGGGGCTGAATGCTGTACTGAGTGGTACTCGGTACGACTCCAAAGTTGCATCGACTTTGGAGTACAACTTTGATGTAATTTTGACTCAACTTTGAATGGGTGTGACTTGGATACGACTTTGGCTTAAACCAGTGATAATGGACAACTATTTCACAATTGTTGCATTGTATAACATTCAGGCATAACTTTCATGCAACATTGAAGTCTATGGCCCTCAAGTTGCATTAAAGTTGGACCAAAGTAGTGCATGAACTACTTTGAAGTCACTGCAACTTTAAGTCGCACATATATAAATGGTTATCATTGAAAAACATGGGAAATGACTTGTCATGCAACTTTGATGTCCAAAAGTCTTTGCCATAGACTTTGAAATGCTGCATACACAGAGGCTGGACGCTGCACTTGTGCCTCCTGGGTGCACTAAAATTCCAGGATTGCATGGACAGAAGCTAAACGCTCCATGTGCAAAGGGTCTTTATATTCTTTTTTGTAACCCACCGAATAGCAACACCCATACTAGGAAAGCGAAAGGCAGCATTCTGACAGTCAGCCCAAATAGCAAGCATCTGTGCTACAAATTTGAAAATGACTTGCTAAGCTATTGCCAGGCTTCACAAATGTGTTGCAAGTCTGCTGCAAGTTCTGGTTGGTATGGTGTACAATAGTCATCCCACCACAGGGGTCACTGTGGCTGAATTTTCATGCTGTAGACTTGCCGAGCTCTTGCTGTAGACTCATCACTGCAACTTTGCTTTTCCTAAAGACTTGCCATGCAAATTTGCTACAAATTGATAATGTGTCAACTAGAACTTGTGCTTCAAGTGTTTTGCAAGTGTACAACTTGCCAGTGAAAAAGTGCAGCAAGTTAACAGTCTTAAAATTCAACACTGTCACAAATTTGTGGCACGTCATCCTTGCTATCTGGGAGTATAAAGGTAGGAAAAGCTTCTCAGTGTGCTGCTGCTCCTCTACTGTTCAGTCACAGGCTAAAGCTAAACGGTTCAACTGTAAATGTGAAAAATGGGTGCTGCGCTGATATTAACTTATAATAATATACAATAGTGCATAAGAGATCCCCTAGTAATAGGCATCAAAGTGCAAATAAGTGCAAAATAAACATAAATTGACATGCAATTAAGCAGAATTAATGAATATAGGTGCCAAGTATTATAACAGTCCCGTGAAGGATCAGCATAACAACAACTTCCTTGGAAGAAAGACACACTGCACAGTCACTGTGATAAGGGAGAAATCAAATCGAATCCTGTGATGAGGGATCCTATAGCAGACACTACAAACAAACTTCACCTCTTAAGTTTCCTTTTCCTTCAGCGAAACCGCTCATAAAAGGAGAGAAAGAAAACCACATGGTGCAAATAACGTTTAAGGAGATAAATAATACAGGCAATACGGCGATTGCACTCACGATACACTTCTTAGTCAGAAAGCTCAGCTGTAGAGTCAAACGCTGCTCAGTGCTTGCGATCTCCTCACTGGGACGATTCTCCCATCAATCGCGTCACTTAGGCTCCTCCCCCACGCGTATCGTCACTGGACACGTGACTTATTCATGGCAACCCGTGAATAAGTCACGTGTCCAGTGACGATACGCGTGGGGGAGGAGCCTAAGTGATGCGATTGATTGATGACCTATATTCATTAATTCTGCTTAATTACATGTCAATTTATGTTTATTTTGCACTTATTTGCACTTTGATGCCTATTACTAGGGGATCTCTTATGCACTATTGTATATTATTATAAGTTAATATCAGTGCAGCACCCATTTTTCACAATTACTTTTTGGTTTTGTACACCTTTATGTGTTTTGCAGCTATATTATTTATTTATTTATTGTAATATTTTTTCTTGAATTATTTATTAGTAGCGCTGTAGTATCAATTTTTTACATACGGTTCAACTGTAAAGCAAATTGCAGGTAGGTGCATAACCTGGCTGTTCTGCCTGGCAGGGATACCTGGTCCATGAATGGCTGGCTGAACAGAGTTGGCAGGTAAAACAAGTTCACACGTATGCCTGTAAACGGTGAATGAAGCCATTTGCCTGGAGTTCAGCTTTGATATCACAGTTTATATCCCATGTATGTTCTCAGTTTATAGAGTGATGTGGAAAATGTTGCCACTGTACCAGTCATTAATGATTTCTCCATCAGGCTTTGAGCAGTGCTTGGATTTTTGTCATCCAAATGGCATTTAAGGGTGTTAGAGGATGGCACCTGTCCTGGATATACACTTGGAGAAATTAGAATTCATTTTGTGAACCTACTGGCTTTATAATATTTAAAGGAAAGAATGGTGCTTGTATTGCCCACATCATACAGATTAGTCTTTCTATTCTCAAGCACAGGGAGGAAATGAAAAAAGAATCTGACCCATTGCTGAGGACAAAACACATAGGACCAGATCCACAAAGAAGTTGCGTTGGCGTATCTATTGATACGCCGCGTAACTTCTAGGATGCGCCGGCGTATCTTTTTTCTGTATCTAGAAAGCACGATACGCCAGATTTTTGTTTAGATACGACTGACTTAAGTCTCTTACGCCGTCGTATATTAGTTGCATATTTACGCTGGCCGCTATGTGTCGCTTCCGTAGATTTACGAGTAGAATATGCAAATTAGGTAGATACGCCGATTCACGAACGTACGTGTGCCCGGCGTATCTATATGCGTTGTTTGCGTAAGGCGTCGGACCGGCGTAAAGTTACCCCTGCTATAGTGAGGCGTAGGCAATGTTAAGTATGGACGTCGGGACAGCGTAAAATTTTACGTCGTTTACGTCGTTTGCGTAAAACTTTCGCGAATAGGGCTTTGCGTAAGTTACGTTCACGTCGTCTAGGCATTGAGCGGGCATAATTTAATTTGAAAATTCAACGTGATACTGAGCACGCGCCGTTCGAAAAAAAGTGTCATTTACGTGGGGGTCATGCTTAGTTTACATAAAACACGCCCCCCTGTTCCTCATTTGATTTAGGCACGCTTACGCCGGCACATTTACGCTACGCCGCCGTAACTTTAGACGCAAGTGCTTTGTGAATACAGCACTTGCCTCTCTAAGTTACGGCGGCGTAGCGTAACTACGATACGCTACGCCCGCTTATATTTACGCCTATCTACGTGAATCTGGGCCATATTTTTTTCTACATAATGTGCAATAATCTCAGAGTAAGACACAATGCATAGAAATCTAAAAGGGAAAACTCTATTTTAAAGGACGACGCTAAGACTTTCACAATGATTGCAAGAAGGATACGTTCAGCCTGACACGTTTGGCAGGTTTTAGGACCACCTAATAGAGAAAACAAAATAACACATTGAAACGTGTAATACTAACAATGCTAGTAATAAAATCAGCCATGACATTCCCTCACTGCAATTATTTAGGGCGTAAATGATGACTGAGTCGTTTTTTATGAGAAAAAAATGATTATAGCGCCTCATTTTTCTTCAACTGTAAGTTAGGCTTTAAATTAGGGCTGTGGAAATTAACTAAAAAATTCCTTGATTAATCGTTAATTTTTTTAATCGATCAAAATTCCTTTGATCGGTACTCACCTCTCCGCCGGCTTCCGGCTCTTCAGGGAGTTCCGTCGGAGATCCGGTGACATCACGGACACCGACGGGGCTTGCCGTGTCCATCTGAAGGGCTCCTTTGCTGTGCCTTTAAATCTGCATGCCGGCGGGACCTTACTATCTTCCACACGCAAGGGCTGTTACACTTCCCTCTATCACTTCCCTCTATCAACATGGGATTCTACAGCCATCTACTGGGAGTTGTGATAGTTCCCTTCACGGGACATCTACATGCCGACGGACTAATGTTAACCTCTCCTCATCTGGATTCAGCAGTGGTATCGTTGTACACATTTTTATACCAGTATCATACTTAGCTACATGTTTTTAAGACTGCTTTTGGTACCGTTTGGTATTACTCGCACCATTTTTACAGTTTATGTAGCTACATCGATTTTATCTCCAGTGCAATATTTATTTGGTTACCTACTTGAAGACTATAAAAGTTTTAATGCTATTCCCATCGAGCGCTGACTTTGTGTGTTTTTTGTATCCTGCTATCCATTTTTCCAGTGGTTGGTAGCTGCACTGGGAACCAGCCTGCAAGGAGATCAGCTAAAAGCAGTTGGATTTGTATGTGCATTATAATTAATCAAAATTAGTCGAAAATTTTAATTTTAAACGAGCGTCGCTTTCCGCGAATGCTCGGGTGGCCTGAGTGTGAAAGGGGTCAAAGGATTTCTACACAAGTACAGCCATAACAAAGACTCTTATGCCGCGTACACACGATCGGTCCATCCGATGAGAACGGTCTGATGGACCATTTTCATCGGTTAACCGATGAAGCTGACTGATGGTCTGTCGCGCCTACACACCATCAGTTAAAAAAACGATTGTGTCAGAACGCGGTGACGTAAAACACAACGACGTTCTAAAAAAAAACGAAGTTCAATGCTTCCAAGCATGCGTTGAACTTGATTCTGAGCATGCGTGGATTTTTAACCGATGGTTGTGCCTACTAACGATTGTTTTTTTTTCTATCGGTTAGGTATCCATCGGTTAAATTTAAAACAAGATTGCTTTTTTTAACCTATGGATAAATAACCAAAGGGGCCCACACACGATCGGTTTGGTCTGATGAAAACGGTCCATCAGACCGTTCTTATCGGTTTGACCGATCGTGTGTACGCGGCATTACTGTGGAATGGTTACAGCCAGTTTTAGACCCCTTTCACACAGAGCTGCGGCCACGTTAGCGATAAACCCCAAAGAAGGAAGCGCTGCCCATTCATTTCAATGGGCAGGGTGTTTTGGGAGCGATAAATACAGCGCTCCTAAATCGCCCCAAAGATGCTGCTTGCAGGACTTTTCCTAACGTCTCGCAAGCACACTGCCTCAATATGAAAAGACTGAATGGGAGGTGGTTTTCAGCCATTATTTAGAGGTTATTTGTAGCTAATGCCTCATTGTGAAAGGGGTCTTAATACTGCTAGAGGGTGCCTAGAGGGCGCCCGAGTGGACATGGATTACAAGACACTCTGATGTAGATCGTGAAGGATTGTGGGAGTGTAGTTTGCAGAAAGACTTTTACAATAGGTTGTCTAGAAACTACAATTCCCAAGAGATGGACATAAAGGGGAGGAATTGGAGTAATTTTCCTGTGCTCCCCATCTGCATCACCTCCGGTCTCCCCCTGACATCACTTCTGGCCTGATTCCACCTGAGGCTCTTTCTGTATTCCACACTGGCTGCTGCTGCCTCTGGCTGGCACCACTCGGTCTTTCCATGGGCACGCTAGGCTCAGGAGCCCTAAGCTTCTCAGGACTACCTTTAGATTACATCGGTACACCTTTGCCACAGATATATCGATATGGCTAATTGCTTAACACCAGGGCTTTTTTTTCTCAGAGACTACTACCTGTTGTGTCCACCCCCTACGCACCTCCGAGCACCATTCCTTGGTTCCAACCCTGTACTTACCTCTGAGCACCATTCTTTGGTTCCACTCCCTACCCACCTATGAGCACCATTCCTTGGTTCCACTCCCTACCAACCTCCGAGCACCATTCCTTGGTTCCACCCCCTAACCACCTCCGAGCACCATTCGTTGGTTTCACCCCCTACCCACCTCTGAGCACCATTCGTTGGTTTCACCCCCTACCCACCTCTGAGCACCATTCTTTGGTTCCATTCCCTACCCACCTCTGAGCACCATTCTTTGGTTCCATTCCCTACCCACCTCTGAGCACCATTCTTTGGTTCCATTCCCTAGCCAGCCGGTGACGTCACTAACGCAAGGAACGGCATACTCCTGCCATTTCTTCAGAGCCCTCTGCCATAAACAGTGACTTCTGCATGCTTGCATGGGAGTGATGTCATCATGACCCAGCCATTCATATTGCTGAAGCCTGCAAATCTGGAAGGAAGCATCTACACCGTTGACAGCGCATCATTGGAGGGCTTCTTTTTCAGGTAAGTCTGTCATAATGTGCTTGCGTTATTTAAACTGCCTGGAGCCCAATTTTTCTGTTGCTACGGTTTACTACAGCTTTAATGCATTCTCTGCATTAAGGTAAAAAAAAACTTTTGCAAGAAGCTTCCCTCTAGCACCTCCTTCTGCCTACCTGAGCACGATCGCAATCCAGCGATGTGCATGACAGTAATGGCTCTCTTGGCTCTCTCTCTCCTCATTAGACAGAGAGGCTGCAGTGGGAGCCATTTGCTCTCACTACTGTCAATCATAGCCAATGAGGAGAGAGAAGGGGGCAGGGCCGAGTAAGGCTCTGTGTGTCAATGGACACACAAAGCCAGCTCAGGAGCAAGCACGCAGGAGTGCCCCATAACAATCGCCTTGCTATGGGGGCACTTGGCTGGGAGAAGGAGCATGGGTGGGGACCCAAGAACAGGAGGATCAGGGCTGCTTTGTGCAAACCCACTACACAGAGCAGCATAGACGTGCGCACAGGGTGTGCCAGGTGTGCCCAGGCACACCCTAATCACTCCCTGCAGTGTAGATTCCCCCTGCTGCCCAGTGTCCCCTCCCACAGCATGGCTGGCTTCCCTCCTCTCCCATTGGCTACTGCAGTGGGCACATATAGATGATATGTTAGGATGAGTGGGGGAAGGGGTAATGTCATTTACCAGCCCCTACCTTTTCTAAATGAACACAATGAGAGATCGATACCGTGTTTTTGAGCTTTCAGGTGCACCCCCTAATGCAACAGGCTGCGCACACATATACAGAGCAGGTAAGTATAACATGTTTGCCATTAAAAAAAATAAAAACTGTGCCTTGTGACAAACACTTTAAAGAAGAATTATCACTTTTATTTTTCATTTTTTAGTTCCCAAGGATTATTTTGTTGCATCTTCCTAGTCGCCCTAACATACTATTTGCGATGTCAGCAGGGCCATCTTAATAGCATCATGGGCCCCTGGGCAAAGTAATGCTCTGGGGCCCCTACAACGATGACAGTGCAGGTAAACAGACATCAAGTAGGTAGGAGGCAGACTGCCTCCCCTGTGTATCTATCACTCTCAGTGCCATCATGGGGCCCCCAATTTCGGGGCAGCGTGGGCTCAAGGACCAGCTGTTTTGGGGAAAGTACAGGGGCCCCCATGCAGCTGGGGCCCCTGGGCAGTGCCCAGGTGTGCCCTCTCATTAAGACAGCCCTGGATGTCAGAAAGGGTGCTCAGCCACACAACACCATGGCTAGCAGGGAGACAGTTTCTTTAGTTGTGCCTTTTTTTCACAGAAGGGAGTTTAACAAGACACGTGGCCACTCATTAAAATTTAAAGAAAAGAGGTTAAACCTTAAACTACGTAGAGGGTTCTTTACTGTAAGAGCGGCAAGGATGTGGAATTCCCTTTCACAGGTGGTGCACTCAGCTGGGGGTATCGATGGTTTAACAAAACTATTAGATAAGCACCTGAACGACCACAACATACAAGGATATACAATGTAATACTGACATATAATCACACACATAGGTTGGACTTGTGTCTTTTTTGAACCTCACCTACTATGTAACTATGTAACTATGTACTTTGTCCCATCGGGAACAAAATAAAACATAAAAAGAGTACAGGAGAATTAAAAGTATTAGGTATCTGACCTACCAACGTCCCTGTTGTTCTACATAGTATTAGTTACTTATAAAAGTGTAATTTAATACCCCACAGATGGGAACATAGAGTGGCAATGTGGCATTGTGTTACTTTGTGCTTTCTTGGTAATCCTACAAAGTAGGCAACAATAAATCCCACTCAACAAAGCATGAACAACTTAATTCTAAAGACTTTGGAAGTAGGACGCCTGTAACCTTTTCACCTATCTTTAGAGGAGAGACATGCAGCACTTTTCCTGTGAAGATAAGTAATGAATGCAAAGTCTAGCTTTCAATCAGGCTATGTGACATGTCCTAAGGGGGCCATACTGTATAGTAAGCCCTATGTGCTGCTGGATGACAAAGACAGGGTATACTTTTTTTTTTTTTATTTTTTCAAAAAGAATGAAAGGTGTATAAGCTGAATGGGTCCAAGTACTGTATCCTCTTTCAGAGCAGTCATTTTTCTCTCCTTGTTCAGATGAGATGTTGGAAGCCACAGCTTAGCTGGTAATGTAATTACAAGTCAGTTCTGAGCAACTGTCACATGTTCATACAAGTACTGAACCACTCAGAACAATCCCTAGATAATAAACCCTAGGAACTTCCACCGCGTGATCACACTACATGTCAGCATACCTACACACACGCACACACTTGCATATGCATACATGTGTACACAACACATCGTTTTGAGAAAATAAAGGATTAATTACTTTAGATTGTAAGCTCCGTGGGCATAGTCTTTCTATTTCTTCTGTATTGAACTCTATTGTAATTGTAAAAAAATTCAGCGCCAAACAAATAAAATTAAATTAGCTAAAATACAAAAGCTGCTCCTCAAAAACAATACTGATTGTGATAAATGAGAAAATATATAGAGGGCGCTAGACCACTCAGTGATACTAATTAATATTAAACCAAAGTGATCCTGTGAAAAAAAATAGTTATAGATATGTAACTATCTGGTATTAATAAAATATATAATAAAGAAAATTGACAAAAAAAACATTCAGAAGTGTCTCTGTGTCAAAATATATATATATATATATATATATATATATATATATATATATATATATATATATATATATATATATATATATAGTCCCAATAGTGTGTTCAATCAATGCATCACACATATATAAACAAATCTTCTTTGTTGAGTTTTCTTTATGTGAAAAAGGAGAGGAAAGCCATCACCACAAATCCAATCTTCTTAATCACCCTCTAATGGTGTTGAAGCAAACAGATGCGCTTACCGGAAATATTGGACTATTATAATTAAACAATAGTCTGTTAAACTTATGCAGGATTGTGCCTGCATACACATCGGACAGGAAAACCAAATTAGAACCTCGGTACCAGGGATTCCAGATAGGATATGAAACAACAAAAAGGCAATGGAGATGCCAATAGTGTGATATTGCTAAAAATTTATTGATTAAAAAAATATAGAAAAAACAAGGTACAATGGCCAAAGGTGGCCTCTTACTTTAAAAGTGCCTACCCGGCACTGGGGCTGCAGGCGTGTCACCGCTACCTTGCGGTGCGGTACGTATCTGGGTCGTCTGGTGCGGTGCTAGCTCCGTAGCACGGCTCGGCGTCTCAGCTGTCAGCTAACATGGGCAGGGAGGCACGCCACGTGATCGGGTCCGCCTCCGACGTACGTTTCGTCAGGTACAACGTCTTCAGGGGGGCGCTAGCGGGGTGCTTTTAACCCCCGCTAGTGGGCGTTAAAAGCACCCATGTTGCGGCACTTCCAAAATGCTTTTCGGGCGCTTTGGTAGTGCTAACCATTCGTTTCAATGGGCAGGGCGTTTTTTGAGCGCTGTATGCTGCTTGCAGGACTTTTCCCCTAACGTCCCGCAAGCGCACCGCCCCGGTGTGAAAAGACACACGGAAATGAATGGGAGGTGGTTTTCAGGCATTATTTAGAGGCTATTTCTAGTGCTAAAATGCCTGAAAAAACACCTCAGTGTGACAGGGGTCTAAACCCGAGAAGTTGACAATCTTTTTGGTTCATGGTTTTAACTTTAAGGCCGGGTTCACACCTATGCGAATTGAGTGCGGCTTAAACCGCATCCAATTCGCAGAACATTTCAAAATACATTATTTTCAATGAGGCTGGTTCACATATGTGCGATGCATTCGCACTGCGCATTGCCGGAAAACCGTGTGCGTTTTTTAGGCATTGCGGTGCGGCTCAGGTGCGAATTCAGGCCCATTATCTTCTATGGATACGCAGCTAATTCGCAGATGTGTTCATTTCTCTTCAGTTTTTCTCTCATTCAGCTCAATACACTTCCCCCCTCCCCTCTCCCAGGTCTCCAAATTCTCAGCTAATCTGCAGCTTAAATGCAATGGATCTGCTGAACACTTCTCTTATCTCTGCAGAGATAAGAGAGCTGAAATTCGCACCGCACAAGTGTGATTCCGGCCTTAATGTTTGTTACCCAACATTTTATATTCCTGATATGTGGCTGCTGTACCATGTACTTGTATGAGAAAGTATCCTGTTCTGTTTGTATTGCTTCCTGTGTGAAATCCCTGGTGTTACTGCAAGTTCCTCTGCTTTTCTGTTAAAAACTGACCACACTAGTCAGGAGAACACACCATGGTCAGTTCCCTATCCATGCTGGGAACTCAGGCTGCTCTCCTCCAATGATTTGACTTGTCCTAACATGCCACCCCCCCCCCCCTTTGCACAGTCATTTACTGGGAAGATTAGTGTACTGTTGCTTTTATGTAAATGTAATCTGAACTCTTTTGTTTTTCATATTTAGGTCACCAAAAAAAATCTATTCTGACTCATTTTGTGTCAGAGTCAGGGGCGGACTGACCATTCGAGCACCCGGGCACTGCCCGAGGGCCCCATGCCACTAGGGGGCCCCATCAGGGTTGCCAGCCTCAGTAAAACCAGGGACAGTATGTAAAAATCAGTGTTAAAAAAAAAAAGAAGATTTTAGCTGCCCCGCCTCTCCAGTACCTTTTCAGTGTGTGTATGTGTATTCTGTGTGTATGTATACTGTGTGTGTATATTGTGTGTCTGTGTATTCTGTGTGTGTATTCTGTGTGTGTGTTCTGTGTGTATGTATACTGTGTGTGTATACTGTGTGTGTATACTGTATGGATGGGCACAGTGGCAACAATTGCTGGGCACAGTGGCGACAATTGATGGCACAGTGGTGACAATTGATGGCACAGTGGTGACAATTGATGGCACAGTGGCTGCGTTTAAAGGCATGGCATATTGGTGACAATTGCTGGGCACAGTGGTGACAATTGATGGCACAGTGGTAACAATTGATGGCACAGTGGCTGCATTTGATGGCATGGCACAGTGGCTGCATTTGATGGCATGGCACAGTGGCGACAATTGATGGCACAGTGGCTGCGTTTGATGGCATGGCATAGTGGTGACAATTGCTGGGCACAGTGGTGACAATTGATGGCAAAGTGGTAACAATTGATGGCACAGTGGCAGTGTTTGATGGCACAGTGGCTGCGTTTGATGGCATGGCACAGTGGCTGCATTTGATGGCATGGCACAATGGCGACAATTGATGGTACAGTGGTGACAATTAATGGCACAGTGGTGACTATTGATGGCACAGTGGCTGCATTTGAAGGTCACAGTGGCTGCATTTGATGGGCACAGTGGCTGCCTTTGATGGGCACAGTGGTTGCAATTGATGGGCACAGTAGCTGTGTTTGATGGGCACAGTGAGGCTGCAATTGTTTTGTTTTTTTTCCGTTTGTTTGCGCCCTGCCAAAAATTTTGAGCACCAGCCACCACTGTTCCCCATATGGAGCGCTCTGGTACGAAATGCGTTGGGAGGGGCATATGAACTTGTGACGTCATACACCTGCTGAGGATGCTTGCTGGCAAGGCATCTGTGGGTTTTGCGCACATGATTTGCTTCTATTATACTGGCTGGGTTTGTCAACGTGGAGCTGCTCAGCTTGATTGTTGGAGGGGGACCACCACGGGTATCTAGAGGTACTTGTTATGGCATCTTTGTCACTGCAGATCCATAGCATCCAGTTAGAGGCTTGTTTGTGGTGGAGGGCACAAGATTTGTTGGCGTGTTTCCTACACCATCATTCATGCTGCTGTGGGTGAACCCAGGAATCTGCACATTTCATTAATACTTGGTGGATGGACTTTTATTTATTTAATATTTTTTTTTAATCGCTGCCACTTGCAATTTATATTGGACTTTTGAATGAGGCCCCGTACACACGTCCGAGGAACTCGACGTGCCAAACACATCGAGTTCCTCGGCGAGTTCAGTGTGGAAGCCGCCGAGGAGCTCGGCGGGCCGACTTTCCTCATTGAACAACGAGGAAAAAGAGAACATGTTCTCTATTTGGCCCGACGAGTTCCTCAACGGCTTCCTCGCTGAAAAGTGTACACACGACCGAGTTTCTCGGCAGAATCCAGCTCTGACCGAGTTTCTGGCTGGATTCTGCCGAGAAACTCGGTCGTGTGTACGGGGCCTTAGTCACATATATTTGATTTTCAGCACTTATCAAATCATTCAAATGGCAGTGCACTTAATATATAATCCATTTTGTACTTTTGGATTGTTCCCATTTATTTGTTTATCTAGTAGCGCACCTGTTCTATGTTTATATATTTTTTGTTGATCTTTGTATTTAGATGTGAAATAGGTGCAGTTCTAGGAATATAGGGGCAGATCCACAGAGATCTGCACCCGCGCAGCGTATCAGAGATACGCTACGCTGCCGTATCTTACCTGGCTTTAAATCGAATCCTGGAAGAATTTGCGCCATAAGTTACGGTGGCGTAGTGTATCTCTGGTGGCGGAATTCAAATCGGCGATTAGGGGGCGTGATTCATTTAAATGAAGCGTGTCCCCACGCCGAATGAACTGTGCATGCTCCGTTTCTAAATTTTTCGCTGTGCATTGCGCTAAATGACATCGCAACAACATAATTTTTTTTAACTTAGATGTGATTTACGTCCATCCCGATTCACAGACGACTTACGCAAAAAAAAAAAAATTCAAATTTCAACGCGGGAACTACGGCCATACTTAACATGGCAAGTCTAACTATACGCCGCAAAATAGCAGCTTTAACTATACGCCAGAAAAAGCCGACTAGAGACGACGTAAGAGAATGTGACGGCCGCGCGTATGTTCGTGGATCGCCGGAAATAGCTAATTTGCATGCCTGAGGATTCAAACCAAAAATACGACGCGGGTAATTTGAAAGAACGCCGGCGTACTCTGTCTGTGGATCTGCCCCAAAGTAATCACACTGAGAGCAAAAAAAGTGGGAAATAAATAGACCCTATGCCCTTGTTTACATTGATGCTACTTTGAAATCGCGCTACTTCACTTGAAGTAGCGCAATTTCAAAGTAGCAAGGTCAGCGCGATTTCAGGTGCTACTTGATAGACATTTGTGTGGCTTCATACACAGATGTCTATTGAAATCACACCTGAAATCGGCAAAAGTAGTGCAGGAACTACTTTTGCAAATCGGTGCGGCGCCGCAAAATCGCACCGATTGGAACAGTGCCATTGCCTCCAATAGGCTGCGACTTGTCATGCAATTTGATCTCTTAAATCGCATTACAAATAGCTCCAATGTGAACCTAGGCTATGGGGGTGATTTACTAAAACTGGTGAACTCAGAATCTGGTGCAACTGTAGCATGGTAGCCAATCAGCTTCTAACTTCAACTTGTTCAATTAAGCTTCGACAATAAAAGCTGGAAGCTGATTGGTTTCTATGTAGAGTTGCACCAGATTTTGCACTCTCAAGTTTTAGTAAATACCGCTCTATGTTTATTATCATCTGCCTATTTTCTCAGCAAAATGAACGATGGAGGTTAGGTTGAGTAAGACCGTAGTTAAGTGGGTTAACTGGGAAAGTATAGTCGGTGTGACCAATGTGCTACTGTTCCCAGTTCCTGTCTCCTGTTTTAATCACACTGGAAAAAAGGAAAAAGAATAACATTTGGCTTTTTTAAGCGTGGAGATTTCAGACACAATAAGTGGTGTAATAGCGCCACCTAGTGTCAACTAACAAAAATAGCATTTTCAAGGTAAATGAGAGGAGATTGTTCGATAAAGAAAATAACTGCTTGTAAGCACCGTGTACTAAACAGAAACGATGCATTGAAAATGTGCTGCTGGTTATCTTTTATCCTTTATCTTTTTACTGTCTAAAGCCTGGTACACACGATAAAATTATCAGACGAATAATAATAATTCGTCTGATAGTCTTTTTTCAATTATTATTGGCATCAAGCATAGACTCAGACATAGGTGGCAGCAATAGAGTTGCACATTTATAGGTGGATTCAGAAAGACTTAGGCTGGCGTATCAGTAGATACGCCAGCCTAAGTCTGAATTTGCGCCGCCACTAATTTAAGCGTATTCTGTTAACCAGATACGCTTAAATTAGGCTCAGATACGAGCGGCGTAAGTGTCTTACACCGTCGTATCCTAAAGTGTAATTTTTAGGCTGACCGCTAGGTGGCGCTTCCATTGCGGTCGGCGTAGAATATGTAAATCACTAAATACGCCTATTCACGAACGTACGCCCGGCCGACGCAATACAGATACGCCGTTTACATAACGCATTATCAGGCCTAAAGTTATTCCATCAAATAGCTGGAATAGTAAGTAGTTAATAGTTAAGTATGGCCGCCGTTCCCGCGTCGAAATTCGAAAATTTTACGACGTTTGCGTAAGTCGTCCGTGAATAGGGATTTACGTCATTTACGTCCACGTCGAAACCAATAGGACCGCGCGGCGTACTTTGCCGCAATGCACACTGGGATATGTACACGGACGGCGCATGCGCCGTTCGTAAAATACGTCAATCACGTCAGGTCTATACTCATTAACATAAAACACGCCCCCTGAGCCGAATTTGAATTAGGCGCCCTTACGCCCACCCGATTTACGCTACGCCTCCGTAACTTAGCAGGCAAGTACTTTGTGAATCATGTACTTGCATTGCTAACTTACGGCGGCGTAGTGTAAATGCCATACGCTACGCCGCCACAACTATGCGCCCGCCATCCTGAATCCAGCTATTAAAGTGTATTTCCACTTTTGCAGAAACCCCCACCAGATATTTGTTATATCTTCCCATTCACACAGCAAAACTATTTTTTACATGTTTCTTACCTTTCAAACAGTGAAGCTGGATACACACTATACAACTTTATTTAGATTTTCCCCTTTAGATTTACCAAAACCATATACTATGAGGTCAAACCTAAACACCTTCAATTTGTATGCAATCAGGCAGGCCCTTGCACTACAGAGTTGAAAGTAAATCTAAAGAAAATCGAAAGCCTCGTACACACAATCAGATTTTCCACGGACAAAGCCTCTGACTTTTGTCCGAAGGGCGTTGGCCAGGAACTTGTTTTGCATACAAACAGCACACAATTGTTGGCCAACAAACACGAACGTAGTTACGTACTACGTGGTTTTTCAGCTCTTTAGCGCCACTCTTTCGGCACCTTCCACTAATGTTGTGTTTGGTGAGCATTGCTTCCGAGCATGTGTGTTTTTACTTTGTACTTTTGTCCAACAATAGACCATTGTCCACGGAAAATTTTAAAGCCTGCCATCCAACATTTGTCAGCGGAAAATCTGACAACAATTATCCGATGGGGCATACAAACGGTCGGATTTTCCGCCAACAGGCTGCCAACACACTATTCCAATCGGAAAATCGGAACGTGTGTACGAGGCTTAACAATAAAAGTTGTATAGTGTGTATCCAGCTTTTAGTCTGATTCTCTGCCTCTATCAGGAAGCTGGGACCTCAGGAACCACAAACAGGTCAGATGTGTATTCATTTCATTAGGGCACACATCAAGTGTGTTGGCAAAGACGTTTAAATGCATGAAGGCCTAATAAGTACTGTGCAGCCTTTTCACTGTTTCAGACACAGGAAGGAGTCTATGATGTACAAAACTGAGAATAACTAGCCTACAAATTCACAGGTTCAGAAGTAATACAGTAGGTCTTTCCAGGGATCCCCTGTGAACTTATACTTGGTAGCTAGGCTGTGTCTATGGTATATATTTTAATAGCCAGATTCAGGAAGAGTTACGCCGGCGTATCAGTAGATACGCCGTCGTAACTCAGAATCTGCGCTGTTGTATATTTAAGTGTATTCTCAAATTGAGATACACTTAAATCTAGCTAAGATACAACCGCTGGCGCCGTCGTATCTTAGCTATCTATTTACGCCGGCCGCTAGGGGCGTGTACGCTGATTTACGCCTAGAATGCGTAAATCAGCGAGATACACCTATTCACGAACGTACGCTTGCCCGTCGCAGTAAAGATACGCCGTTTACGTAAGGCGTTTTCAGGCCTAAAGTTATTCCACCAAAAAGATGGCGCAGCCAATGTTAAGTATGTACGTCGGAACCGCGTCAAATTTTTACATTTTTACGTCGTTTGCGTAAGTCGTCCGTGAAATGGGGCTGGGCGTAATTTATGTTCACGTCGAAGCCAATAAGTCTTTGCGGCGTAATTTGGAGCATGCGCACTAGGATATGTCCATGGACGGCGCATGCGCCGTTCGTTCAAAACGTCAATCACGTCGGGTCACGATTCATTAGCATAAAACACGCCCACCTCTTCACAATTTGAATTAGGCGCGCTTAGGCCGGCACATTTACGCTACGCCGCCGTAACTTAGGACGCAAGTGCTTTGTGAATACAGCACTTGCCTCTTTAACTTACGGCGGCATAGCGTATATGAGATACGCTACGCCTGTCTAACATTAGGCTCATCTACGTGAATCCAGCTATATGTCTCAATCTTAAAGCTGAACTCCAGGAAACCTAAAAATCTTCCCTTGCAGTGGGGATACACCGGCATTGCACTGCTTCTTTAGGTCTAGGGAACTTGGTAAAGCACTTTCCTTACCTGATCCTCCACTCCTGCAGGCTCCTCTGCACTGCTAGACCGGTCTCCACTGCCTCTTCCTGCATTCCAGTGGTCTAAGGTTCTCTGATATCATCATGACCAATGCAGGAACCATAGAGCTGCACTGGACGTGGGGATGCCAAGGGAAAGTCCATCGCTGGAGCATAGGGGAGAGCTGTTTGCCGGCGGAGCGGAGGATCAGGTATGTAAAAGTGCTTGTCGCCCCCCCCCCCCCCCCCCCTTAGACAGAAACATGCATTTTTAGGTTTCCTAGACTTGGGCTTTACATCCTTACTGGAGTGTAAAGTAAACAATGCCTATGGTCTTAAAGCGGAGTTCCACCCAAAAATTGAACTTCTGCTTTTTGGAATCCCCCCCCCCCCTTCGGTGTCACATTTGGCACCTTTCAGGGGGGAGGAGGGAGCAGATACCTCTGTAATACAGGTATTTGCTCCCACTTCCGGGCATTGATCAGTGACCTACGCCACGTCCGGCGCCTACTCGGTTCCCTACTCGGTCCCTCCTGCTGTGTGTCTGGGAGACACACAGATCCCAGAAGACAGCAGGGACCAGTGAAATCGCACAGCGTGACTCGCGCATGCACAGTAGGGAACCAGGAAGTGAAGCCGCCGCCATCTGCTTACCGAAGATGGCGGCGGCAGAATCCGAGAGCCGAGGGACAAATTGGCTTTGGGACCCGACATCACGGGCGCCCTGGACAGGTAAGTGTCCATATATTAAAAGTCAGCAGCTGCAGTATTTGTAATAATAAAGAAATAATTATTCTGGGCCATATTCTTAAACAAGTTACGCCGGTGTATCTACTGATACACCGGCGTAATTCGAAATTCCCGCCGGCGTATCATTGTTTTGTACTGACAAAACAATATACGCCGGATTTAGGCTAGGATCCGACTAGTGTAAGACACTTACACTGTCGGATCCTAAATGTAATTACTCCGCCGGCCGCTAGGTGGCGTTTACGTTCAGGTCTCATTTGTTTATGCAAATGAGCCTGATACGCCGATTCACGTACGAAATTGCGTCGCGTAACCGTCGCAAACGTCGTTTGCGTAGGCGTAAGGTTACCCCTGCTATATGAGGGGTAACCTTACGCCAGTCCCACGTAGGCCATGTTAAGTATGGCGTCGGGTCCACGTCGTGTTTTCCCGTCGGGTACGTCGTTTTACTAAGTCGTCCGCGAATACGACTTTACGTCAATGACGCACACATCGGCGTCATTGACATTTTACACCGAGAACTGGAGCATGCGCACTGGGCTATTTTAAGCCCGGCACATGCGCAGTTCGTTCGAATCGGGGGCGCGCTTAATTTAAATACAAGCCGCCCCCTTGGATTTACGCGGCCATACGCCGGGCCATTTACACCACACCGCCCCAAACTACGGAGCAAGTGTTTGGGGAATACAGCACTTGCTCCTGTAGGTTGGGGCGGCGGAGTGTAAATGGCTTACGCGACGCCCGCCCAAAAACTACGGAAATATGGCCCTCTATGCATAGTATTGGTGAGTTTGGTACGAATAGTTTGATGTTACTTTGCCTGTTTGGGACTTTTATTCTGTAGGCACATAGCGAGTGTCAGAACCTACAAAACAAGAATGCGTCTCTTCGAATTTTCTTCGCTTTATATCCAAGCTATCGCTGGCTGCTTGGCTCTGATCCACCAAGCTGTCATGTTTATGATCTGAAATCTTGTACATATTTTAAATAACAGAGAATCACTTGGCTAAGTTCAAACTGCTCTAGATGAGCAACACAAATATGTCTGCCTAAATGGAAAAAACTGATGTAATCTCTTTGAGTAAATTTTCCATATGGCTGTCAGGCCATATTATGGTATGTTAACGTGTAGGACATATATCAGAAACACAGAGATCCGTAATTACTCTAACAGAATGTAACGCTCAATCAGTCTGCAAGCCATCATGCTATCCTAATTACAGATCCACCTGCCCCTGTTTGCCATAAAATAACACTTTACACTATTTACAATGATAATGTTTGTTACAATACATTTTTCTTTCTATTCAAATAAAAAATGTTTTTCTTTGTTTTTTTGTTTTTTTTTATCTGTTACTTCCAATTTCTGTCTCATTAACTGTGGATTCAGTGTTCAAAAAAGTTGGAAGAAATACAGCAGCACAGTAGACAAGTAAAAGCGGAATTAAACCCGTCAATTTTTTTCCAAAACAGTCACATTCAAGGCATGTTGTTAATGATAATTGCTACAGTTGCTTGTGCTCCCAACTGAACTGTCAAGCCATCAAATTGCTGGTGTCCAGGGGAGGGCAGCCTTAGGCCTGGGGGTCCAGTCAAATGGCCCATAGAGCGTGGAAAAATGATGGATCGAGGAAAACAATCTAATATTTTTCATGATCACAAGAGTCCGCACAGAGACCTCCCCTTACATCAGAGTCCACGCAGAGGCCTCCCCTTACATCAGAGTCCACACAGAGGCCTCCCCTTACATCAGAGTCCGCACAGACCCCATATACAGTACATCAGATCTGATGTAAGGGGTGTTCTGGGAAACTTAATTTAAGGGTGCATGCTGTGGACTATTGTGTAAAGAGGGTCTCTGCTCACCAAAGCCTGCCCCCCTCCTCTTTAACAAAGTCCACAGAGCACCCCTTTTTATACACTGGGAGGCAGGAGAGACTAGAGAGGGTGAGCTTTCCAGGATGGAGGCTGAGGGCGCAGGCAGGCTGTCTGATGCTTTTTTGGGTTCAAACTTCCTGTCCAGTGCCCACACATGCCCGGGGAGTGTGGGCAGGGCAGACTCAGAAGGAGAAGGAGCAGATGAGCTCTATCTTTCCTCGTTTCTGTGCAGAGAGAGAAGGGGATGTCAGCGCTGGTGTGCGCTGAGGCTGAGCTATGTGTGAGACGAGACATAGCTCAGCTCTGCAGCCATCTACCTCGGAGCTGACACAGGCACGGCTGCACAGTGGGAGGTGAGCAGCGGCCGTGACCTGTGTTAAAAGAGCTCCAGCAGGCATATTCCTGCTCTGCAAAAACAGCATTTGGTAGTGGTGGCCGGTGGCTGTGCATAATGTCACCAGCCCGGGGGGCGATTTCCACCCTGCCCCCCCTGCCAGCCCTCCCCTGCTGGTGTCATAACTGATCACATGTGCTGCGCACCATGGCAATTGCAGATTAGAGGCTAAGATGGCAGTTTCCCTGGCTGATTAAGATTTAACATGAAGTTCAGTTCACAATACTCAACGCCATGATAAGGGTCCTTATTTTAAAAAAGTAAAAAAAATGTAGTCCCATGAGATTTGAAAATCATAGTCAAATGACTGAAAATCAAAGTGTTACTAAAACCACAACAGTAAAATCAGTCTGTATATGGAGTAAAGCATGCTTGTTATACTCACTGTGGAACCTAAGGGATTAATCATCTGCATTGTGTAAAAAGGCTGTTTGATCCTGTCTTCTCTGATCCTCCCCTTCTTCCACAGTCCCCAACCCATCTCCTGATAGAACTGGGCACTCTGCACATGCTCTGTTTGGTGTGTATAGCTAGAGAGTTTTTTTGGTTTTTTTTGGGGAGGATATATGTGATCAGCACAGGGCCAATCATCAGTGTCCAGGCAGAGGTACAGGGATCATACAGCCTCATAGGATAGTCAGAGGGGATTGAAAACTTCTCCTACAAGCTTTAACTAGACACTGATAGAAGTCACAAGACTGCTATATACTGCTGATAAGAAAAGGTATTTAGCAGTTTATATTTACTAAAATAATTGCATTTCCATGTTCTGTGTACTGTGGGAGACCCGATATAGTGAATGCAGAGCCCTAGGTTTAGTAACACTTTAAGATCCTAATTATTGTGTAAAGCTTTGAGTTGAGCCTGTTGAGCCTAATTTCAAAGTGATCCTTTGTGGAAAATTTGTTCGTATTCTAACGGCTGATGGGGACGTATTGATGATCATAATTTTAAACTGCAGAAAGCTGAAAAACCGAAAAAGAAGGGTGAGAAATGTTCTCCTTTCTTATTTTACAAACAAAACGCTAACATTGTATGTGGTCGCTGGTTGGGGAAAAAAGTTATTGCTATCTGCATGTGCAAAAAAACAATTGGAGCTGTGAATGTTTATTCGTTTCAACCACTAGGTATGGTATAAGAATGTATGAAAGAATATTGCAAGCAAACGTTTATATAAATGTTAAAGTATGTTGTATATGTATATACAGTGTAATTAGAATTATAAGTATATGCTATTATTATACGGCAATATATATATAAAGCTACTAAAAAATGCAACATACTTATACATTTAAACACATTTTGCTTGCATTCTTCATTGATTTCACAAAAACATCAGTGCATTCTGAAATCAAGCATTAAATAATAAAGCCTGCATGCCAATTAAACACATTTTTAAAGATATACACTTATGTTTCAAATGAAATGTGTTAAAGTGATATTAAAGGCAGATTTTTTTTTTAAATAACAAACATGTCATACTTACCTGCTCTGTACAATGGTTTTGCATAAAGCAGCCCCAATCCTCCACTTCTCAGGTCTCCCACCGGTGCACGTGGCCCCTCCCTCCTGTCGGGTGCCTCCATAGCAAACAGCTTGCTATTGGAGGCTCATTCCCGAGCCACTGCCCTGTGTGTCCATTCATAGACTGTGGCTTGGCCCCGCCCTGCTCTCTCCTCATTGGCCTACTGGCTGTGATTGACAGTAGCAGGAGCCAATGGCTTCTGTTGCTGCTCAGCCAAAGAGGAGGAAGAGACTCGGGAGAGCTGCTGCTCTCGTGCACATCACTGGATCGAGATAGAGCTCAGGTAAGTGTTGGGGGAAGGGGGCTGCTACAGATTTTGTACCTTCATGCATGAACATAATAAAAAACCTTGGGCCTTTACAACCACTGAAGTCATCACATGCTCTGATGCATGATTTTTTAGACATTTTTAAGAAAATTCTAACAGCGTATAGGGACTTAAACACTTAAACACGCTTGGCTAACAATGTTATTTCAAACAGTTATGTTACAGCTATAAGATTGCTTCTCTTTCAGAATGGTGTTTTATTTGACACCTGGTTAATGCAGTAGAGACACGTCTTGTGTTTTATGAGATGGCATTTACAGTAGTGGGGGTTGGATGTTTTTCCCAATAGTCTTGATACGCAGAGGACATGCGTACTCTTTAACCACCTAGAAAGGTTAGGAGAACATTCAAACATCAGATTTTACATACAGTATTTGAAAGAACTATTGAAGCAAAGATAGGTTTACTAAACACCCATTTCCATTATATCAATTAGTATTTGTGATTGATAGCACCACTTAGAAGTGTGGGTTTATGAGCCATAGCGATGTCTAGAAAGACGTGGCTAGACATAATCTTTATTGTAGGTAATAAATGACTATTTGTCATGCTCTGTAGGTGACTCAGTTGTAACATTGCCTACAGCAGTTTTCCCTAAGCTCAGTCTATATCTGGAACGCTTATAAAGAAAAAAATTCAACGTATAGTATAATGTACAGTATATATATATATATATATATATATATATATATATATATATATATATATATATATATATATACAGAGAGAGAGAACGTATGTAAGATTCTACCAAAAATACATAGAAAAGCTCTAATACCGTATTTGCCGGCGTATAAGGCGACTGGGCGTATAAGACGACCCCCTAATTTTCCAGCTAAAATGTTGGTTTTGTGATATACTCCCCGTATAAGATGACCCCTCACTGTGCCATTGCCTCACCTCACTGTGCCATTGCCTCACCTCACTGTGCCATTGCCTCACCTCACTGTGCCATTGCCTCACCACACTGTGCCATTGCCTCACCACACTGTGCCATTGCCTCACCACACTGTGCCATTGCCTCACCTCATTGTGCCATTGCCTCACCACACGGTGCCATTGCCTCACCACACGGTGCCATTGCCTCACCACACTGTGCCATTGCCTCACCACACTGTGCCATTGCCTCGCCTCACTGTGCTGTGCCATTGCCCCACCTCACTGTGCCATTGCCTCACCACACTGTGCCATTGCCTCGCCTCACTGTGCTGTGCCATTGCCCCACCTCACTGTGCCATTGCCTCACCACACTGTGCCATTGCCTCGCCTCACTGTGCTGTGCCATTGCCCCACCTCACTGTGCCATTGCCTCACCACACTGTGCCATTGCCTCACCACACTGTGCCATTGCCTCACCTCACATCGCCGATCTTCAGTACTTTAGTGAGTCAGACTGCGGGCGTCCATTTTTTTATAAGCCGCGACTCTTCCTCGTGCTGTTCCGTGATAGGCATAACACTCAGTTTCCCAGCAGAGCCTGTGTCCAGTGTTCCGCTTATCATGGACATCCTCTCGTCCGAGGCGGAGGACGAGACGACATCCGTGATAGGTGGATCACTGAGCCTATCATGGAACAGCACAAGGAAGAGGCGCGGCTTTTAAAAAATGGATGCCCGCAGTCTGCATCCGGCGTATAAGACGACCCCCGATTTTTGAGCCAAATTTTCGAGTATAAAAGGTCGTCTTATACTCCGGCAAATACGGTAGATCATTTTGAGCTTTATTGGAAATCCCAGTGAATGCAAAACTCCAAGGGAAACACAAAGTTACTAAGTAACATAAAATGCTGAAGTGTATCTGTGTAATGTTTTTGAACCATTTGGGAAAAGTTTCCCAAAAGCAGCAAAAAAAAAATTCTCCAACAACAACCTGCCTATGTGGGCTTAAAGCGGAGGTTCCGCCGTTTTTTTTTTTTTTTTTTAAAGCCAGCAGCTACAAATACGACAGCTGCTGGCTTTTAAAAAATGGACACTTTTGAGTTAGATTAAGCAGGCAGGTTATTCAGTTAGTGGCAGTGTATTTGATATATATATATATATATATATATATATATATATATATATATATATATATATATATATATATATATATATATATATATACAGTCATTCTAGTATATATATATATATATATATATATATATATATATATATATATATATATATATATACTCTACATTCAGTGTAGCCTACATATACAGTGCATTTGGTGGTATATCGTTTCTAATACACTTCAGGCGGTGTACACAGTATATAATACAGTGTAGTGTTGCAAAACAAAAAATGTCAGGAAGGCCACCAAGGAGAGGCAGATGCTCAGAGGCCACTAAAAGAGGGCAAGCAGCCTCTGTGTCTACAGTCAACAGTGTTGGTCGTGGACATGTTGCATCCTCTGCAGGTGGCCGTGGGCAGGGCCGCCATCAGGGGGGTACACCTGTAGGGGGCCCGAGCATCTGGATGGGCCAGGCCAGATGGGAGAAGGCAGGGGCAGGTGTAGGGAAGCTCCATGGCTGCACTGGCTGAGTGAATGTGAGTCGGCAGCTGTGTCACTGAGCTTGAATCGCGCTCTTTGCTGCCACCTCTGGCAAATTCCTGCATGTGCACTCCTCGTGTGTGCACAAAAGCTGGGACCAGGAACACCACCTTGCAAGTAAGGGCTGCTCTACAAGTGAAGGGGGGTGTACATGTGTGTGTGTTTAATGGGTATATGTGTCTGTGTATACGTGTGTGATCAATGGGTACATGTGTGTGTGTGTCTGTCTGTGTGTGCCAGCGTTCAATGGGTACATCTGTCTGTGTTATTGTGTGTCTGTGTCTGTTTGTATGTGGGTATGTGTACATGTCTGTGTACATGTCTGTGTGTGTGTGTGTCTGTGTACATGTGTCTGTTTGTATGTGTGTATTTGTCTGTGTACATGTGTGTGTGTACACGTGTGTGTGTGTACATGTCTGTCTGTGTGTCATCTATACACATGTGAGGGGGGCTGGGAGCATACAGGTGTGAGGGGGGCTGAGTAACAAGGTTTTTTGAACCTCAACAATGACAACTGCAAAGAACCCAGTTAGATGAACCTCCTTCAGGCCATACCAAAAGTTTGGATTACAAATCTGATTGGCTACTATGGACCATCTCAACATTTCCTATGAGCCTTATTAACCACTTGCTTACTGGGCACATATACCCCCCTCCTGCCCAGGTGAAATTTCAGCTTCCGGCACTGCGTCGTTTTAACTAACAATTGCGCGGTCGTGCGACGTGGCTCCGAAACAAAATTGACGTCCTTTTTTCCCCACAAATAGAGCTTTCTTTTGGTGGTATTTGATCGCCTTTGCGGTTTTTATTTTTTGCGCTATAAACCAAAAAGTGCGACAATACAATATTTTTTACTTGTTGTTATAATAAATAGCCCAATTTAAAAAAAAACATATTTTTTTCTCAGTTTAGGCCGATACGTATTCTTCTACATATTTTTGGTAAAAAAAAAATCGCAATAAGCGCAAAAGTTATAGCGCCTACAAAATAAGGTACAGAATTATTATTTTTTTTTACTAGAAATGGCGGCGATCTGCGATTTTTATTGGGACTGCGATGTTATGGCGGACACATCGGACACTTTTGACACATTTTTGGCGCCATTCACATTTATACTGCGATCAGTGCTATAAATATTCACTAATAACTGTATAAATGTGACTGGCAGGGAAGGGGTTAACACTAGGGGGTGAGGAAGGGGTTAAATATGTTCCCTATATAGTGTTCTAACTGTAGGTGGAGGGGGGTGACTGGGGGAGGTGACCGATCTGTGTCTCTATGTACAAGAGACACAGATCAGTCTCCTCTCCAGAGACAGCACCGCTGTCTCTGTGAGCCGGCAATGACAGATGATCTCATATGTTTACATATGAGATCATCTCTCATTGGTCGCACAGATCGCATCGCAAACGGCCACTCTGATTGGCCATTCGCGGCGATCTGTAATTGGCTGTGTCCAAGGGACACGGCCAATTCAGAAGTTCCCCGCTGCGCGCTCTGGAGCGCGCGCGGGCAGGGCCGCTGATAGAAATCATGGGGCCCCCGTACAGCCTACCTGACGGGGCCCCCTTCAGCTCCACCCCTGGTCCCGCCCCTGGTCCCTCCTTTAGCTCCACCCCTGGCCCCGACTTGAAACTGTCTCTGCAGCACGTTACAGGATTGGCGGCATTGGTAGGCACCTGGAGCAGAGAACCGGGGGGGGGGGGGGGGGGGGGGCAGGTTCTCTCTCAGTATCTCTCTATCTCTATCCCTCTCTCGCTCTGAATGTATCTAGTGTCGTAAATCCCCTGGAACGCATCACATTTGTCGTTGGAGCGCATTGCTTGCGCATGCGCAGTTGGCCGTCACATGACTTCCGCAGCATTCTAGGGTAGGCAGCAGAATATGACAGTGCACCACCTATCAGTGCTGCCTATTAGTGCCCTTCAGTGCAACCTATCAGTGCAGCCTCGTCATCAGTGCCGCCTTATCAGTGCTGCCCCATCAGTACAGTCTATCAGTGCCCACGCAATTGTCATTCAAAGAGTGACAGCACTGAGAGCATACAATTGGCCTGGGCAGGAAGGGGTTTTAAGTGCCCAGTGGGTAAGTGGGTAATCAAGTAAGGATGAAACTTTTCAGGACTGGGTGTTTAGCCATTACAAAGACAGGCAGAGTCTTATTTTCTTTCAGAATTGATTAGAGATCTACCTATTTATGGCCAGCTTCTACTACGCAGATGTCTGTTTTGGTGAGTTTTCTTCTTGGAAATATTCAAACATTGTATTCGAGGGAGAAAATTTGGTGTGAAATAATAACAGAGGGGCTTGGGTTCAAGAAAACTTCATGAAATATATTGATGCTTTCTAGGAATAGTTTATGTTTACAATCATCCAGCTGACAAGATCTACAAATATGTAATGGTAATAAAGTGATGGTACCCAGAGGGGCTGTAAAATGAATACGCTGGAGCACTTATTGGGTAACATCATTGCTTATGTGACAGGAGATGTGCACTTAAACTGCATAGAAATAGAATGGATAAACTCAAAAATATGTGGACATAAGATGCACCTGTATTGTATTAGCCCCATGGTGTCCATAGATAAGGAATTCTTGTTCAACCACATGTAAGTAAGGTACATGGACTGTATCATCTTCCGTAAACTAGTTTTAAGAAAGATTTATTGAGTTTTGTCATTACAACTCAATATAATTACACTAATGGACTTCTTTCCATGTAATGAACAGCAGTCTTATGGGGATTGCAATAATTATTATCTCACATAGCTGGGATCAGGTAGGCGGGCGCATCCTTGCGGCGGCGTAGCGTATCGTATTTACACTACACCGCCGTAAGTTAGCAAGGCAAGTACTGTATTCACAAAGTACTTGCCTGCTAAGTTAAGGCGGCATAGCGTAAATGGGGCCTGCGTAAGCGCGCCTAATTCAAATGAGGATGTGGGGGGCGTGTTGTATGTAAATTAACTGTGACCTGACGTGATTGATGTTTTTTACGAACTGCGCATGCGCCGTCCGTGTACATATCCCAGTGTGCATTGCGGCAAAGTACGCCGCACGGACGTATTGGTTTCGACGTGGACGTAAATTACGTCCAGCCCTATTTACGGACGACTTACGCAAACAACGTAACATTTTCAAATTTCGACGTGGGAACGACGGCCATACTTAACATTACTAGTCCAGCTATTTGATGGAATAACTTTACGCCTGAAAATGCCTTACGTAAACGGCGTATCTGTACTGCGTCGGCCGGGCGTACGTTCGTGAATAGGCGTATCTAGTGATTTACATATTCTACGCCGAACGCAATGGAAGCGCCACCTAGCGGCCAGCCTAAAAATTACACTTTAAGATACGACGGTGTAAGACACTTACGCCGCTGGTATCTTAGCCTAATTTAAGCGTATCTGGTTACCAGAATACGCTTAAATTTGCGTTGGCGCAGATTCAGACTTAGGCTGGCGTATCTACTGATACGCCAGCCTAAGTCTTTCTGAATATGCCTATAAGTCTATCATTAATGCAGCCAAACACAAAGCACACAGTAGCCTGTGAGTCCCCCCGTGAATATCATTGTGTGACTGGTGTCATGTTCAGATAGGGTCCCAATGGTTTATTTTGGCCTTTCTGTTTATAGCAACTAGTCCCAAGATGACCACATCGTTTTTAACACTGATTTCCCAGAGGAAGGGAAGAATTTCATAAACATGCACAATTAAAACTGTAGTCTGGAGTGGATTGGAAAGAATGTACAGTGGAAGTGTTTCCAGAGGCTTACCAGGCTGGCACCTGCTGCTTAATAACCAAAGGCTCTCTAGGAAATAATCCCGACACACCCTTGTGTGCATGCCACTTTCTGACAATTTCCACCTTCCAGTCTTCTCCGGTTTGTGTGCTGGCAATATGGAATTAAATACATACGATGCCATATGCACACATGTAAAACAGTGCGTAAAGAGTAGTGGATATTATAAGCCTTCTTGCTTTAGTCATGGAATACCCAAATGCATCTCTCATATTCTTAGAATCTACTTAAAGATGACGCTTAAACTGCTTATATTTTGCCATTCTTTGATATATGTTAACTATTTATTTATTTTGCTTTTCCATTTTGATTGCATACCTTATTTTAGACCCAATGATGATAAAACAAGGCTTTGTGCTTCTCTATGCAATGCAGGCAGATCATGACTGGTGGGAGGGATCAGTAGGGCGCTGTACAACATGGCAGCACCCTACTTCAGTTCTCCTTTGAAGAGCCCTCAACCCTAACAGAAGCAGTGGGTCGGCTCTTGGTAAGTGGTTGGATGACAGTTTGGGGGAGTGTGCATTTGCATATAGAGTGATGAGAGTAATGCCACGTACACACGATCGGTCAATCCGATGAGAACGGTCTGATGGACCGTTTTCATCAGACCAAACCGATCGTGTGTACAGGGCATAAGACCCACATGAAAAAAAACTGAAGTCCAGTGAATGAATTGGGTGGGCCACAGTCAGAGAGCTAGATAAAGCCCAACATCCTCCAGATAGAAAACGAATCTCTCTCTGACCTAATGCAGCTTCTGATGCATACTATGAGAAGCTCAGTGTGCAGTGACATCAAAGTAAGCAATTTCAGTACCGGAAAGGAGTCTGTACAATTGTGAAAGGTTGAAGGTGGGACTGGAGCTCATCTTTAAAGTAGAATTATGGCCTCCCAGTTTTCTCTTAATAGCCCTGCAAAGTCTCACAAATATTTGTTGAGTTATCCTAGTGAAGTCAAGCTAAGTCCTCTGTGGTTGAGATGCAGTTTTGCCACTTGCAACCGCTCCCTCTTAACCTGCAAAGGCAGCAGAGGGGGGTGTACATCTACCAAATGCACATCACAGTGCAGCAAGAATCAGTACCGCCCACCAACGTGGTCAATCCAACCAAATGGGGCACCCCGCAACCACCCCACAAGTGCGTGCAATGCACAAGGAGTTAAAGGGTTAACACAGATGGTGAGGAGGCATTATAACGCTTCTTCACCTCCTGCCCATTGATTTTTTGGAGCAGTGTGTCTGTTGCTGCAACTCTCCCACTGTGAGCTGCAGTGTCTGAGAGGAGGAGTGTGTGAGACCCAAAAGAAGGCGGGTGTGTCTCAGTCAGGGAAGGTAAAGAACATTTTCCATTGCATTAAAAAAAAACATGGCTCATCTGCTGTGAGTGTCAATATAATCCTAGCAACAACCACATTGCGTTTGCCTGCACTGGATCGCATGGTACTGCAGCACCAATGCGATCCAGTGCAGTGCGTTTTTGAAAAGTAGTGTGATCCAATTCAATCTCAGCCCATTTAAATCAATGAGCTGAAAATCACACAGGAATTGCACAAGAACCCAGTACAGGTGCGAACTGGCCCTTAAAGCTGAAGTTTAGGTATCGCACTTTTTATATAGTTACTCGCTCACTTCTCATGGGTGCCATTCAAGAAACATTTTGCATTATCTGATAGGATGAGATGGAGAGGTGGGCGGTCATTTCACGAGTACCTCCTTGTCCAATCAAAGAACCCTTTATTAACCACTTGCCGACCAGCCACAGTACATATACTGCGTCAGGTTAGCTCGATTGCGCAAAATGGCGTACCTGTACATCGTTTTGTGCAATACATACTGTGAGCGTGCGTGCCCGATGCGCTTTGCGTGAACGCGATACAGAGAGGCAGAACATCTGTAAACAAGGCAGATCCCCATTCTAGTGATCAGGAACAGCGATCTCTGTTTTGTCCAGGTGAGCCCATCCCCCTTCTACAATTAGAACACACCCAGGGAAAACAGTTAACCCCTTGAGTGCCCCGTAGTGATAACTACTTCTTTACCAGTGTAATTTATACATTGATCAGTGCATTTTTTTAGCACTGATCACTGTTATAATGTCACTGGTCCCCAAAAAGTGTCCCTTGGGGTCAGATTTGTCCGCCGCAATGTCGTAGTCCCACTGAAAATCACAGATCGCCGCCATTACCAGTAAAAACATAAAAAAATTAAAAAGTCCATAAATCTATCCCTTATTTTGTAGACGCTATAACTTTTGCGCAAACCAATCAATATACACTTATTGCGATTTTCTTTTACCAAAAATATGTAACAGAATACATATTGGCCTAAATTGATGAATAAATTAGTTTTTTTTTTTTATATATTTTTTTGGATATGTATTATAGCAGAAATAAAAAAATATTGTTTTTGTTTCAAAATTGCGGTCTTTTTTTGTTTAAAACACACACAAAAAAACGCAGAGGTGATCAAATACCACCAAAATAAAGCTCTATTTGTGGGAAAAAAAGAACATACATTTTGTTTGGGTTCAGCGTCGCACGACCACGCAATTGTCAGGTAAAGCGTCCCAGTGCCGTATCGCAAAAAATGGCCTGGTCATTATGGAGGGTAAATTCTTTAGAGTCTGAAGTGGTTAAATGATCCTGAAAGCTAAGCAGGTTTTGACACAGATAGAAGTGTCTCAAGCAGTGACTCACCCACAAAAGAATAACCTAGTCCTGGAGGTTGGCATGGTTGGGGGATAAGGCTTAGGGCTAACAACTCGGCCCATTCTATAGTTGAAAATAAAGGGAATGTCGGGAACCCAGATTGGAGGTGATAAATGCAGAAGGCCAGACCCATTTATGGGCTGCAATGCTGTAAAGTACACAACGGCTTGTTAAAAAAATATGTAATGTTAATACTTTACATCAGAATGCAGCAGACTTACATTTTTCAGTCTGATGTATAAAACTGGCAGTAAGAAAATCACTTTTTAGCCATTCCCTTTACAATATAGGTACATTTGTGCCTTAGTAAATGAAGAAAAAGTGAAGCCTCATCATGAAACAATCTGAGATTAAAGCTCTAACTTCAGTCTTGCAGTATTGTCAGCCCTTCACAGGAAATCACGTGTTGGAAAGAGCTGGCAGGATCAACCAGGGCTTTTTTTCAGCAGGAACGTGGGGGAACGCAGTTCCGGCACCTCCTGGACTGACTGTATGTAATCACAAGTGGTGCTGTGGTGTGCTGCAGGGTATTGATGCTCACTGCTGGGGATCTATTCTAGCTGGAGGGGATCTCTTTTTGCAGGGGGGTCTATTGCTGCTGAGGAGGTCTATTGTTGCTGGGGGTGGGTCTTATGTTGCTGAGGGGTCAGTTGTTGCTGAAGGAGATCTACTGTTGGGGGAAGGGTCTATTGTTGATAGCTGCCAGACAGTCTAATAATGCTGGCTGTGCGGAGATCTGTTGTTGCTGGGGGGAAATGTTTTTGTGGGTAGTACATTATTGTTAGGGGGATCTATTGTTGCTGGCTAAAGGGATTCTATTTTACTGCTTTTCTTGATATCATTACCAAATTCCATACAAATTACTTAGCACTACAAAATTATACTTGATTCTGTATTGTCTAAAAGGGGCGGTACTGGGAGGTGGGTAGGGGATGGAACCAAGGGACGGTGCTCGAAGGTGGGTAGGGGTGGAGAAATGGGGTGACTCGGAAAAGGGGAGTTCCTGCACCTATTGTCTGAGAAAAAAAGCCATGGGATCAACAGGTAAAAAACAAGCAAATGGAGAATATCAATGAGCATTTAATAAAAGTACAAATAAACTATTTACATGCAAAAGTTAGAATTTGCCTGGAGATACACTTTAATATAACAATCAGATTTACCTACTTAGACAGTGACACATATGACCTTTAAGAACATTATCTGTTTATTTTAAACAGACTAATCAAGACCTAAAACATTGAAGGATTTGGTGGTAGTTCGTTAAATTGTACCATGTCTGATTAGGGATTTATGATATTTGAAAAGAAACGTTTTCATGATCCGATTTCTTCGTTCTTTGTGAGGTTTTTGATTTGTTTTAAAACCACAAATGGACCATTGGACTTAGCAATAAAGGTCATATGGATATCCTGCTATTACTTATATGATTAGTGTAGGGAATATCAGCAACTTGGCATATCCAATTTACAAAGTATCACTGGGTAAAAGACTTCTGGCTAAGCTGATCTGGAAATTTTGATCTGCAGTTTGAGTTGTCTACCATTTTTTGAAAATCGATTTTTTTATACACACAGACGAAAATAAATAATAACAACAGCGCAATAAAATATAGCAACTCAAAGCAGAACTCCAGACAAAACTATTTAAAAAATATAAAAAAATGAACAGCCCAGATAACAAAAACAGCTTTTGCTGCAATCGTCACCTTCAATCCAGTGATTTTTCCCTACAGTACTTTCTGCCACTACATATCCTCAGTATGATGGCAATTGGCAAGTATCATTTAACCCCTGCCTGAGACTGTACAGTGTAAAAAGAAACAGTATAGCGATGAGCCCATCTCTCAATCACTCTGCATTCACTTTCTGTTTGTCACAAGACGTGTGCTGCTTCCTCCTCTCACATCCCAGCCTCACTGTACAAAGACTGTATTTAAAAAAGGTATTTAAAGTGGAGTTCCACCCAAAAATGGAACTTCCACTTCTCGGAACCTTCCCTCCCTCTGGTGGCACCTTTCAGGCCCCATACACACGACCGAGTTTCTCGGCAGAATTCAGCCAGAAACTCGGTCGGAGCCGTATTCTGCCGAGAAACTCGGTCGTGTGTACACTTTTCAGCGAGGAAGCCGACGAGGAACTCGTCGGGCCGAAAAAAGGACATGTTCTCTATTTCCTCGTTGTTCAATGAGGAAAGTCGGCCCGCCGAGATCCTCGGCGGCTTCCACACTGAACTCGACGAGGAACTCGATGTGTTTGGCATGTCGAGTTCCTCGGACGTGTGTACGGGGCCTCAGGTATTTGCACCCACTTCTGGGCATAGACACCCAAGTGGGAGTCACGCCACTCCCCCTAACACCCCCCCCCCCCCGAGAAACACACTGGTCCCAGGAGAGAGCAGGGACCAGTGAGGGCGCGCCGCGCTACTCGGGCATGCACAGTAGGGAGCCGTGCAGTAAAGCCGCAATGCTTCACTTCCTGATTCCCTCACCGAGGATGGCAGCGGGGGCAGCCCAGAGAAGAGCGATTGCTCGGCCTCGGCTGCCAACATCTCGGGTGCACTGGACAGGTAAGTGTCCATTTTTTAAAAGTCAGCAGCTGCAATATTTGTAGCTGCTGGCTTTTAAAAAAATAATTTGGGTGGACCTCCGCTTTAATGAGTGATATTAATTTTTCAGCTTTATTAATTTGTGTATTTTCTATCTGCCTAAAGTCGGCTTTAAAATTTGATTCTCATTTTTTTTTTTTATTTGGCTAAAGTGTAATCCTTTTTTTTAGGTCCTATCATTCTCTGCACACCAGCTATAATTTGAAATCTGGTTGATGTTAGAGTACCGACACCAGCCATAAACAATGTGTTTTGTATGAAAAATGATTTATGTTACAAGCAAGGTCAGCAGTTTGATTCAGAAGAGGTAAACAAGAGTAAATGTTAGTTTAAAGATAGGTACGTGTTTCCAAAAGAAAAAAAAAGTATACTGCCTAGGTGGGTGCAGCATCGATCTGATGGTACATCTGTCCCCTGCTGCCTCTGCACTGAGAGCTGAATGATCAAACACTGCTGATTACTTAGTTCTCCCCTCCGTTCTGAGCAGGGATCAGTATCTGTTAATCACCGCTATCTGCTCTGCCCCTCCAGTGCTCACTGGAGCACTGGGCTCTGGAGGGGGCGGGAGTGGCTGGCTCATCTCTCGGAGGCTTGCTGAGAGGCTAAACTAGGTGCTGATCCAGGCATCTGGGTGGATCCTGACTATAAATCCAGGGCCTAGACCAGCTGAGTGACATCAGCTGACAGTGGACTTTAGCCCGCTGTTGGCTGAAAACAGGTCACAAGAGTGCAAACATTAACTGCACTCCTGTGATCCATAGAAGTAGGGCCAAACAAGCTTTGGCCCTACTTCTCCTTTAATGTGACTCCAAGGTGTCAGTGATTCACACTTCAGATTTTAATAAATGCGCTCTGTCTAGTTAAAAATGCTACTTAGAGGCCTGGTTCACACTGGTACGATTTGAGATGCGATTTGAGATGTCAAATCGCATCTGCGGCGCTGCACCGATTTCAAAAAGTAGTTCCTGTACTACTTTTTGTGATTTCGGGCCGCGATTTACATTGCACAGATGTCTCTGAAATCGCGGCCGAAATCAGGACTGCCAGCGGGAGTGAAATCGTGCGAGTTCAGCTGAACTCGCACGGCTTCACTCCCGCAGCCCAGTGTGAACCTGAGCGTAAATGTCAAAATTCTTGTAATGTCACAGAAAGGGGTTTTATGGTCGGTTGTCATTGCATGTCAGTCAGCATTAGTATTTTTTATTATGTTGTATTTTTTTTTTGTTCTAGCACATCATTATTTATTGGCTTATCATATTTTACAATGGTTGTCCATTTTGTCCTTGTCTGTTTTATTTACTTGGTAATTTAATTAGTCTTCTGAGTACACAGAACTACAAAATGCATGAATGTTTTCTGTGAAGAAGGATAACTGTGTTCCAACAATTTGTAGTTATGGAAACAAACTTTGCGTTAAAGAAAAGTTTTAGAATGTATGTTGTTGCCTGGGCAATGACATCTTGACACAGCATTTTTAGTGGTGTGATATGGGGTGATTAAACACAGTGGTAGTGAGCGTTTTAAATGAGTCATACAGTTCAAACTGTGGTTTAGGGACTTTCAGGACCATGTTTATTAGAAGGAAAATTAAACAAAACATTTCCCAACTCGCTTACCAGCTAGCCTGCAAGTAAGGATGAGCCGAACAGATAACCCCCCCCCCCCCCCCAGTTCGGTTCGCAGCAGAACATGCAAACAGGCAAAAAAATTGTTCGAACATGCAAACACCGTTAAAGTCTAAGGTTAAAATGCAAGTTATTGTCAAAAAAAAGTGATTGGGGACCTGGATCCTGCCCCAGGGGACATGTATCAATGCAAAAAAAAGTTTTAAAAAAATGCATTATTTTCGGGAGCAGTGATTTTAATAATGCTTTAAGTGAAATATTCCTTTACATTTCGTACCTGGGGGGTGTCTATAGTATGCCTGGAAAGTAGCACAGGTTTCCCGTGTTTATAACAGTCCCTGCACAAAATGACATTTCTAAAAGGAAAAATACTTATTTAAAACTCACGGTTATAATGAATTGTAGGGTCCCGGCAATACAGATAAAAGTCATTGAAAAAAAACGGCATGGGTTCCCCCCCAGACCATTGAACCCTGAACCAAAATTAAAACTTAAACTGGAACATTGTACCCCTATCATTTCACAAAAAAATAGTCAAATTGTTAAAAACCACAATGACACAGTAAGTCCTTTATTAAAAATAAAAAAATTAAAAATAAAAAAAGATTCCAGCGATGTAATCCACTCTCGATCTCCACTTCAGCGATGGAATCCATTCTCGGTATCCAGCGATGGGTGATCTCCACTCTCCAGCGATGATATCCAGCGAGGAACACACGCGATCCTGACTCCACCGGAGACACCCCGGGAATGACGCGGCGCTAGCCTGACAGCTCTTATGTAGCTGAGGGCGGGGCCACCCATCACGTGAGCCCGTCCCCCTCTGACACAAGGAGAAACGCCGGGTTTTCCCAGTGACGTGGATGGGTGAACCACCCCCCTCTGATGCAACGGAAACCACCCATCCACGTCACTGGGAAAGCCCGGTGTTTCCCTTTGCGTCAGAGGGGGGCGGAGTCACATGACAGGTGGCCCCGCCCTCAGATACATAAGAGCTGTCAGGCTAGCACCGCGTCATTCCCGAGGTGTCTCCGGTGGAGTCAGGATCAAGTGCGTGTTCCTCGCTAGATATCATCGCTGGAGAGTGGAGATCACCCATCACTTGATACCGAGAATGTATTCCATCGCTGGAGTGGAGATCGAGAGTGGATTACATCGCTGGAATCGTTTTCTCTTTTAAATTTTTTAATAAAAAAAAAATTTACCCGTTATCAATTCACATAAGGGGGGGTGGGATCTGGGGGTCCCCTTTGTTAAATAAGCCCAGATTCCAATAAGCCCCCCACCCGCAGACCCCCACAACCACCAGGCAAGGGTTGTGGGGATGAGGCCCTTGTCCCCATCAACATGGGGACATCCTCTCCATGTTGAGGGCATGTGGCCTGGTCCGTTTCAGGAGGGGGGGCGCTCTCTCGTACCCCCTCTTTTCTTGCGGCCTGCCAGGTTGCGTGCTCAGATAAAGGGTCTGGTATGGATTTTTGGGGGGACCTCACACCATTTTTTTTAAATAACTTTTTTTCCTTCGGAATTTAAATTTTGTGCAGGGACAATTCTAAACACAGGAAACATGCGCTACTTTACATGCGTACTTTAGACACCCCCCAGGTATGAAATTTAAAGGAATATTTCACTTTTATTGTTTCACTTTAAGCATTATTAAAATTACTGCTCCCGAAAAAACGGCAGTTTTTAAAATGTTATTTTGCATTGATACATGTCCCCTGAGACAATAACTTGCATATTAACCTTAAAAATTAGCACTTTAGAATTCTCCCATAGACTTTTACAGGGTGTTCCGCGGCTTTTCGAATTTGCCGTGAACACCCTGAATTGGTTGCTGTTTGCCGAACGGGCGAACAGCCAATGATCGAGTCGAACTCAGAGCTCATCCCTAGTACAGAGAAATCCTTGATGAAAACCTGCTCCAGATCGCTCTGGACCTCAGAGTGGGACGACTATAAACGCACAGACAAGATAACAAAGGAGTGATTACAGGACAACTCTGTGAAAGTCCTTGAGTGACCCAGCCAGAGCCCAGATTTTAACCTGATTGAACATCTCTGAAGAGATCTGGAAATGGTTGTGCACCGACGCTCCCAATCCAACCTGATGGAGCTTGAAAGGTCTTGCAAAGAAGAATGGGAGAAACTGCCCAACAATATGTGTGCCAAGCTTGTAGCATACTTAAAAAGACTGGAGGCTGTAATTGGTGCCAAAGGTGCTTCAACAAAGTATTGAGTAAAGGCTGTGAATACTTATGTACATTTTTAATAAATTTGCAATGATTTCAAACAAACTCCTTTCACGTTGTCATTATGGGGTATTGTTTGTAGAATTTTTTAGGAAAATAAACCATTTAATCCATTTTGGAATAAGGCTGTAACATAACAAAATGTGAAAAAAGTGAAGCGCTGAGAATACTTTTCGGATGCACTGTATAGCATTTGGATAAAAAAAGGGCAGGTTTGCCTAGAGAATGACATCTTGACACAGCATTTTTAATGGTGTGATATGGGGTGATTAAACTCAGTGGTAGTGAACATTTTAAATGACTCATGCCAGTTCAAACTGCGGTTTAAGGACTTTCAGGCCTATGTTTATTAGAAGGAAAAGCAAACAAAAAAGAAAAACATAGCATATATAACATTATAGCAATATTTTCCCCTGCATGGGAAAATATTGCTATAATGTTATATATGCTGGGCTAGATTCACGAAGCTGCGCCCCTTCTTACGGCGGCGCTGCGCATCGTATTTATGCTGCGCCGCCGTAAGTTTAAGAGGCAAGTGCTGTATTCACAAAGCACTTGCCTCCTAACTTACGGCGGCGTAGCATAAATGGGGCCGGCGTAAGCGCGCGTCATTCAAATGATGTTGAGGGGGCGTGTTTTATTGAAATTAGGTTGACCCCGCGTATTTGACGCTTTTTACGAACGGCGCATGCGCCGTTCGTGAAAAAATCCCAGTGCGCATGATCGAAATTCCGACGCAAATCGTCATTGCTTTCGACGTGAACGTAAATCACGTCCAGCCCTATTCGCGAATGACTTACGCAAACGACGTAAAAAATAAAAATTTCGAAGCGGGAACGACGTCCATACTTAACATTGGCTGCGCCACCTAATAGCAGGAGCAACGTTACGCCGAAAAAGCCTTACGCAAACGATGTAAAAAACTACCGCCGGGCATACGTACGTTCGTGAATCGACGTAACTAGGTAATTTGCATATTTTATGCCGAAAACAACGGAAGCGCCCCTAGCGGTCAACGTAATATTGCACACAATTATACGGCGCCGCATTCAAGTTACGTCGGCGGAGGAAGCCTATTTTTTGGACGTATCTGCCTTTGAGAATCGGCGTAACGATACGCCGATGCAGATTTAAATTTACAGCGGGATATCTGGAGATACGCCGCCGTAATACAATGCTGAATCTAGCCCGCTATGTTTTTCTTTTTTGTTGGCTTAGCATTTTTTGGTCGTCTAATAATGCTAAGCCACCTAGCAATGATTCAGCAGCAGAAAAGTCAGTCTTTTCCATTCAGAAACAATACTCTGGAACTTCGCATACTCCCATAATATGAATCCTGTATGTCTTTTCTCCATAATCACAATGTGGCAGAGCTTACCACAGTGGACATTTGATTTGATTGTATGAAATGTTACTAATATTTAATGTGTAAACTTTATTATAAAAATCTAAGAACAACATATAACACATGTAACAAAACGTCCCACACTCCGCTTGAGTGCTTTCATCATATACCACTCAAGCAAGGGTTTCCCAACCTCTCCAAGGGTTTCTGGGTTTCACGGGCCCCCCGTCCAAAGTGACTACCGTCACAACACTTTAATACACTTACAAGCTGGAAAGTGATAAACATTACAATTTTGAAACAAAACGTGGGAAATTTGTTATAACATTTTTGGCAATAAAGATAATGCCCAGGCAGGTGTAATTTATTTTCTCCACTGCAGGTGGTGCTCAACTGCAGAAGCACTGCAGGGGGAGAGGAAGTCAGGAGGAACATGGTTGCTCTATAGTTTCCTGGGTTACTGTGGAAGCTATCCAATTGGATGCTGCCGCCCCATGTGACTCTACCAGCCATCTTGGGTCAGGCAGAGCCTATTTAAGACTCTGACTCCAAGGCTTGACAAGCATTTCTTTTGTGGACAGTGTAGGGATAGGTCACTGAACTGACAGGGATAGTGATTAGCAGCTCGGAGATGTTCCAGTTGAGTAGGGAAAGGATAGGGATATGCCATCCTTCTGGAGATCTCCCCATTTGGCCTTGGACCAGCCAAGGTGTATTCTGCTCTTCAAGACAGATGGTGTTGGCACAATTAGACCTACTCTGCCACACATTGCTGATATTGCCATGAGCGTCCCCGGTCGGTGTCTTTCCACCGGATTTGTTGTGAATTACTGGATTTTGAGATTGCCGGGACCATTCATTATAGCCTGGGGCAGTTTTAAATGACTTTTTTCCTTTAGAAATGTCATTCTGCTGCAGGAACTTTTCTAAGCACGTGAAAAATTGTTATTTTACAGGCATACTATAGACACCCCCCAGGTATGAAATTTAAAGGAATATTTCACTTTTATTGTTTCACTTTAAGCATTATTAAAATCTCTGCTCCCGAAAAAAACATCTGTTTTTAAAACTTTTTTTGCATTGATACATGTCCCCTGGGGCAGGCCCAGGTCCCCAAACACTTTTTATGACAATAACTTGCATATTAACCTTTAAAATGAGCACTTTTGATTTTTCACATTCGTGTCAAAAGTGTCCGATGTGTCCGCCATGTCGCTGTCCCAATTAAAATCGCAGATTGCCACCATTACTAGTAAAAAAAAATTGCCATAAATCTATCCTCTATTTTGAAGATGCTATAACTTTTGCGCAAACCAATCAATATACGCTTATTGTGATTTTTATTACCAAAAACATGTAGAAGGTGATATAAATGGGGATATTTATTATAGCAAAAAGTACAAAATATTGTGTTTTTTTGTCAAAATTGACGCTCTTTTTTTGTTTATAGCGCAAAAAATAAAAACCGCAGAGATGATCAAATACCACCAAAAGAAAGCTCTATTTGTGGGAAAAAAGGACGTAAATTTTGTTTGGGTGCCATGTCACACGACCGCACAATTGTTAGTTAAAGCGATGCAGTGCCAAATCGCAAAAAATGGCCTGGTCATTCAGCAGCCAAATATTCCAGGGCTGAAGTGGTTAAGGAACTCATTCAAGTAATTGCCAGACCATTGTACCTAATTTTTCCGAACAGTCTACTGACTGGAATGGTACCAGCAGATTGGAGAAAAGTCAATGTAGCTCCAATATTTAAAAAAGGGCCAAGATACATCCCTGGGAAAGACCAGTTAGCCTAACATCAATAGTATGTAAGCTTTTGGATGGAATGATAAGGGACTATATACAAGATTTTAGTAATGAAAACGGTATCATTAGCAGTAATCATAAAATTTGTTCTTGCCAAACCAACCTGTTAACCTTCTATGAGGAGGTGAGCTGCCATCTAGTTAAAGGAAGGCCCGTAGATGTGGTGTATCTGGAATTTTCAAAGGTATTTGATACAGTTCCCCATAAACGTTTACTATACAAACTAAGGTCTGTCGGCATGGACCATAGGGCGAGTACATGAATTGAAAACTGGATACAGGGGGCGAGTCCAGAGGGTGGTGATAAGTGGGAAATACTCGGAATGGTCAGGTGTGGAGAGTGGGGTCCCCCAGGGTTCTGTCCTGGGACCAACCCTATTTAATTTATTCATAAATGACCTGGAGGATGGGATAAACATCTCAATCTCAGTATTTGTGGACGATATTAAGCTAACCAGGGCAATAATTTCTCTGCAGGATGTGGAAACCTTGCAAGAAGATCTGAACAAATTAATGTGGTGGGAAACTACATGGCAAATGAGGTTAAATGTAGAAAATTTTTAAATAATGCATTTGGGTGGCAAAAATATGAATGTAATTTATACACTGGGGGGGAGAACCTCTGGGGGAATCTAGGATGGAAAATGACCTGGGGGTCCTAGTAGATGATAGGCTCAGCAATGGCATGCAATGCCAATCTGCTGCAAGCAAAGCAAACAGAATATTGGCATGCATTAAAAAGGGGATTAACTCCAGAGATAAAGCAATAATTCTCCCGCTTTACAAGACCCTGGTCCGGCCACACCTGGAGTATGCCATCCAGTTCTGTGCACCAGTCCTCAGGAAGGATGTGCTGGAACTGGAGAGAGTCCAGAGAAGGGCTAAGAAGCTAATAAAGGGACTGGAGAGTATTAGTTATGAAGAAAGGTTACGAGCACTGAACTTATTCTCTCTGGAGAAGAGGCACTTTAGAGGGGATATGATTTCAATGTACAAATACCGTACTGGTGACACCACAATAGGAATAAAACTTTTAAGCGAAAGGGAATTTAAAAAGACACGTGGCCATTCACTTAAATTAGAAGAGAAGCGGTTCAACCTTAAACTGCGTAGAGGGCTCTTTACTGTAAGAGTGTTAAGGATGTGGTTTCAGCGGGAAGCATCAATAATTTCAAAAAACTATTAGATAAGCACCTGAACGACCACAACATACAAGGATATACAATGTAATACTGTCACATAATCACACACACAGGTTGGACTTGATGGACTTGTGTCTTTTTTAAGAGCCAGTTCACACAGGGGCAGCACGACTTGCCGAGCGACTCGGCAAGGCGATCTGCACACGACTTCAGAGGCGACTTGCAAAATGACTTCTGTATTGAAGTCAATGCAAGTCGCCCTGAAGTCGTCCCAAAGTCGTACAGGAACCTTTTTCTAAGTCGGAGCGACTTGAGCTGCTCCTATTAGAATGGTTCCATAGTACAGAACGGAGCGCGACTTGTCAGGTGGCTAAGTTGCCTGACAAGTCGCCCCTGTGTGAACCGGCTCTAAACCTCACCTACTATGTAACTATGTAATATAGTAATCGCAAACAAAAACAACTGAGCTTCACAGGAGCTTTGAAGTTTTAGTAAATACTTGTGAACAGTTATCTCTCAAAGGAATTCAGAATCATTACTGCTGGAACTGCAGTTCTTGCAATTAAACAACACTAAAAGGAATCAAATTAAGCACAAGGACATGTGTTATGAATTCAGTGCAGCTTTGGAAGGATAACACCACTGATAAATGTTGTCTGGGAGTCTGGTTGTCTGGGATTAATTTTTTTTTTGCTAAAATGAAATCGCACCATTACAGCCAGACAGGGCGGTACACATGCTGCAATTTTAACTAGCTAGCAAAAGTTGACTGGCGGCACTGCCTGTCAAATGCACCCATTAAATTCCATAACATTTTTAGATTCTGTGGCATAAAATATGTGGGTTCCGGACCTATGGGAGAGGAGAGGTCATTACCGGAAACTGCTGGAGAGGGAGGCTTGCTGGATTTTTAAGTTGCAGACCAGAGTCCCACAGGGGTTAAACATAGGGTGGGACCTGGATCTGCATTTGCAGGCATTTTTCCTCTCCCTCTCCAGTGGCTGTGACTTCCCCTCCTTTGAGTTCTGAGCCTGACACATTAGAATTTAAAGTGGATGTAAACCCAAATGTATTTATTTTTTTGATGTCACAATGTACAGTATAAGATTTCCTATCATCTGTGCCCAGTCTTGCCACACAGAGTTAATCCAACTCTGAGCAATCCTCCTTTATTGTTCAGTGAAATAAAACGGACTTACAGAGAAAAAACCTTAGTCCGTTCCGCCCCCTTGCTGTGACCGACAGGTTATTTACATATCTCATGCACTAGCCTGGAGACAGGCATTATTTTTTAATTCCCACCCCCACTCCTTTTCTGAAGTCATGTGGTTACTTTTCTGGATTTTGACTGGGTGTTAATCTACTGACATCACGACTTCACCCACCGAGCTCCAGACAACAGATCCACCCACAGAATCTGCAGTTTCTCAGTTCTTATAACAGACAGAGGGGAAACATTTGACAGGTAAAGATACATGCAGGAGGCATCTATATCCTTATAGATCAGCACTATGGCAGTAGTTTAGAAAGGATGAGAGTGGGTTTACATCCACTTTAACATTTCTTTATCTCTATTATTTATTTATTTTTGTCTTTATTTGTATTGTTATCTGTTTTTTTTTTTTCTCTGTGCCAGGATGTGTTTGTTATATTGAACTACATGTTTTTGAAATGAGTGCTGCTCGATTTTGGTGGATGGTGTCTTGTGGCATCAAAGGTTAACTTTTTGCCCCTCCTCTCAAACCTGAGCGGTAATTATTTATTTTAGCTGTTTCCTCTTGGTATATTTTTTATGACTAAAGTCCACCAGGCCTAAAACGTGTCAACTTGTGTGCATTGTTCCCCTACCTAATGGATTGAAATAACGAAGATTTTATATGCTATGACATGCTGGATTGCCAACATGTTTCATGCAAACTCTACTAAATGGGCCAGAATTATTTCTTGAGAGAGTCTATGGCTCATTTCCACAGCTCTTAGGCTAAAGTTGCATGGGCAACTAGCACCATTGAGAATGACAGCAGCAAGAATCTTCTGATTCCTGCAGCTGTTTATGACACCTGTGAGTGGATATCTGCAGCCGCAAAACCCTGTACACTTCAATGACAGGTTGGTGGCAGTCCACTCAGCCAGCAATTACCTACAATGATTGTTGTTGGACGCAGTGTAGCAGGGCCTGTTATCCTGCTAAAAGAAGACACTGTCATCAAGGAATACCATTTCCATGAACTGGTCAGCAACAATATTTCGGTAGGTGGTATGTGTCAAAGTAACATCCACATAAATGGCAGGACCCAAGGTTCTCCAGCAGAAAATTGTCAAATGCATCACACTGCCTCCGCTGGCTTGGCTTCTTCCCATACTGCATTCTGGTGCCATCTCTTCCCCAGGTAAGAGGTTTACACGCACCGGGCTATCCACATGATGTAAAAGAAAACGTCATCAAACCAGGCCACCTTCTTCAATTGTTTAGTGGTTCACATCCCCATTGTAAATGCTTTTGGCTGGCGACACGGTCAGCATGGGCACCCTCACCAGTCTGCGGCTAGGCAGCCCCATACACAACAATCTGTGATCGCTCATTTTTTCTGCTCTCGACACATCAGCTTCATGGACACAGGGCCAGTGGTACCACTAGGCAAACTAGGCAGCCGCCTAGGGTGCACTGCTGCCTAGGGCACCCGGCCACTGGTGTTCCTACTCTTTTTTCTCTGCAGCAAGCAACTAAGTCTCAGCATCAGCTGCTGCTCCATTCGCACATAGTGTCAGAGGCGCAGTGGCGGTGGAGGACTGTGTCTGTGTCCTGACTCCCAAATGAATGGAAGCAAGCAAACATTGATGGGCACTGGTAGGGTGCACTGATGGGCGCTGGTAGGCTGCATTTGATGGGCACTGGTGAGGTTGCATTGATGAGCACTAGTAGGCTGTATTGATGGGCGCTGGTAAGGCTGCATTTGATGGGCGCTGGTGAGGCTGTATTGATGGGTGCTGGTGAGGCTGCATTGATGGGTGCTGGTAGGCTACATTTGATGGGCGCTGGTGAGGCTGCATTGATGGGCACTGGTAGGCTGCATATGATGGGCGCTGGTAAGGCTGCATATGATGGGCGCTGGTGAGGCTGTATTGATGGGCACTGGTAGGCTGTATTGATGGGCACTGGTAGGCTGCATTTGATGGGCGCTTCATTAAAAAGGTGGGGTATACATGGGCAGGACAAAGAGGGTGGAGTTACGGGTGGAGCCGGGGGGGGGGGGGGGGCAAAACAAGGCTTTGCCTGGGGTGTCAAAAATCCTTGCACCAGCCCTGCATGGACATATGTTTATTTGCCACCTAATATATATAAAATACTTTCAGAGGCCATTGTAACAAAAGAATTAATGTTATTCATGTTACCTGACAGTGATCTTAATATTATGGCTGACAAGTGTGTGTTCTAATTCAGAATCCAGTTGTGTGAGAATTCAGCACAGGATCCTAGTCCAGCAAGGCAAGAGTGAAAACCATTAGGGGCTTATGTATAAAAAGTGCGATAACAAGAATATTTATCATTTCTGATATCAGTCAAGCAATCTTCCGTTTGGTTTAAGATGCAGCTTGATTTTGTGCTGCTTGTTGTCCAAGCTACGAAAAAAGTACAAGAGAAGCTCTACTCTGCCAGTAACTGACCGCCATGTGGACAATCAAGTACAGTAACTTATTTGAATTTACTGCTGCCTTTGATCCAGTGTTTATTACAATGATGTAAAGTTACTGTATCACATATTATATATGTTTACATATGATCACTATCCCTAAGCAACAGAAACTAAAAAAAAAAAATCAAGACGATTTTCTTCACTTAAAAAGTAAACTATATTTCATGTTCCCTAAAGGCTTTTATTATTTTCAAGACGGACACAGTCTTGGAAGAAAACCAAGTTTACATCATTATACTACATGCAGGAAAGCATGGTTTTGCTTAGACCACAGAAAAAGTCATAAAAATGTTGGTTTTCACATGATATAAGATGGATATACTCTATTCTTTAAACTTCAACATCTAAACGAACCCATTAATCATGGATATTGTATGCGATACTTGCTGTCTTTCATCCATCATATCTACATATCAGAATTAGTTCAAGCTTTATTGTTCCCTTTGCAGTATGACACATGCACCAATATGTCATACATGATATTTGTACTGTGCTTCCGCAAAGCAACAGAGGAAAGTAATCCAATACAATTAGGAGTTTCAGATATGGCTAGTTATTTCTCCAGCTCTATTTTTTCATTCAAAAGACTTAAAGTCTTAAAGTTTACTAATAAATGATCCAAAGATATTCAATTGCATCTAGCATATAATGGCCAACGCCTCAAAATGCCTGCAAATGGCTGCGGCACTTCTCAGGGTCACCTGGGAGCCTTGAAATCTGGAGCACCTTGTTATCCAACTATTAACTTTATCTACAATTTGAATCTGTAAAGAAGGTCTATTTAGCCCTATTATAAGAAGCCCAAAGTGAGCGCATATGCATGCACATATTATACGTGACCTTTAAATGTGCAATAGTGTACATTTGTGCACTCTTAGGCCAGGATTCAGAAAGAATTTACGTTGGCGTATCTATTGATACGCCGCGTAAATTCTAGGATGCGCCGGCGTATCTTCTTTCTGTATTCAGAAAGCAAGATACGCCGAAATTTGGCTAAGATACGACTGACGTAAGTCTCTTACGCCGTCGTATCTTAGTTGCATATTTACGCTGGCCGCTAGGTGGCGCTTCCGTAGATTTACGCGTAGAATATGCAAATTAGGTAGATACACCGATTCATGAACGTAGTTGCGCCCGGCGTATCTATATGCGTCGTTTACGTAAGGCGTCGGACCGGCGTAAAGTTACCCCTGCTATATGAGGCGTACGCAATGTTAAGTATGGACGTCGGGACAGCGTAGAATTTTCCGTCGTTTACGTTGTTTGCGTAAAAAGGTTCGCGAATAGGGCTTTGCGTAAGTTACGTTCACGTCGAAAGCATTGACTATTTGCGACGTGATTTCGAGCATGCGCACTGGGATACGTCCACGGACGGCGCATGCGCCGTTCGTAAAGAGCGTCAATTACGTGGGGTCATGATAGATTAACATACAACACGCCCACTACCCGCCAAATTTGAATTAGGCGGGCTTACGCCGACACATTTACACTACGCCGCCGTAACTTAGGGCGCAAGTTCTTTCTGAATACGGAACTTGCGCCCTAAGTTACCGTCGGCGTAGTGTATCTGAGATACGCTACGCCCGCCCACAACTTAGACTATTCTTTCTGAATCCGGGCCTTAGTGTGTGCATGTATGCCCAGCAATGGCATTGGCATCAAACAACCTATAAAAACTGTAACACTGCATTAGGAGATATCTGAGTGGTCATCAGCTAGTTCCTGTTAACCTGTGACCTGACATGCTGTACAACCCAGCTTTACCTTTACCTACCTCTTGTGACCTCAGCCTGCATGCTTGACTTTGCTTATTGCCTTCTGTTTTGTTCCACCACTGCCCAACTGTTACCCTCCTTGGCCTGAACACTGAACTCCAATCTTATCTCCTGAATTGGTACCGATGCTGTCCTGCTATTACCAACCTAGGCTTGTACTCAGGGCCATCCTAATAGCATCATGGGCCCCTGGGCAAAGTAATGCACTGGGGCATCTACCAGCTTGCCCCAATTTACACACCTACTTACAAGAAATAAAGTATAAATAGTTGATAGAATTAAACATATATTCATTAGTACTTTCAATAAAATCGATTTTACAAAAGAAAAACATTCCATAAATCAAAGACTAGTCAACACAAAGGGCACAGTACAATGGGGGGATGCAGAGGGGCACAGTACAGGAGGGTACAATACTGAGATCAGGAGGGCACAGTGTAAGTTTTGGGATACTTCCCAGGACACAACCATATCGGGTCAGTTTAGTAAAAAGCATGACTGTTCCCAGCAAATCCGGGACAGTTGGCAAGTATGATGTAGTACTTGGGGCCCCTGGGCAGTGCATGCATTAAGATGGCCCTGCTTCTACTCTCGACTCTGGTCTCTTGAACTGATAACTGTGCTGTTCCCAACCTTGGCTTGTATTCTGTCCACAATCCTATTGCCTGCGTCGGTACCCCAGTGTTCCTGCGTCAAGTTCCTGTCCAATGATCTGCAACTGCTTGCTACATGCATCTGTCAACCATGACAAACCCAGTACTGCTTGTAAATTGAGGCACTCCTGCCACTCCATGTGCTTTCATGTTGAACAAGAGGTGTAATGGAGTCCATCTCGTCAAATCTGTCTCCACCTGGTACTGGACAGGAGCTGTTTCCTGTCCATTCATGACTCTAACACCTTGTTTTGGTCACTGAAACTGCTATTTATATTGAGTAGCAAGGTGTTGGAAGCAAGAGGGGGTGTGGCAAAGCACCAGCATCCTAGATGAAGGTAATATTAATTAAGTGATTTAGGTTTTGGGGCTCCCAGAGTGTTCTTGAAGAAAACCAAAGCTAGCGTCGCTGCTGTTACATGGCTGCTACAAAGCATATTTGGATCAGTTCAGATATGGTACTGGTAAGAATCAGAAGCTTCACCCTTGCCTTTCAAAGATTTCTATTTGCTCAGTACTTTCTCCTTCTCTTATTTTCTGCCTTATTTTCTAAAAAAAAAAATTGGTGCACACTGCCCGTGGCACATGTACAGTGGAGTGGATACTTTCAACCTATTTTCTGCGTCTGTGTATAGAAGTTTCATCATTAATGGCCACACAGTGGCCAAAGAGAGAAGATGTGAGATGCAGAGGAAACTGCAAACATGACAGTGGCAATGACAAATGGGCATAGGGAGTAAAGAACTGGTAGCACTGAAAAAAGGTCAAACCTAGATAAGTCTGCCATAGCTGCACATTATGACAAGAGCTAATACCGCGCTTCATGTTACCCTTTAAAGTAAAATAAAAAATGGTGTTAGTTATACAATTGAGTGAAACAGGGAATTAAACATTTGTTTATAAATAAAATAATAATAAAATAATAAAAAAAGAGCCTTATTCCCTAGGTATAGGCCCCTCGTTTACCAAATGTGACCTGTTGTTCCTGCCCTTCTGGCAAAACTCCAGATATATAGGGTGGGTGAAGCCTAGGAGGGTGGAGAATTGTGTATCTCAGAGAGAAAGAATGAGAGTGGAACTGTGTTTGCATCTCCACATGGGCTACTCTAGCTGTGGGCCTTTACACATCCAATATCTAAGACTGACCTAAAAGGAACTAATGGCACGTACACACGATAATTTTTCAGCATGTCGAAAAAACGACATTTTCCCAACTTCATCATTAAAACGATGTTGCCTACACACCATCGTTTTTAAAAAATGATCTAGCAAAGCGCGGTGATGTACAACACATACGACGGCACTATAAAGGGGAAGTTCCATTCGCCTTTGGGCTGCTTTAGCTGGTTAGTAAAAGACGATTTGCGCTTTTTTGTCTGTTACAGCGTGATGAATGTGCTTACTCCATTATGAACGGTAGTTTTACCAGAATGAGCGCTCCCGTCTCATAACTTGCTTCTGAGAATGCGAAGGTTTTTTACGTTGTTTTAGCCCACACACGATCATTTTTTACAACCCGAAAAACGACATCGTTTAAAATGACATAAAAAAATGCAGCATGTTCGAATTTTTTTGTTGTCGTTTTTCAGAACCATTTTAAATGACATTTTTGAAAAACAATGTTTTTTTCATGCCGAAAAATGATCGTGTGTACGCAGCATTAGACACTGTACAAAAAGAGCTGGGCTACTGGATTGAAATTTAAGTGCTTTTATTGTAAATTGTTAAGTAAAAGAAGATGGACTCTGACTGGGGTAGTGCTATTCAAATAATAGACTTAGAACAATTCCAGAATGGGTTCTTAAAACCAAGAAAAAGCATCCAAATGTGTATGTTTTTGCAAGTTGAGTCTATGCCAGCAATACATTTTGGGTTCATGCTGGACTTTTTTCAAGAGTTGACAGAATAGTCAATATCCGATCCAAGGTCATCAACGAGGAAAACCAAGAAGACTGTCACAGCCAAAACCAGGATGTTGGAATGAGAAGAAGGAGTGCTGTACCCTCCTAACATGCAATATCTGTTCTGACACCTTTCTATCAGAATCAGCATTAAAGCGGAGTTCCACCCTAAAATGGAACTTCTGCTCATCGGATCCCCCCCCCCTCTGGTGCCACAATTGGCACCTTTCAGGGGGGGGGGGCATTATATCCTTTCCCACTTTCGGGAAATAGGCTAATAGGGTTGCGCAGTAGGGTTCCCGGCTTGTACTGCCTTATCAGCAGCCCTGAACAGTAGACACATATACAGGTGCATCTCAAAAAATTTGAATATCATCAAAAAGTTCATTTATTTTAGTAATTCAATTCAAAAAGTGAAACTCATATACTGTATTATATAGATTCATTACACATAGAGTGATATATTTCAAGCATTTCTTTATTTCAATTTTAATGAATATGGCTTACAACTAGTGAAAATCCAAAATATCTCAGAAAATTTGAATATTACATAAGACTAATAAAGAAAAAAAAAGAATGTTTCCACTTCAGCCCCGGAAGAATTTACCCCCTTCCTGACCAGAGCCCTTTTTGCGATACGGCACAGCGTCGCTTTAACTGACAATTGCGCAGTCGTGCTACATGGCTTCCAAACAAAATTTACATCCTTTTTTTCCCACAAATAGAGCTTTCTTTTAGTGGTATTTGATCACCTCTGCATTTTTTTTTTAGCTCTATAAACCAAAAAAGAGCTACAATTTTGAAAAAAAAATTTTTTTTTACTTTGTTGCTATAATAAATAAAAAAAAATGAATTTCTTCCTCTGTTTAGGCCGATGTGTATTCTTCTCCATATTTTTGATAAAAAAAATCGCAATAAGCGTATATTGATTGCGTAAAAGTTATCGGGCCTACAAAATGGTGGATAGATTTATGGCATTTTTATTATTATTATTTTTTAGTATTAGTAATGGCGGTGATCAGACACTTTTGACACTAATTTGGGACCAGTGAAATTTATACAGCGATCAGTGCTATAAAAATGCACTGATTACTGTGTAAATGACACTGGCAGGAAAGGGGCTAACACTAGGGGGCGATCAAGGGGTTAAATGTATTCCCTCGCTGTGTTCTAACTCTAGGGGGGATGGTCTCACTAGAATCACTGGGAGCAGTAGATCACTGCCATGTTGCTAGGCAGAACAGGGAAATGCCTTGTTTACATAGGCATCTCCCCATTCTGCCTCTCCGTGTCATGATTGCGGGCCACCGGGGGACATTGAGTCCGCGGGATGCGCCTGCTAGCCCGCAATTTAAAGGGGATGTACTGGTACGCTCATTTGCACAGCCGTGCCATTGTGCCGATGTACATCATCATGCGCTGGTCGGCAAGCAGTTAATACAGAAATGTTGGCTTACTTCTACAGTATAGTATGCACTCAATACTTGGTTGGGGCTCCTTTTCAGTAAATTACTGCATCAATGTGGCGTGGCATTGAGCTGATCAGCCTGTGGCACTGCTGAAGTGATATGGAAGCCCAGGGTGCCTTGAAAATGGCCTTCAGCTCGTCTGCATTGTTGGGTCTGGTGTCTCTTATCCTCCTCTTGACAATGCCCCACAGATTCTCTATGGGGTTTTGGTCAGGTGAGTTTGCTGGCCAGTCAAGCACAGTGACACAATGGTCATTAAACCAGGTATTGGGACTTTTGGCAGTGTGGCAGGTGCCAAGTCCTGCTGCAAAATGAAATCAACATCTCCATAAAGCTGGTCAGCAGAGGGAAGCATGAGGTGTGCTAGAATTTATTGGGAGAGGGCTTCGCTTAATTTGGACTTGATAAAACACAGTGGACCAACACCAGCAGATGACATGGCTCCCCAAATTATCACTGACTATGGTAACGTCACACTGGACCTCATACAACTTGGATTCAGTGCCTCTCCATTCTTCCTCCAGACTCTGGGACCTTGATTCCCAAATGAAATGCAAAATGTACTTTCTTCCGAAAAGAGGACTTTGCACCATTGAGCAACAGTCCAGTAATTTTTCTCCATAGCCCAGGTAAGTCGCTTCAAGTCAAGACAAATCAAGCTTTATTATCATTCTACTATACGTAAGGACATACAGTAGAACGAAATGTCGTATCTCACAGGGCCATGGTGCTACATACAAACTAAGCATAATTATAAATAAATATATAAAGTATAAAAACACAGTGAAGAACAAAAAAAAAAGTGGTTCAGGAGCGGCTTGAAACAAGGAATGTGACAATTGTAGCCCATGTCCTGCGTATGTCTGTTTATGGTGGCTATTGAAGCACTGACACCAGCTGTAGTCCACTCCTTGTGAATCTTCCAAGTTTCTTGAATAATCTTTGCTTCACAATCCTCTCAAGACTGCAGTTATCCGTGTTGCTTGTGCACCTTTTTCTACCATACTTTTTCCTTCCACTCAACTTTTTATCAATATGCTTGGATACAGCACTCTGTGAACAGCCAGCTTCTTTAGCTGGCTGTTCACAGCCAGCAAAAGGTGACTGTTCACCTTTTGTGACTTACCCTCTTTGTGAAGGTTGTCAATGACTGTCTCCTGGAAAACTGTCAAGTCAGCTGTCTTTCCCATGACTGTGTAACCTACTGAACCAGACTTATGCCTCGTACACACGAATCCGAATATCGTACGACAGATCATACGACTTTTTTCGCTTTGAATTTGGGGTTTTTACTAGCTGTAAGCCATAATCATCAAAATTAAAATAAAAAAATGCTTGAACTATATCACTCTGTGTGTAATGAAAACAAAGGTTAATGTATTCACAGATCGCTGTTCTGGTCTGGATTCTGAATCCTGGGTCCTATGTTCCGAAGGCTCTGTAGAGCTTTGGTTGGGATAATGTTTCCAGTCCTAGTCCCACATCTTACCCTAGCTCACTAATTAGTCTCAGATGGCCCTAGGGCTTTTTGGATCCCAGCTGACAGATGCTAGAGGCTCTCTTTCACTCTCTTTGCTGTGAGAGCCTGATTACTGACAGAACACTAAAAGGTACCAGAGCTGCCTGTCTGTTTTGCAGTGGCGTATCTAGGGTATGGCAGCCATGGCAAGTGCCATGGGCGCCATGGGGGGGGGGGGGTGACAAAAAAAAACTACTCATCCTCCTATGGCCAACTCTTGGTTCTCGCAGGCGCCCCGCACTAACATAGGCCCCGGATGGCCGGCTGGAGCGCGGCGCCGGCACTTTCTACTTTGCCTGTATAGGGGAGCGACAATCGCGATGACTTCACTACACTTCACTACAGGCAAAATAGAAGGTTAACAAGCGGAGGCAGAGCCTAATGCTCTGCCTACCCTCCTCTGCACAGCCGACATAATCTTCTCTCAGGAGCGGGGGTCTATGACGTCATGTGACGTGAGGAGAAGTGACGAGTCACGAGAAACAGAAGGGGAACCCCCAGGCAGCAGCAGGGATTAGCACTGCAGCCTAGCAGGTACACTGTCCTTGTCACACTGCATCCCTCTGTCCCCGGTGTCCCTCTCTGTCTTCATCAAGCTGGGTCCCTTTCTGTCTGTCCCCAGTGTCCCTCCCTGTCCCTGGCATCCCTCTCTATACTTGTTACACTGCATCCCTCTCTGTCCCCAGTGTCCCCCCCTGTCCCTTGATTGTGTGTTAGTGTGACATTGATTTTTGTATGAGTTACTGTGTGCACCAATATATTTTGATGAGTGTAAGTGTACCAGTGTGTTGGCATCATCAGTGATTTTTGTATCAGTGTGTGCACCAATATATTTTGATGAGTGTGCACCAATATATTTTGATGAGTGTAAGTGTGCCAGTGCGTTGGCATCATCAGTGATTTTTGTATCAGTGTGTGCCTGCGGGCCATTGTTGGCATTTTTTTTTTTGTTATAGTTATCTGAAAGATGGGTTTTGAATGTTTGGACAGGGGCGCAGTTTCAGTGCCTGCCATAGGCGCCATTTTAACTAGATACGCCTCTGCTGTTTTGAGGAACCAAATAGGGGCATTCCTTCCTCAAAAATGTGTAGGCTGTAGAAGCAGAGCTCTCCCTGCACTGCATCGGTTACATGCTTGTTTATGTCCAGGGTACCAGTAATAAGGACCTTTCCTAACCTAATCCCTTTGTATTAGTACCCTCTTTTTTTGTACTGGTACTCTAAATGCTTGTTTATGTCTAGGGTACCAGTAACAAGGACCTTTCCTAACCTAATCCCTTTGTATTAGTACCCTCTTTTTTTATACTGGTACTTTAAAAGCTTGTATATGTCTAGGGTACCAGTAACAAGGACATTTCCTAACCTAATCCCTTTGGACCAAATCCACAAAAGGGATACGCCGGCGTAACTGCTGTTACTCCGTCGTATCCCTGTTCCTAACTATGGAACTGATCCACAGAATCAGTTTTCCATAGTTAGGCAGAAGATCCGGCATGTGTAAGGGACTTACACTGCCGGATCTTAGGATGCAGTACCGCATCCACCGCTGGGGGCATTTCGTGTCGAAATGCCGCCTCGGGTATGCAAATTAGCACTTACGGAGATCCACAAAGCTTTTCAGCTTCGTTTTTTCTCCGTAAGTTTTAGTTTGCATACGCAAAATTAGGGATGCTTTTACATGGTGTAAAGTTAGTACACCATGTAAAAGCAGACCTTTCTGTCCAGCAACGCGTTTTTTTTTCAAATTTTGAATTTTTTTTTTCCGCCGTATCTTTTTTTTTCCCGACGCAACTTTATTGACCCGTCGCAATCCACAAAGCTCGGCGTAACGTAATTTCGCGCTATGCACGTCGGGAAAATGACGTCACGAGCATGCGCAGTACGGCCGGCGCGGGAGCGCGCCTAATTTAAATGGGAATCGCCCCCATTTGAATAGGAACGCCTTGCGACAGCGGAATTTAAGTTACACAGCCCAAAATTTCTAGGTAAGTGCTTTGTGGATCGGGCACTTAGGTAGAAATTTTAAGGCAGTGTAACTTAAATGGAAAAAATTAAGTTAGGCACGATCTTTGTGGATTTGGCCCTTTGTATTGGTACCCTTTTTTTGTACTGGTACTCGAATGCTTGTTTATGTCTAGGGTACCAGTGACAAGGACCTTTCCTTACCTAATCCCTTTGTATTGGTACCCTTTGTTTTGTACTGGTACTCCAAGCATACATGAGCATTTAAACCTTTTGTTTTCTCCGGAGTTCAGCTTAAAGCCTTCACTACTCAATCCAAAGCTTAATAAAAATGTTTTTTTTTTAGCTATACTGTACATACACTTCAACTGACTTGACGAAGCTCCATAGTTTAACATAATATGGAAAGTGCCCAAAATCTCTAAAAAAAATAATCTAGTTCCATTAACAGATTTGGATTAACTTGCATTTTCCAAAAAATTTAATCAGTGTTCCTGTTGGTTATTATTTTTCTTTAATCTTGGCTTTTCGACATTTTGATCCATGCAATCAGTTATTTACACAAAGCTATGCCTTTTTCCTTGTGAATGTGAACATTGTTTATAAACGTTTCGGCAATCATAATTTTAATAGAGGATCTTGGAACAACTGTTCCATTTCTGGCCACGGTCACATAAACATTAGCGGAGTTAATGACAATAACGCAAACACAGTTTTGTAAGCAACATCAGAAACCAGAAAGTTGCAAGTTTACTAACAATCGTTCAACTTTGCATACCAGAAGGCAGTGAGAAAAGTATTATAAACATTATTTCCTTGGAGCATCCAGTACAGTCTGTAGCTTGCTAACTATGGGATTTGATTTTACAAGAGTGGTAGCTGCTAAATAATTCATTTTTTTCTCTTAGACCTCTGCTAATACTTAAAGTGGAGTTCCACCCATAAATATAACATTACATCAGTAGTTTTAAAAAAATGTCATTAGTCCTTTACGAAAAAAATTTTTTTTTTAGAAGTGTTGTTGCTAGGCAGAATAGTTAATCTTCCCACTTCCTGCACCTAGGTGCTTAATGCTTCCTAACCTACACCGCACAGACTCCTGGGAATGTAGTGGGTGTAACTTTCCAGGAGTCTGTGCACTCCCCAGTCTCAAAGAATCATGTGACTTGGACAGCACAGGTGCTGAAACCTGATCTGACACTGCTTGTGCAGCACTGAGCATGTGCAAGATTTGCAAGGCTGAAATCCAGGAAGTCATACAGTCTGGCTTCATGATGCCCACACTTAAGATGGCCCCAGTCAATTTCTATTTTATAAAGTGTCTAAATGCTGTAACAACCTAACAAAACGGACCTTAGTTTACAGACTAACTTTACTAGAATACATTAAGCTTGTGTATTACAGGGGTATTTATATTTAAAAAGTGAAATTGTGGCCGGAACTCCGCTTTAAAGCAGTAATAAACCACAAAAACAAATATTGAGTATATTGCATTTTACCAATCCTTAAAAGATTATTGCAGGTTGCCTGCCACTTGAAATAAGTCATTTGGGCCAGTTTGGACCGAATGAATGAGAAAAGAAAGAAGAAGGCGCACCAGCCTAGTGTGTTACCGTTGACAATTTAATAGAATAAAAATCTGATAAAAAACTACTCACAAGGAAATGCACCCCCTCCCTGCCAATCGAACCCCCCCCCCCCCCGCAAATCAACGGAGAATGGGCGGCACGGTTAGTTAAAATATGTTTTGTTTTGTTTTTTTACTTGTTTATCACTTTTTTTTATTATTATTATTATTATTATTATTATTATTTGTAGCTTGTCGCTTACTTTTTTTAATTTTTGTATAATTTTCTTATTTTTTTTCCTTATAATTTTTCTTATTCTTTACTTTTTTATTTTATCAATTTTATTATTATTTCTTATTATTTATTTATTTTTTTATCAATTTTGTTCACTTAACTTTTTTGCTATCACACAAGAGAAAACAATTCCCTGTGTGATAGCAATTGGAGGTGACATGTTCTCTTTATTGACCCTGTCACCTCCAAAACAGGAGTCCTAGCACTGTGCTAGAACTCCTGTCACAGCTGAGATGGGAAGAGCACAGCTCTCCCCTCTCTCTGTGCACATCGGCAGCAGGGACAGGAGACAGACTTGGTGGCCGGGGGGAGGACGGAGTCCCGAAGACAGAGCCAGCAAAGAGAGGTATGTGGGGTCAGGGGAGGACGGATGGGAGCACACATTTTACAAGTGATTTCGCCGACATTGCCGCAATCACTTGTTAACGAGCGAGCGGATTCCCCCATAACTTACCGCCCTTAACTGTATGTTCCGGGCCTCGGGGGACTCCATGCCACTGCTGCCCCTTGGTGCCCTGCCGCCCCAAGGCCTGGCCTCAGTGGCCTTGTGGGAAATCCGGGCCTGGGGAGGATAAAGGTGCGTCACTGCCGGCTGACGCATTTCGAGGTTACAAAGACCTCTTCATCAGAGCCCAAATGAATGACTTGCATGCCAGAGCAGACTGGCTCCTGCATAGATGACATCATGTTCTCGGCCAATTAGGAGATGCCTTGTATTAATTGATAAAAGTACAAAGCTTCTTTTAAATGGCGGATATGCAATACAACTCACTCTCTCTATTTTCAGAAATAGAGGGGAAGTGTATTGTACTACTACCAGAAGACTGTGCTGCTTACTGTACGTTGGATAAACTGCTACAGCATATTATTCCAGCCTATGCTTCAGCCAGTCTGTTCTGGTATGCCAATGAAATTAATGAATCTGACCCCAAAAAATGATTTTAAGTGCCAGCAAACCTGTAATTGTCTTCTAAATGCGGTCGCTACCTTCGTTTTGTGTTTTTCTTAATTTTTACCTGGTGATCCAACGAGTAACACACTTCCTGTCTTAAGCCAGGCATACACGGATGGAAATTCAGCCAGGTCATCAGGAAGCTGCTGAATTTTGATCTATGTACAAGCACCCTGTCTGGGTTTTCCCAAACGATCAGTGCCACCGGCTGTAGCCGGCAACATTGATCATTATGTTCTGATGGTAAATAAAGGTCCCTGCCAGCAGAATACAATAGCACAGCGGGAAGGATTCCCTCATCCACATCAAATGTTTCATTGTGGGTTGAACAAAACAAAATGTATAATGTATGGCCTGCCTTAGGGTGTCTCCACTCTGTATGAAAATACGAGGCCACCTTTACACAGCAGCATTGCCAATCTGGGTAGTGAGAGAGAGGGTAGTGCTAGACTAGTAGATTTAGATTGAGGCCCGACAACCTGTTGACCGTAGACGACACGTAGATCGCATCTCTTGTTTGCCAAGTCTGACCCCGGGAGAGGAGGGGCAGCACTTATTGGAACCGATGGGCTGTTTTTTCCTCCCTGCAGCAGCTGAATGCCAGGTATGCCCGCTTCTCCTTCTCCCCCTCCCACTGGCATTCAGCTGCTGCAGGGAGAAAAAAACAGCCCATCGGTTCCACGAACAATGGAGAGCAAGGGGCCGAAAACGGAGTCATTTACCGACCACTTCTTTTCTGAATGAACACAGTGAGTGATTGGCACTGGTCGCTGCTTTCTGCATTAATAACTGAAGCATAGTAAACTTCTCAGCACAGAGCACCTCTGGCGGCTCTTAAAAGGTAACCCTGTACCCGTACAGGGTTTTGCGCAGTAAATGTGCATGAGCTGGTTGGGAACCGGTTAAAGGCTAAGTATACCTTTTGAAGCATGTTTGAAGCAAAAAATGGCTTGGCTGTGTGGGGCTCTTCCTGCATAGACACTGTGGGGAATCTGTTCTCAGTCCTTTTCTCTGTTTCATACATGAAACATCAGGGGTCTGTTAAGCCCCAACAGGGCTCCTAAAAAATGTGTAAAAATTTAATTCAATAATATTGTAAAAAATAATAAAATATAATACAAATAAAAAATACTGACACAAACCTCTGCATTACTGACATCATCCACTGCTCTAATGACAGTCCTGATATAGACTAACAAATTAAAGCTGAACTCTACTTTATAGGCAGTTACAGAAGCAGTTTCTTTCCTTTTTTTCATAAATTAATAAAAACTGATCATTGTAAGCACCTGTCAGTGCCTGCAATTGGCATTTTTGCTAAACAGCTTGGTCTGTTAAAGGAGTTTGAAAAATAACAGACTTACAGGCAGGATTACCAGGTGAAAGTAAGGGAAAAACACCTAAAATAGAAAATGAATGCAGCCTACATCTAAGTATTGGTGAACTGCAATATATCATTTTTTCGTTGTTTAACCACTTCAGAAGATTTTTACCCCCTTCCTGACCAGAGCACTTTTTACAATTTGGCACTGCGTCCCTTTAACTCACAATTGTGCGGTCGTGCGACGATGTACCCAACAAAATTTACATCCTTTTTTTCCCACAAATAGAGCTTTCTTTTGGTGGTATTTGATTACCTCTGCTGCTTTTAGTTTTTACGCTATAAACAAAAAGAGCGCCAATTTTGAAAAAAAAAATATTTCCTTAGCAGTTTAGGCCGATATGTATTCTTCTACATATTTTTGGTGGGAAAAAAAAATCACGTATATTGATTGGTTTGCGCAAAAGTTATAGCGTCTACAAACTATAGGAAAGATTTATGCCATTTTTTTTTACTAGTAAATGGTGGGGATCTGCAATTTATAGCGGTACTGCGACAGACAGATCAGACACTTTTGACACCATTGACATTTATGCAGCGATCAGTGCTATAAATTTGAACTGAATACTGTATAAATGTCACTGGCAGGGAAGGGGTTAACACTAGGGGCCGATCAAGGGGTTACATGTGTGTTCTAACTGTATGGGGATAGGACCGACTAGAGGAGACATGTTGTTCCTACTTAGTAGGAACAAACGATATGTCTCCTCTCCCCTGCCAGAACAGGGATTTGTATCCCTGTGCACGCAATCGCGGGTGCCGGCCACACACAGCGGGTCACCCGCTGTGCAGTGGGTGCGCGCCCTCTGGCGGCTCTTAAAAGGTAACCCTGTACCTGTATGGGGTTTTGAGCAGTAAATGTGCAAGAGCTGGTCGGGAACCGGTTAAAGGCTAAGGCCCAGATTTTCGTATAATTGCGTAAAACTCCGCGGGCGTAACGTATCTGATTTACGTTACGCCGCCGCAAGTTTTACAGGCAAGTGCTTTATTCACAAAGCACTTGCCTGTAAAGTTGCGGCAGCGTAGCGTAAATCACCCGGGCTCAAGCCCGCCTAATTCAAATTAGCCGGGTAGGGTGTGTGGAGCATTTAAATTAAGCGCGTTCCCACGCCGAACGTACTGCGCATGCGCCGTCCGGAAAATATCCCATGGTGCATTGCTCCGATTGACGTCGCAAGGACGTCATTGGTATCGACGTGAACGTAAATGGTGTCCAGCCCCATTCACGGATGACTTACGCAAACAACGTAAATTTTTAAATTTCGACGTGGGAACGACGGCCATACTTAACATTGGTTGCCCCTCATATAGCAGGGGCAACTTTACGCCGCGCATACCAAACGTAAACGTCGTAACTTCACTGCGTCGACCGCGCGTACGTTTGGGAATTCGCGTATCTGGCTAATTTGCATACTCGACGGGGAAAACGACGGAGGCGACACCTAGCGGCAAAAAAAAAAATTGCATTTAAGATCAGACAGCGTAAGAGCCTTACGCCTGTCGGATCTAAAGGATATCTATACGTAACTGATTCTAAGAATCAGGCGCATAGATACGACGGCCCAGATTAGGACTTACGACGGCGTACATGGCGTTGCGCCGTCGTAAGCCCTATGAGAATCTGGGCCTTAGTATACCTTTTGAAGCAAAAATGGCTCGGCTGTGTGAGGCTCCGCCTGCATAGCAGCATAATTCATTTGCAGCGTTCTGTGAATGAATAGACTACAAGTCCCACCTTCCACTGTGGCAGACAGCTTGTCATTTTCAAGAAACTGCGAGGAAGTCTAATGGTTGTGATAAAGAGGCAGGTCAATGAAATGCATTGCTATTGTAACCTGGTAGCATGCTATCTAAACCTCATTTTTATTTACTGGTTGTGGCTTTCTCTCGACCCTCCTGCAGTTACTTTTAGGTCACTTCCGACCTGCCATGACGTAATTTACATTGGCGAGATCTAACAACCCCCCCCCCCCCCGGCACTCCCCTGGGCATCTCATCCTTTGGATCATACATCAACTGTCCTCCCTGACGTTCTCCTCAACCATGTGCTGATATGCAACATCTTTTTGCCCCCACCATACAGGCTTATGCAAGCTTACCGTTTACATTTGTTTACCCTGCAAGGCTTATTATGCCGTGTTTTGAACTGCTATAAATGTTTGATTTTTGGATCATTTGCACATATGATCAATTTGTGGGACTTTACCACATAGAACAATTATATTGAAACATTACAGTACCATCTTGTGGTCATTGTCATATAGCGCTCTGGTTTGAGTATTTCTTCTCGCAAAATTGATGCCTGTGCATCTTCTCCTGGCCACCAGTTCCTCTGCCCACAGCTGCCACTACCATGCTCAAAGAAAAACACAAGATGGGAGGCGTGGCAGATCTGGATAGAGGACAAGACTTTTCACATTGAGAAGCAGGCGATTGGTTGTTAGGCTGGAGTTGTCCAAGCAATCATTTACCCACTGGCCTTTAACATGAAAAGCCCCGCACTTTGTCCAGACCGGCCATGCCTCCCACCTTGTGTGAGCAAAGTAGGACAGTAAAGGGAGAGGGGGGGGGGGGGGATGTGCTGCCATGTGTTGAAAGGGAAAGAAGTCTAAGATGGAGACAGGACTATAATGTAAGGGGGGGAGGGGGGCGTTGTAATTTGAAGGGATGACCGATTTAAAGAAGGGGGGGACCATGTAAAGGACTGTGGTGCAAGGATGGGCAGCTGTGATGTAAAGGGGGTCTGTGCTGGAGCAGTCTGATGTAAAAGGGGTGGTCTAGGAAGGATGTAAAGTGGGAGACTGATGTGAAAGGAGAAAACTGATGTAAGGGCTTGTCTCTCTGGGTAGGTGCACTGAAGTGCAACATGCATACTGTGTGCATTTTTCTGCAACAGACTGGAGCTCACCTGCAGGCTCTGTGCATAGTATGTTTCTATGCACCGTAACGGAGCTGTGGTGCATAAAAATGAAATGTAATTTTGACATTTCAATAAAGTTGGAAAAAAGTTCCCACACAGTAGAACCCTGTATAGTACGATAAGGGCTGAGATGTTTGGGCCCTAAAAAGTGACCAGACCTCCGTGAATTTTAGTTCAGTACCCATGCTGTAGGGCTTGTCTACAGGAGCCTGACATTGCACTGGCGAGCCACTTATTGTTGGATAGGGAGAGGTGGATAAAAGTCTTTAACCCAGGACACAGACAGTGAAGAACACTGACCAACTCTTCCTTGGGGAAGGAAACTCTTATGCCATTACATAGCAAACTTTAGGAGACCATACCACCTGACCATGTTTTGTTAAAAGCTTCTTCATACGTTTACTTGGGTCTACAAGAGTAAAGAGCTGCACCTAGACGTAAAGCAGTCATTCCTAGTGGCATTTGACATGACAATGGACTCACCTTGGCATGGAGGGACAGCTACCTGCCAGTGACTGGAGGATTCATTTGAAACAAAGCGCTGATTTACCTTCCTGTTATAAAAGGTCATATCAATGAGTGTTGTACTCAGTTTGGGCCACTTGCATGATAGATCTGGACACACTCCTGCACAGTGGCTGAATTTTTCTACTTTCATTCATAAGAATATTTTAGAGCCATAGACTTTTATATATTAAATATATATGGTGAGTTTATTGAAGTTCTAATTCTTTTGTATTAAAAATATTTTTTAACAAAAGTTGTCATTTTAGGAGGTTTTTCCACATTAGGCATACTTACAACTATACTCCAAAACACATTCAGCTACTCCAGAGTATGGGGATACCACATATGCAAGACTAACAGCCTAGATGCATAATGGGGCCCAAAATCCAAAGAGCACATTCAGGTGTACCAGTCAATAATTGCACATCTATTTTCCTGACTAACCATCACATTTTGGAGGCCCTCGAGGACCAAGGCAGTAGAACCACCACCAAGATGACCCCATTTTAGAAAACACTCCAAGGTATTTTCTGAAAGTCATAGCAAGTCTTGAAATCGTAATTTTAATTGCCGAAAGATCCAAGCTTTATGACAGCACTAATGGACATACTCCTTTTAAATGCAGACACATGTCAATAACTAGCAATCAACATGATGATATTTAAAAGTTTAAAAGTTATCTTTATTTTATTAATAGTTCCATTATTCTGGCAGGAGTATAGTGGACATGACCCCATCCTTGCCACGCATTGTAAAATAATTAAAAATAAGTGTACAATCTACTTACTAGAAATGCACCAACATTTCTGCAGTTTTGCCAATAACAATAAGTAGATTATTACTGTGCTTTTTTATAGGTCATCTGACTCAAAAAAAAACACATCAAAAACTTAAAGTAAACACACCAAAACAAAAACACACCCTGCAAGAAAAAACGACATAATGAGTTAGTATGCATGGCATACTAGCTTATTATGAATTACTTACTTGAGATATAACCCCCCCCCCCCCCCCCCCCCCAGCAGCCCTCATTCCTCTCCTCCATCTCACTTCCTTGTATCATGGCTCCGGCGCTGTGACTGGCTGGAGCCGCGATTGCGTCACTCCCACGCATGTGGGAGCTGTCATGGATGGCACGGTCCCATTCAGAAGCGGAAAGGAGACATTTCTTGCACCTACAGGCAAGCCTTAATCTAGGCTTACCTGTAGGTTTAAACCAGGGTTCACACCAGATGCAGAGCAAATTCAGCACTGCATCTAAATCTCAATCCATCCATGCAAACCGATTGTGGAGTGTAAGTTAATGACACTCTGCAATCGGTTTGCAAAATGCAGCGCAGACTGATTCTGGTGTAGACAAAATAAGGGTCCTGCACCAGTTTGGTGCAAATGCGGTGCGATTTCAGCCATACAAATCCATGGCTCAAAATGCACCCAAGACACTGCATGTAATTAGCACAGGCATTTGCTGCGATTCCTGTGCCAATTACATGTGGTGTCTCGCACATCAGCAGTGTGAACCCAGGCCAACCGACTGAAAAAAAATAAAAAAAAAAAAAAAAAGGAGCAAGTAAGATTTACCACCACAAGGGAAGCACAATGGACCAGTGTGAAGAAATACATAGAATTTAAAGGGATGCATTTTCTTGTGATAAAATGCATTAAAAAAATTCATGATATAAACTGTCCTTTTCGGCCAAGTGCATCCTGCATTTTCAGTACCAAAATGTTCGTTCGGTGCACCTCTACTACTTACTATACACATTACTGAAAACAAAAGCAACACCAATAGTAATGCAAAACTGCTTTATTTCTAGCAGTTTATACAGTACATTTTAATAAATATTGTTCCCACAGTTTTGACAAATCTTTATGACAAGGAAAGAACAATCCCTGATGCATCACATTGAAGCCAACGGAATTCAAATTTAACATGGAATCATTTCTTCCGGGGGAGTGAAGCTTTGCCGATTTCATATATACTATAACCAGCTCCTGAAAAACAAAAAGGGGATAAAAGTAAAGCTAAACATTAATTTAATTGTAAAAAGGTACAACAGATTAGCTTTTATCAAATCCACCAAAGTGTATGAGCAAACCACAAATAAAGTACAGAGACCAAGTGGTACTTCCAACACCTGCACCTTTTTCCACAGGTCCTAATTTAGTCCTACCCACTTTTTGGTGAACTCCATTTTGTTGCTTAAAATTTCAAAACGTCCTGGCAGGCAGTTAGACATTGCAGTTACAATACATGCTGTAATTGTATAACAATCACTAGGGGGCAGTATTCAACTTGGTTTTATTACAGTGTCCAAATAAACCAAGATTGTTTGATTTCAAAGGCCAAGTTCACCTTTCCAATAACAGCTCCCATGCATTCAAGCAATTGCATTAGAATAAAAACGGCTGCAGCTTAATTTTAACCCCTCGTGGTATAAAAGTGAACACAACACTTCACCCCACTCTGATCTGCGTTATGACTGCTGAGCACCATTGACAGACAGCTTTCCCACCCCCCATAGTTTTCTGACCATGGTACCAACAAGGGGGTCAAATATGTAGCTAGATGTGAGGGACATAACTCATCTCTGGCAGCAGGGGCACTCGAGACCAGCATGGTCATTCGCCACATCACAGTGAGGGACGTTGGTCAGCATACATCTTGTGTGATCTTGAATTGCTAGAAATTCCGTGGGCGTTGACAAGTGGTGAAGCATGTAGGATATTACAGAGCTGCAATCAAACAGTAAGCCTGGTTTATTGCCATGTCTCCGAGGTACATAGGAGAGCCCTGACCTGCTATCAGTTGCACAGGAGGGAGGAGAGTAGCTCCTTGAGACTACATAGAAACTGCTGAGAGTTTTCGCCCAAGGCTGGGTTTACACATGTGTGAATTGGATGTGGGGTTCTCTGCATCCAATTGAATTGGATGAATTGGATGCAGAGAACCCCACATCCAATTCACATGACATGCGAGCGTGATGGACTCTCAGCGGAGCCAGTTCACACATATCCGTGGCAGCGGCAGCTCTCATTCCAAAAGGGTCTGTGCTTGTTTGGGTCCGGTTGAGGTGCAAATTCAAGCAAAAAATTCGGACCAGATTCGCACCTGAACCGTTGAACAGGAACGCACTGGACCCCCATGCTGGGAACTGCAGTAGTACATACGTGAACCCGGCCCGAACGTTTGCTGCCCAAGGACCACTGCAGTAGTAGGTTGTGGTAAATCATCCAATGCTGGCCATATACACAGATTTCGCTTGTACAGCCCAATGGAACGAACAAGAAAAATCAGTCAAAGCCCCCTCTCTAAACAAAACAGCATTGATGGACAAATCTTCCCCTGTCAGCTATTTTGTTCTGACAGCTGGCAATTGTGGCTTTCAGAATAATTGGCCAGTGACTGCATCTATTCAGGTTCAGCCAAAATTGTTCACCTGCCACCACCCACAGAAGGAATTTAGTCCAATTCAATAGAAATCAACCAAAATTTAAATAGAGGTCTTTAAAGAAATTTGCATGCAGAAAGCACTTGAATGTGATTTTCATACATGCGATTTGGTGCATGTTCGTATATTGCCTAGCAGCTGTGCAACACAATTACTTGATCAGAGGCACAATACTTTAAATAAGAAACAGAGGGGGGGGGGTGCCTTCAGTGCTAGCTGCAACTTCCAGAATAGGAGCGCCCACAAAGTAGACTAATGCCTGGGGACACATTACAGTTGGAGCCCTTTTAATCCCCGCTAGCGGGGATTAAAAGCGCCCAGAAAGCTCCACTGCCCATTGATTTCAATGGGCAGGGGCGCTTTAAAGCGTTTAAAGATACTACTTGCAGGACTTGGCTTCCTGCCAGCGCACCGCTATAGTGTGAAAACCCTCAGGCTCTCACACTGGAGTGACAGGAGAGGCTCTTTACAGGCACCTCAGTGTGAAAGGGGTCTCAGCATGAACAGAAAATATTTTTCTTCTGGTGGGGCAACAATTCTGTGTGCAGCCCCCCCAAGTCTTTCAAAGTGCCTAGTTCTAGCAGCTCTCCCCATCCTGCCTAAATGCCAATATGTGCCCAAGATTTGGCCACTTCCCTCCAGCACTGCAAAAACTAGCACTCAGAAGGGTATAATCCTCACAAAAAGGGCAGTGTTCCCTTTTCCCCCAGGTTATTCATTTTCTCAGCCTATGGGTTAATTTCCCCAGCTTAGCAATTGATGAAAATCCATTTCAATTTGTTTCAATCCTCACACCAAGTCTATGCGTTTCATCTTTTACAGGATCACTCTGCAGCTAGCATCATTGATATATCAAGCACCAAATCCTAGTCCCGATTTACTCAGGGCTATAGAGTCTCCTCTCCACCCAGAGGCCAATGACAACATGGCAATTTTGTGTTACAACCATTGAGGGTTTTGTAGAGAACTTCTCATCTATGTCACATTACTAACTTGAGCCTCTAAAGTAGGGATCTCAATCTGGTGGCCCTCCAGTTTTGAAACTACAGGTCCCATCATGCCTCTGTCTGTGGGAGTCATGCTTGTAACAGTCAGCCCTGCAATGCATCATTGGACTTGTAGTTTTCGCAACAGCTGAAGGGGCGCCAGTTTGAGACCCCTGAATTGATCCCTCCTCCCATACTGCAATAGGAAGCCAGGTGATGTGACCTCTTGCATATTCGTTCCCATACAAAATTTGAGTGCAGGTTCACACGGACAGCGGGATTGAAGCTCGATTTCATTCCCCCCCCCCCCCCCCCCATTTCAGTCCAACTTCGGGGGTGATTTCAGAGATATCTGTGCAGGTTCCTCAGATGTCTACACAAGAATCACACTTCAAAGTTGCCAAAAGTAGTACAGAAACTACTTTTGGGAATTGGTGGTGTGGCGTCGCAAATGGGGTATCGCACCAATTCGGACGGTGCAATAGCAGCCGATTTGACATGTCAAATCGCATCAATGTAAACCTAGGCTCAAGGGAATTTGTTTTCTCTTTAATCATTAACAGGGGATACTGCAGGTAATTTTTTGTCCTCTGGTTTAAATGTACAGGTCTAGGTCTCAGAGGTGAAGCAAGTAAATTATACATGCATCTAAACTTTATATTAAAACAGCTTACCAACAACCGTGAGCAGCATGGTCAATCTGTACAATAACGCATCACTAAGGCCTGCTTTTAGATGGACCGGAACACCATTATCTTCCTGTAAAAAGAGAACATTAAATAATTACATATAAAAAGACAAGTTCACTTTGGCTCATTTATTAGATATTTGATAAAGGAAAGTCACAAAAGTTCACTCTGTGCCCAAATGGATAGTTAGGTCCAGTATAAATAAAATCGTACATTCTATTGACAAGCCCTGCAGCTTTCAGGTATACCTTCATAAGGGTTGTCTGATTGAAAGCTGAAAGGATTACAAGCACGCTCATCAGCACCTACAGTACGTGCAAAACTACAAGCCGTCGGCTGTGGTGGTCGATGCCTTATTTCATTCACAGGAAACTGCCATGGCCGCATGGGAGCAGTATATTATATATATATATATAAATAAATTGTGGATATGGGGAGAAGATGCCCTGCCTGCTGTCACGGGGGGATGATAGGGATCAGGGCAGGAGCTAGACATATTATGGGTTCCACGCTAAATACATAGGGAACATGTAACATGTTCCAAAAGGTGAACTTAGCCTTTAAACTTCACTAAAAGATCAGCTTTTAAACACAGTAAAAGTCCAATTGGATGGTCTACATTACTGTGATACAGCAATACACAGGTTTGTGGTCTTGGACTTATTGCACATACTTTGTGCTGCAGTAAGGGTTGATATACCCAAGACTGCAGCACTCGAATCAGACAGCTACTCTCACAAAAATCATTACATAACCCAAGCTCCAAGAGCAGCACTATTAATTGGAGGAGTGTGTAGTAGGGCATATTGGACCAATCACAACCACAGCTGCTGCTTTGTGTGCGAGTGGCAAACTCTCCCAGGTGCTGCAAACAAGAGTATGACCGAATTACAGTAAAAAGAGAAGGCTCAGTTGAGCTTTAAAGATAAACATTGATGCATAATTTCAAGTTGTACCCACTATCCCCTCTCACTTGGTAAGAGGGTAATATTGTGAAAAGGCATGTAAAAAAAAAAAAAAAAGTATATACCTGAAAGAGCTTCTGCTTTTCTGCAACCCGGTTTTGCACCGACTTCCGAGTAGAAGTAGTTAGGGATCTCTGGGAGATCTGACGGAGGGCCTGAAACAAAACATAAATACATGTATAAAGCACCAATTACACCTCAACTTCTAGCAGAAACATCAGAAAGTTGTCTGACATGGTCACCATTCTCCAATCACTACTGCTCCCCAAAGACAGGCAGCCCTAATTTTCTTATGTCATCCCTACCTGACTTTTAATGAGAACACTTACCTGTCCAGAGATAAACGATATCTTCACCCAATCAGATTCTTCAATCGGTTTCAGGGGCAGGCACCAGCATCTCAAGCAAGGGAAACTGTCAGTTGCACATGCACCTTGTGAATGGTCCTGTAGTCTTCTGGGACCTGTGATGTGTCTCAGAATGCTACAGGGAAGGAGGAGGGGCCGAACCCTCAGATCATCGCATCTGACCGAAAGCGGGAACGGGTACCTGTCAAAAGCAGGTACCTGCTCCCCCCACCACAAACAGTGCCAAATGTGGCAATAAGGAGAGAGCAGAGAATGTAAACAAGCAGAACTTCCTCTTCTCAGCTGCCTCCAAATCCTTCGCTTTTTTGCTGCTGTGAGCTGACTATTAAGAGGGTGACTACATTTGTTCTCGGTGGTCCCACTGTATGTAGGAATGTAGCCACCCTCTGTTGCTCCCTCAGATAGTATATAGGATTTGTAGTGTGCATAGAGCACTGTACATGACTACTGCTCATTCCAAAGGGTAGTGAAGTGGAAAAGGAGAGGTTTGGGAGCTCAGAGTATTCTACAAGTGGGCAGAAAAACAGTAAGAAATGATTTTATGTAATATACATAACAGGACCAGAAAGAAGCATGGATTATTTTGGGAGAAGATAGATGTGTCACTTTAAAGCTCAGCTTTTAGTCCTGCAAGACAGCTGGGGTAAAGCAGAGCCCAGGCTGGCAAATAGAGAAGGAGCCAATCAGGTATGTTGTACTGCAAGGAGCATGCCAACACCAGGAGAGAGCAGAGTGACAGAGAGATTAGTCTATTGGTGAGTTTAACTTCTTTGAACTAACTATACAGAAATACTGTGTATTTTGCTTTGTCTGGAGTTCAGCTCCATTATCTATCACTGAATCCAGCTCTATAACAATCATTAACAGAATGTCTATTAAAAGTATATGCAATATACCTCTGCAATGGAATGACCTTGGAAGAACACATCTCCAAAATACTGGACAGGATTCTACTCTAATTTGTTACCTTATAGAATCAGCAGAATAGGGATGTACAGAAACAAAAATAAAAAAATGTAAAAGGAATAAGGGGGATCCTCTTTGCATAAAAACAGACAAGTAGAGTCTATAAAGCAATGCGGTGACATTACCAGGGAGAGCACAGGCTGGAAAGGCAAAGCAGGGACAGACACTCCTACCCAGCCTGACGAGTGTATATTCAATAGGAGGATCAGCCACCGCAGCCGTCTCAACCAGGGTTCCTGCACAGGATCCTACCCACTGATCACCACTCTAAAGGGAGGGGGGGGGGGGAATACTACCCACTGATCACTGCTGTGGAGGGGAAGGGGGTATCTTAGCCACCAATCACTGCTGTGGGAGGGGGGGGGGGGGGAGACATCTTAACCACCAATTCCATTATAAGGGAGGGGTAGGTGGTGTAGACATCTTAACCACTAATCACTACTGTAAGGGGGGAATGGGGAGAGGGTAGACATCTTAACTGCCAATTAACATTGTAAAAGGGGGGGCCCCCCCCCATCTTAAAGCGGAGGTTCACCCCTACAATATACTTTTTCCCCTTAGATTCCTGCTCGTTTTGTCTAGGGGAATCGGCTATTTATTTTAAAATATGAGCAGTACTTACGGTTTACGAGATGCATCCTCTCCGTCGCTTCCGGGTATGGGCTGCGGGAGTGGGCGTTCCTTCTTGATTGACAGTCTTCCTAGAGGCTTCCGACGGTCGCATCCATTGCGTCACGATTTTCTGAAAGAAGCCGAACGTCGGTGCACAGGCGCAGTATAGAGCCGCACCGACGTTCGGCTTCTTTCGGCTACTAGTGACGCGATGGATGCGACCGTCGGTAGCCTTTCGGAAGACTGTCAATCAAGAAGGAACGCCCGCTCCCGAAGACCATACCCGGAAGCGACGGAGAAGATGCATCTCGAAAACGGGTAAGTACGGATCATATTTTAAAACAACTAGCCGATTCCCCTAGACCGAACGAGCAGGAATCTAAGGGGAAAAGGTAAAAACATAAATAAATGGGTGAACTCCCGCTTTAATCACTGCTGTAAGGGGGAGAGCATTTTAACCACCAATCAATGCTGTAAGGGGGTTGGGGGGACATCTTAATCAACGCTGTAAGGGGGGGGGGGGGGACTTCATAACTACCAATCACAGCTGTAAGGGGAGGGAGTGAGACAGGTGACATCTTAACATTCACCACTGCAAGGGGATGACAGCTTAACCAATCACTGTTGTAAGGGGGAGGAGGGGAACTTAACCACCAATCACAGCTGTAAGGGGGGGCACATCTTAACCACCAATCAAAGCTGTAAGGGGGGGGGGTGAGGGAGGGAGACAGATGACATCTTAAACATTCACCGCTGTAAGGGGGGTGGCATCTTAACTATGCAATGCTGAAGGGAGGGGGTGACAGCTTAACCACCAATCACCACCATAAGGGGGGTGACATCCTAACCATGTAATGCTGTAAGGGATGGGGTGACATCTTAACCATTCAATGCAGTAAGGGGGGTGACATAACCACCAATTACCACTGTAAAGGGGGGGAGTTTAACCATTTACTACTGTAAGGGGGTGACATCTTAACCATTCAATGCAGTAAGGGGGGTGACATAACCAATTACCACGGTAAAGGGGGGAGTTTAACCATTTACTACTGTAAGGGGGTGACATCTTAACCATTCAAAGCTGTAGGGGGGGGTTGGGGGGGGGGGGACAACTTCTTAACCACCAAACCCCAGAGTAGGGGGCGGGGTTGCACCCAACCCACTGCAATAGGGGCATTCTACTGACTGATCCCCGATGAAATATTAGCAGGCATCCTCTGAGACCATCTTAGTAAAGTGTGACACACAGTCCTATAACCGCGGTCCTGTGATGTCCACACATATCCGCTCTAATAGCCTCCCTTCCTAGAAATGTGACACACAGGAGACTTGCTGTAGAAGCTGTTAGTCGGGGCACCAAGGTCACCGGTCCATAGAAAAGCCATAGACTCGTGAGTAATGAGCACAGGAATACAGTCGTCTCCACGCCATGAGCCCAGCACCGCCCGTACACAGCCATAATGGTTCCCAAACACAGAGGCTCTCCAGGCCGCCCTTACCAGGACATTGCGGAACATGCTACCCATCCTCTCTTCTCACTAGCCGCTGCTAAAGGACAAGGACACTCTGTAACCGGAAGCGGAAATAAGCTCTCTCCACCGTACGTAGCCTACGTGCACGTCCTAGAGGAGGAGACATGTTTATTGAGGGCAGGGCGACCTCTCTTGTACTTTTCATCTAGGTGACGCCTGTAGAGCTGCATATTGCTAGCAGAGCACGTGACTGACTCCGTTACAGGTGTTCTATGAGGAGGTTTATGTATAATACGTGTTTTGTAGTGTTCTCCTTCCATCCTAACATTGCTTTGTATTCTGTACAGGTCTGTATTGAGAGGGTCATACATTCTGTTTTTCACATCTCATGAGATCATCACTGCAGCTTTCACACCTATTTGCAAATGAGTGCAACCAAAAGCCCTGTTTTTAATATGAACTCTTAGACAGGGCTAATTTGTTTTTTGCAGGCTGACTGATAAATGTGCTTCAGCATTTTCTTGTTGCTTGTAATGCACACATACAGTGGGGAAATTATTATTTGATCCCCTGCAGATTTTGTAAGTTTGCCCACAAAGAAATGAAGGATCTATCATTTTTATCATAGGTGTATTTTAAATGATGGAGACAGAATGGGGGTTATTTACAAAAGGGAAATCCACTTTGCACTTGGAAGTGCAGTCTCTGCATACCTCCCAACCGTCCCGGATTCCGCGGGATCCTCCCGCGACATTTGGTGGGGCGACATTCCGTGCCTCCATGTTTGTTTTGGTTTCCCGCCGCCATGTTTGAGTCCGGTGCCCTGTGATTGGGCGTATGGTGGTCATGTAGGGCTGGCCTGTCAGCGATCGTCTAGAAGTCCCACCTCCGCACATGACCGCTACACGCCCAATCACAGTGCGACCGTACAGTGCAGTCATACACCATGGAGCGGGCTGCAGCAGGCGGATGGAGCAGACGGGGAGTCGGGACAGAGCGGTATTTGCACAGGTAGGAGAACCCCCCCCGCTGAACAACTTTAACTTTGTACTTATATGTACTGACAAGCCCCCTAGGTGACAGTAGTGACAACAAGGTCCTCTCAATGGAGACATCAGGGATCTTCACCCCAAGGACAGGATATATACGATTAAATGCTGAAATGAAACATTCCCCTAGGAAAAGAAATCAAGTTCTCAGGGAATTTTTTATACATTTTTAATAAATGTTCTATACTTTAGTTTTAAGCCTTTCTCTAGTCTCCAATATAATTGTAAAATTCTCAATTTTAAAATCTATTGCTTCTTAAAGTGACTGTAAAGCTTTACAATTTTTTTATTAAAATAATAAACATGTTATACTTATCTGCTCTGCGTAATGGTTTTCACAAAGCAGCCCTGATCCTCCTCTTCTCAGGTCCCCCGTCGGCGCTCCTGGCTCCTCCCCTTGCCTGCTATGGGGCACTTGTGCGTGCTCGATCCCGAGCCTCACTGACTTGTCGATTGCGTAAAAAAACTTCTGCACTTGGTAACTATTAAGTTTTTACGTTGACAGAATGGCATGGCTGCGCAAATGGGCGTATATATACGTCCCCTTTAATTTGCTGCTGTGTGGTCGCACGCTCCATGACCGAGTCCGCGGGACCAATGGACTCGATGTCCACCGGTGTCCCGCGATCGTGTCACAGAGCTGAAGAACGGGGAGATGTCATTGTAAACACAACATCTCCCCGTTCTTCCTAGTGACATGTCACTAATCAAAAGTATTACAAATGATCCTGCGCTTAGGATGATAGATAGAATAGGCTGCTGCCCCTCTAATAGAATGCCCAAAGGGGGTACAATGGTAATAGAAGAAATAGGTGGGGGTGTTGGCGCTGCCTAGCCCTGAAGAACACTCTTCAGGGCTAGGCAGCGCCAACACCCCCACCTCTTTCTTCTATTTCTTACATGTCACCGATCATCTGTTCCCTGTCTTCAGGAACAGTGATCAGTGACGTGTCACAGCAAGCCACGCCCCCTAACAGTTAGAATCACTCCCCGGGTCACACTTAACCCCTTCAGCGCCCCATACAGGTTAACCCCTTCACTGCCAGTGCTATTTTTCCAGTGGGCAAGTGGTTAAATAACAGTGATTGATTCACCACCAATGACTATTTGGTGACATAAATATGTTGCTATAAATGTACTGTTGCTGAAGCAGTCAAATTAGCTAAGCCTATATAGATCCTATTTTCCATAAAAGTACACACATTTGGCTTTTCTATACAGTGGAACCTCGGATTGCGAGTAATGCTGTTAACGAGCGTTTCGCAATACAAGCACTGTATTTTTAAAAATCATAACTCTGTTTGCGAGTGTTGTCTCGCAAAACGAGCACGATTCAGGCCAAATCAGTGTGCAGTACCGCGTATGGCCTGAGGTGGGGGCGCCAGAGCCAAGCAGAGCCGAACGTCACCGATGCACGGAAAGGTTGGCTGACCTCGGCAAATCTCGGGAACAAAGTCTTTCCAAGGTTTGCTGAGGTGTCCTCAGGCCTTTTCTGCCGTTTCCGAGGCTCACCCGGCACCCCCCCCCCCACCTCTGGTCACATGCTGTATTGCATGCCATTGAAGTCAATGTGGATCAAATAATTTTCGTTTCCATTGACTTCAATGGGGAAACTCGCTTTGATATGCGAGTACTCTGGATTACGAGCATTCTCCTGGAACGGATTATACTCGTAATCCAAGGTTCCACTGTACTTGCATATGAGACTTTGATTGATTTACTAAAGGCAAATCCACTCTGCACTACAAGTGCATTTGGAAGTGCAGTTGCTGTAGATCTGAGGGGTAGATGTGAAAGGAGGGGAAGCTCTGCTGATTTTTTCATTCAATCATGTGCAAGATAAAATTCTGTTTTTTATTTTCCTTGCATGTCCCCCTCAGATCTACAGCGACTGCACTTCCAAGTGCACTTTCAGTACAAAGTGGGTTTGCCTTTAGTAAATAACCCCCTTATATCCAATAGAGAAGTTCAATTGGATGAAATCATTTCTCTGGCTCAGCAGATCATGGCAGAATAAAAAATGCCCCAGGGTTGGTAGTCAATGGGAGTAAAACATGACAGTGTCTGTGGCCAATGGGAGGAGGAATATGCCCCACTGTTGTGTCAGTGGAGGGAACATTGCTCCATCATTAATGTCACTGGAAGGAATATTGCTCCATTGTTAGTGTCAGCGGAAGAAACACTTACCCATCATAGGTATCACAAGCAAGAGTATTGTCCCATAGTTGGTATCAGTGGGAGAACTAGTGCCCCATTGTTGATGCCATTGGAAGGAATAGTACCCCCTTGTTGGTATCAGTGGGATGAATGGAACCCTATCATTGGTGTCAGAGGGAAGAACAATGCCCTATCAGTATTGGTGGAAGAATATTGCCCCCTCAGTGGTGTCAGTGGAAGGAATTGTGCCCCATCATTGAGCAGAATATTGCCCTATTGTTGGTGTCAGTGGCAGGAATAGTGCTCTGTCATTGGGAGGAATAGTGTACCATCAATAGGGTCAGTGGAAGGAATTGTGCCCCATTGGTGAGAAAAGTACGAGGTTCCCTTTAAGAGCCGCCAGCCGCTGCACACCGGGGGACCCGACGCGTGTGGATGTGCGAGCCAGCACAGGGATTTGTGTGTCTTTGACAGGTAACAAGCTGAGATTAGGAGCACTCCCTTCAGTGGCGTAGCTAGAACCTTCAGGGCCCCAAAGCAAGAAACCATGAAGGGCCCCCCGGACAGGGCTCTTTTCTCCGAGCCCGGTGGCGGAACAGGACCCGGTTGCAAGGGGATGGCTGCATATAAAGGAACCAATTTCTCCAGTTCCCCCTGCTTCTCCTCCTCTCCCTCCTGCAGGTATTCAGCGTCTGCAGGAGGAAAATGGAGGCATCGGTTCCTCTATGTCGGTGTTTCTCAATCTTTTTCCAGTCAGGGCACCCTTGAAGTATACCCCTAGGTGAATGGGGCTACGCTGCAAACCCCCCTGCAACTGTGTGCATTGCATGCAGTTGCAGCATAGCGATCATGCATTTAAGGGGTCAGTAGGCAAGATATTGCCTCTTTACTGGCTGTCAAATGCCTCTGAAAAGCGATCTGAGCATGGATCGCTTTTTGGAGGAACAGCCTTTTTTTGCTGGTACAATGAACAATCAAAAAATAAATAAACAAATAGGTTCTGATTGTACACATATAGGGGGTCAGGATTAAAAGCGCATACATAAAATGTGCATACATACATGTAAACACAAACACATATAAAAACACACACACACACACACACACACACACATATATATATATGCACATATGAACTAGTGGCGGCTGGTGCTCAAAATTTTTAGGGGGGCGTAAGCAAACTGAAAAATTCTTAAAAAAAACATCATTTGCAGCCACTGTGCCCTTCATTTACAGCCACCCTGCCCATCAAAAGCTGCCACTGTGCCCATCAAATGCTGCCACTGTGTCCATCAAATGCCGCCACTGTGCCCATCAAATGCCGCCACTGTGCCCATCAAATGCCGCCACTGTGCCCATCAAATGCCGCCACTGTGCCCATCAAACTCTGCCATCAAACGCCACCACTGTTCCCATCAAATGCTGCCACTGTGCCCAAATGCACCTCTGGGCCCTGGAGGAGGTCCACTGCAGTGCAGGCAGCGGGACTCGGAGGTCAGGACGTACCGGGTCCAGCTGAGCCGAGGTCACTGGGCTGCTGCCGACCAGTGGGCTGGAGCGGTGGAGGAGGTCGGAGGGCTCGGGCTGCCGTAAGTGACTCACTGTCTGAATACGATGCTGCTGAACTGCTCTCTCTGCTGCTTCTTCTGCCTCGGCTAGAGGAGAAGGTTGGTTGGTGGAGTTGGAGTCTCAGAGAGAGCGAAGTGCTGTGCAGGCAAAATGTGAGGTCACTGGTTGCTACGCGCCAAGCGGGGCAGCCCTAGCAACCAGTGAGTTAAAAATTCTTTAATTACAGCGGCAGGCAGTCCATATTTGATTCCGGGATACTCTATTGTCCCGGATTGAAGGCTCCCAGGACGAGGGACACAAATTAAAATTACGGGACAATCCCGGGCCACGCTACAGGCTGCAGCACTTATAGCAAGCGGCTGCTGGGGGCCCCTGGCCAGCTCGGGGCCCCAAGCAGTTGCTTGCTTTGCCTGTCCTGTATTCTGGCACCCATCGCCTGAAAAGGGTCCGGAAATCTAAAAATGGGGGTGGCAGCGGTGACCATGGATAGATTCATGCTATGCATGAATCTATCCATTAGTCATAGAGGGGGCGGCACCCATGCACCCTTATGGACGCACCGCCACTGATAAACACATACATACATATGCGCACACACACATACATACATACGTACGTACGTTGCGCGCGCGCACACACACACACACACACATATGCATGCATGCATGCATGCATGCATACACACACCAGTGTTGCCAACCCCCTCAAGTGAAATTTACTGGCAAGATGCCTAAAAATTACGAACACCAATTTTTTACTGGCACTTCAAAAAAGTACCTAAAATGTCTGTTTTCAGTGCTAAACTGTGCAATTTTTAGTATTTAAACTATAAACATGTTGCTAGTGCTATTAGCAATGGCCCAGATTCAAGAAGCACTTGCGCCCGTGCAACCATAGGTTGCGCGGCGCAAGTGCTTACTTGCTCCGGTGTAACGAGTGCTCCTGATTCAGGAACCTCGTTACACCGACTGCAGCCTAGGATATGACAGACATAAGCCTCCTTATGCCTTCATATCTCAGGCTGCATTCTTGCGTTGGCCGCTAGGGGGCGCGGCCATTGTGATCGGCGTATAGTATGCAAATTGCATACTACCACCGATTCACAAAAGTTGCGCGGGCCCTGCGCACGCAAGGTACGGAGTTTCCGTACGGCGACTTTAGCGCAAGGTTGCTCCTGCTGTAGCAGGGACAGCCAATGCTAAAGTATAGCCGCCCTTCCCGCTCGTGAAATTTAAATTTCACGTCGTTTACGTAAGTGATTCGTGAATGGCGCTGGACGCCATTCACGTTCACTTAGAAGCAAATGACGTCCTTGCGACGTCATTTGCCGCAATGCACGTCGTGAAAGTTTCCCGACGGAGCATGCGCTGTTCGCTCGGGCGGGAGCGCGCCTAATTTAAATGATTCCCGCCCCCGGCGGGATCATTTACATTAGGCGCCCTTACGCCGGGCTATTTAGCATATCGCCCGCGCAATTTACGTAGCTACTGCTCCGTGAATCGCGGGCAAATCGAAATATTTGCGTGGGCGCAGAGCAAACATCGTTGCCCTTTGCCCACGCAAATATTGCACGGATCTACCTGAACCTGGGCCAATGTGTTTAAGTTAAAGAGGGGGTTCACCCTATACATTTTTTTTTTTTCTAGCATTAAATTAAGCATAGTAGCGCGAGCTACAGTATGCCTTTATTTTTATTTTTTGCCCCGTACTCACTGTTTAATCCTATAGTGAAGATTCAGACTTCCCGCGGGGAATGGGCGTTCCTATCCAGAGGGAAGATGATTGACGGCCGGCTATGGCGCGTCCCGCTTCTCCGGAAATAGCCGAAATAGGACTTGGCTCTTCACGGCGTCTGTGCGCAGGCGCCGTATAGCGCCGTGAAGAGCCGAGACCTACTCCGGCTATCTTCGAGGAGCGCAACGTGCCATAGCCGGCCGTCAATCATCTTCCCTCTGGATAGGAACGCCCATTCCCCGCGGGGAGTCTGAATCTTCACTATAGGATTAAACAGTGAGTACGGGGCAAAATAAATAAATAAAGGCATACTGTAGCTCGCGCTACTATGCTTAATTTAATGCTAGAATGTTGTTATTGAGGGTGAATCACTGCTTTAAGCAAAAGTCAAAAAACAAATTTCTCTATTTACATGAAGGTCAGGTTAATATAACACAGCCAGCACAGCGTTCCCCATTACAGTGCCAGGGAGAACTCTGCGGACCTTGATGTAAAGGACGATGCCATAGATCACGATCTAAGGGGGAACTCTGATGTAAGGAGAGGCTCTGCGCTCCAATTTACATCAGGGTCCGCAGAGTTCTCCCTTGCACTATAAGAGGAAATCCTGCATGTTGATGTAAAGGGGAACATTGGGAACTCTAAAGGGGAATTTTACTCTGGTGACCAGAGATTACCTTCCGCAGAGTGAATACACTAAGGTAAGGGGGGTTACTGATATAAGGGTTAACCTTTATTTCAGTGCCCCCTTACATTATTGTGTTCACCCCCCCCCCCTTTTCATCATTAACCCTTTCTCGGACTGACCTCCTCTCAGGTGCACCGTGCAGGGCTCAGGCAATCTGATAGTTTAATCCGATAGTTTCCGCTACACAGTCCACACACATCTGACTTCTCTCGTGATCCCCAATCTGGCGGTGCTCCCACTCTTGACTCCTCTACTGGCTCCCCCTCAGAGACTGCAGACATGGTACAAGAGATGGTCAGAGACTGCAGACATGGTACAGGAGCTGGTCAGAGACTGCAGACGTGGTACAAGAGATGGTCAGAGACTGCAGACATGGTACAGAAGCTGGTCAGAGACTGCAGACATGGTACAAGAGATGGTCAGAGACTGCAGACATGGTACAAGAGATGGTCAGAGACTGCAGACATGGTACAAGAGATGGTCAGAGACTGCAGACATGGTACAAGAGATGGTCAGAGACTGCAGACATGGTACAAGAGATGGTCAGGGACTGCAGACATGATACAAGAGATGGTCAGAGCCTGCAGACATGGTACAAGAGATGGTCAGAGACTGCAGACATACTACAAGAAATGGTCAGAGACTGCAGCCATACTACAAGAGATGGTCAGAGACTGCAGACATACTACAAGAAATGGTCAGAGACTGCAGCCATACTACAAGAGATGGTCAGAGACTGCAGCCATACTACAAGAGATGGTCAGAGACTGCAGACATACTACAAGAAATGGTCAGAGACTGCAGCCATACTACAAGAGATGGTCAGAGACTGCAGACACAAATGCTTTGCAGATTAAACAGCATCCTTATATGTATTTTATCTTTGTATTTAGCTGTTTACCTGTAGCACTTTAGGTATTCTACTTCTCTGGCCAAGGACCATTATGAGCTAAAGAACTATTGGCTCGGTTCTTAAGGACTGCCACAAGAAAGGGGGTAATAGAGGCAAGAGAGGGAAGAGATCAAGGAGAAATGAGAACGAAGGGGTGGCCTGGAGGAACAGTCTCTATGCTACAACCCCCACATTTCTCTAGGTTTATAAGGTTCGCCAGCAGCAACTCTGGATTTGTCTTATTAATTTAAAAACCTATCCATCCAGAAGTGATGTTTACGTATAGGTAGAGACTGATAGGCTAAGCAACCTAGGAACACTCAGAAAAACCAGCCACAACTGGAAGAGCTGAATGGAAACTCCTATAGATGGAAAGCAATTAATCGCTTAGCCACTTGAAAACAATCCCTGTTGATGCCAATGTGGTAACAAACATTAGTAAGTTTATTAAAACTATGATGTGGAATGGTAAAGAACAACAAGTAAAACTCTCCTCACATGGATGGAATTCTTGACCAACATGGAAACCATTGTGGCAGTACCTTAACAAGCGGTGAGATGTAAGCCAGCTGTATAAAGTGGTGCTGCGGTGGTGGACTGAGGCAGAGGTTAAATGCACGACCGGGTGGATAGAGCAGACTGTTGGGCTGGAGCACCGGTGGTGGTCGGTGGAGCAGCTGTGGGAAGGAGAGGAGCAGATGAGCAGCTAGGTGAACTGCTACGTGGACCAACAGGTGTAAGCCCCCGAAGGTGATGTCATTTGCCCGCATAGTGTCCCGACTGCCGAGTAGTCCCGATCTATTCAAAAATGGCGCAGAGCGGTGCCATTACGTTACTGCGCATGCGCCGCCCGAACGCATACAAGCTTTCCCGAGCCCGGCCGGCTTCGGGACGGCGCATGCGCAGTTGTATGGTCGGCTCGTCGCGACCATCTTTTTTACGGGCACCCGATGCCCAGAGCGGACTTTAACGGACAGCCCGAAAAGGGGTTAAATTTATGGGCTGTCCGTAAATTTACGTACAGGTTGGCAACACAGACACACGCATACATACATATGAACACAGGGGCAGACTGACAACTCATGGGGCCCCCGGGCAATAGAAGATTATGGGGCCCCTCTGGCTTACAGATTGCCACCACGCCAGGAGGCAGTGCAGAGGCAGGGCAGCTAAAATCTTGGGATATTCACATTAAAAGCATGTCAGTTTCAGACATATCAGGGACAGATCTAAAAAAAAAAAAAAAAAACAGATTTTTACATACTGTCCCTGGTTTTACTGAGCCTGGCAACCCTGATGGGGCCCCCCAGTGGCATGGGGCCCTCGGGCAGTGCCCGAGTGACTCAATGGTCAGTCCGCCCCTGTATGCACACACACACACATACATATGCAAACATACATATACACACACACACATGCATACATACATACGTGCACACACACCCATACAGTACAGTACCTACATACATACATACACACACACACATAAACACACATACAGTAGACAGATAGTCATAAAAAAACAGCAGACATTTACCTTGGCTCTTCCTCCCGGGTGCTGCACTCTAGGGGGAGACAAAGAGCACACACTACTTTCATGTGACGAGCTCCTTCCCTGCACAGTTCGGCTGACGATCGGGGAGCTCATCTTCTATCGAAGAGTACAGGGGGCCCTCAAGGGCCCCCTGCAGCAAGGGGCCCGGTCGCCATGGCGATCTCAGCGACCCCTATAATTCCGCCACTGACTCCCTTTAAGAGAGTGCTCCTAATCTCAGCTCATTACCTGTATAGAAGACACCTGAGAGACAGAAATACGTATCACTTATTTCACTCATTAAAATGCAAATCAGTTTATAGTTATTTTGTCTCTCGCTGTTAAAATAAACCGACCATTAAAATTTTAGACTGATCATTTCTTTGTCAGCGGGCAAACGTACAAAAAATCAGCAGGGGGTCAAATACTTTTTCCCTCACTGTGTATATGTATACAGTGGAACCTCGGTTAACGAGTGTTTCTCAATACTAGCGCTGTATTCTAAAAAATCCTAACTTGGTTTGCCAGTGTTGTCTCACAAGGCAAGCAGGATTCAGGCCAAAACGGTGTGCAGTACCATGTTTGGCCTGAGGTGGGGGGGGGGGGGCGCCGGAGCCGAATGTTGCCCATCAGAAATGTACGGAAAGGCCCAAGGACAGCTCGGCTGACTTCGGCAAACCTCAGAAAGGCTCGGAAACTGAGTCTTTCCGAGGTCAGCTGAGGTGTCCTCGGGCCTTTCCGGCTGTTTCTGAGGCTCTCCGGTGCCCCCCCCCCCCTGTGGCCGCATGTGATATTGCTTGCCATTGAAGTCAATGCGGAACAAATTATTTTCGTTTCCATTGACTTCAATGAGGAAACTCGCTTTGATATGCGAGTGCTTTGGATTACGAGCATTCTCCTGGAACTTTCTGCTCGTAATCCGAGGTTCCACTGTATATACAGAATATATATAATGCACTTATGTCAGCACATAGATTGTATACACCACTCCTTCACCGCGCCAAAGATGCTGCTTGCAGGACTTTTTTTTTTTAACGTCCTGCCAGCGCATCGCCTCAGTGTGGGGGCCCTCGGGCTCTCACACAGACTGCAGGGGAGGTGTTTTTCAGGCGCTATTTTTAGCCCAAAAGCACCTGAAAAACGCCCCAGTGTGAAAGGGGTCTAAAGGAAAGCAAACAAGGCTGAGTAACGGCCCCAAGTGAGGTCTCTCGTGCCGCTAGGGAGGGGCGTCTCCAATTAAAGTGGAAGCAATTCCATTGATTTAACTGTTCCCTAAACAAGACACAGTCAAGACATTCCAGGAATGATGGGTGTCAGTTGCTTGTGCCAAACTGTCAAGACATGAAATGTGTCAGCACTAGGGATCCAGTTAGCGCTTCTGTCCCATTCTGTCATAGCGTTTCTACCCCAGGTGTTTCTGTCACAGCGTGTTTTCCCCAGGGGTTTCTGTCACAGCGTGTTTTCCCCAGGGGTTTCTGTCACAGCATTCTGCCCCAGGGGTTTCCGTCATAGCGTTCTGCCCCAGGGGTTTCTGTCACAGTGTTTCTGCCCCAGGGGGTTTCCGTCACAGCTCCTGGTAGGTGCGAGGGGGGGGGGGTTGTTTCAGTCCCTGGGTCTGGCAGGGGGGGTGTCCGGTTTTCAATCACAGCATTCTGTCATAGCGTTGCTGCCCCAGATTTCTGTCATTGCATTTTCAGTCTCAGCATTCTGTCATAGCGTTTCTGACCCAGGTTTTCTGTCTGTGCATTTCTGCCTCAATGGTCCAGTCTCAGCATTGACTGCCCCAGGATTCTGTCATTGCGTTTCAGTCTCAGCGTTTCTGTCATTACATTTTCTGCCTCAGCCGTTCAGTCTCAGCGTTTCCGTCATAGCATTTCTGTCTGCCCAGGATTCTGTCTTTGCATTTCTGCCTCAGCGTTCTGCCCCAGGATTCTGTCATCGCATTTCCGCCTCAGAATTTCTCTCATACCTTTTCTGCCCCAGGTTTCCTGTCATGGCATTTCAGCCTCGACGTGTCAGGCTCAGCATTTCTCTCATACCATTTCCGGCCCACGATTTCTGGCATATTGTTCTGCCCCATGGTTTCTGACATAGCGTTTCTGCCCCACAATTTCTGGCGCAGCGTTTCTGCCCCACAATTTCTGGCGCAGCGTTTCTGCCCCACAATTTCTGGCACAGCGTTTCTGCCCCACGATGTCTGTCAGTGTTTGTCCATCATAGCGTTGTCTTCTTTGTGGTTTCCATGTCTCATTGTACTTGTCCACGTTGCACCTGGGTTGGTTAGCTAGTGCTCACATCTCAGCATCTGTCACATATACAGATCCATACGGGCTGAGGTTTCGTTTTTAATGATTGTTGACCACAATCTTCTCGACCGTATACCATACGATGCACGTTCATTCTTACACCTATACGACTACCCACCACGCTCTGTGGGTACACTAGCCCTGAGTGTTAAGTTAATTGCCTGTGCTGCAGGTTACTCGGGCTCATTTACCAATCACACAAGGGGGGGGGGGTTTATCTTCAGGTTCATTCACGCGCAGCGGTCTTGACGTTTCTGCTCATGTTCTCGTACTTAGATAGGTGCCGAGGGGTTGGTGGTTGTTGCATGTCTGGTGGTCTGTTGTCTTGTTTGCTAGTTTATGTTCCCAAGTCTGAGTCTGGCTTGGTTCCCATGTGCCATGATTCTATTGCCTAGTGCAGGGATCCTCAAACTACGGCCCTCCAGCTGTTGCGGAACTACACATCCCATGAGGCATTGTAAAACTCTGACATTCACAGACATGACTAGGCATGATGGGAATTGTAGTTCCTGAACTGGAGGGCCGTAGTTTGAAGACCCATGGCCTAGTGTATTGGCCTTATCCGCCTTCTCCAGGTAGCTGACACTTAAGTCTCCTGCCTGTTGTCCTTTTTTTGCAACTTACCCTCTCACTTCCCCTTATCGGCATGGGTAGTGCCCGGTTGAAGGATTTCAATCCGCTTGGCCCTTGCTCCATTTCCCCTATGCATCCTCTTGTCACAAGCAGTTCATTCCTCATGGCGGGGTTGTCTCGGGCATCAGGCGCGATCCATCTTTCATGGGTCATTGAGTTCTGTGCGGTTTCGAAGGTTCTATAGGGGGTTTCTTCTGTCACAAGTCATGGGTTGGTGGGTTTCTCCTGTCATAGCGGATACTTATACGGTTGCCTTCCAGGCGCACGCTACTCCACTAAACGGATTGTTCTCTACCCTTCTTCACCTATACATGTGTCTTTTGCCCTCTTCTCAGGCATACCGACCAGCTAGGCCAAGGCACACCTCAGGCCTTGGTTGTTAGGGTGATCACAGTTCATACTCGAAGCCTCTGACTATAAATGTATTACAACAGCAATCCAATTCCACTTGCTGAGATGAAATTTACAAACCATCGTTTTTATTTCTCTATAAAGATAGACAGGACAAAATACTTAATTTAAGAGAATTTATTAACTGAAATCAAAGTAAAATCTTGGATACAACAGGGAAACAATCACAGCACTTAAACTGCAACTATACAACCACACAATTGTTCAACCAGTTATAGAAAACCTGCAGACAATCTAGTGGCTTTGCTTACAAAATATTTAAACAAATGCTTTTTTCGCTACATTTGAAAAACAATATTTTTTGCCATACAGCAAGTTACTATACACCTAGGATTCCATACCTGAAAGAACGTTATGGGAGATATAATACTGTTTCTTTGCTTTTTTTTTTGGAACTTTCTTCAATGTAGCACGTTTGCAATAAGAAAGTCAAGCTAGACAGTTTAAAGTTATTTTTGCTATGACCATTGATGAGCAGCTGAAGGAGCGAGTTCTAAAATACAGCACGAGATACTATTGAAAGTGGTTGCTTGTTTGTGACATTGTAACAAGCCAAGAGCATGGTCCGCGTAGAGCAATAACAATATTGCTATTATTATGCGCACACAAGGACCCATTCACACTATGTTCAACTACTTGTGTTTCTGCATGAATAAACACAGGTAACTGCAATGACACAGAAAACTATTTTCTGTGGGTCATGTTCAGACCAGAACAGGGGGGAGAATAATATGTTTAAGCCTGTTCTGAAGTAAAATCAATATTGAAAAATTTATTTAGATGCAATACTTTAGGGAAATAAATGGAAGAGAAAAAAGGGGGGGGGGGGGTGACAGACGGCATAAATCAAATACTTAAAAAAAAACTAAGACTGCAAATATTGGAACCTTCACCACGTACACAATATACAGCTAAAAAGGCAGCAACATTTCACATCTAGAATCAAGCAAGCTAATTATTCTTCATACTATACATATATGTGCATGTGTGTGTAATCACTGCCGATTTCAAGGAGGCTTTTGTCCAGTAGATGGCAGCAATGTCCCACAGCAAGATGTTCGAGCTTTCCTGTGTGGTCACTAAAAAAGTATGACCAAAAAAAAAAAAACATTCCATGTATCCAAAAGGCTTTACTTCATGTTGTCTTGGAGATTCTTAATATAGCCTTCCTGCCACTTCTCAAGTATTCCAGCTCACATAAAGGCAGCTTTTATTGATTTACTTTTAGACCACTCATCCCTTTTCCTACCTCAGCTGAATAAGACTACACTTCCAAACTATGATAGTCCACGGCACCAAAAAGATGCCAAAAGGAGCTGTGATAGGACATGCCAGGTCAAGCATAAAATGAGAATGTGAAAACTGTTGGTGCCTCCCACGCATCTCCCTTGCCTCTCTAACTGCAAATACATGTTCAAATTAACAGTACGAAACTGGAAGAGACATCAGAGGATGCAGGATTGGAAAAAAAACTAATAATAAACACTTTCTACAAAGGGCTGCAATATAAATTACATCAATATTTACAGAAATCCATGGTCCCCTATAAGCTTTTGAAGCCAACATACAGAACATTGTTTTAGAGGTTACAAGGAGGAAGACGATGATGGTGGTGGGAAGTAAAGTGGTTTTGTGCTACAAATCTCAAGTAGGCGCTGATGACGTTCACTAGTACTGTGACCATACACACTGCAACAATTAGTAGGCAGTAGCAGAAACAAATACATGCATACCATATTACTAGTTAATGATTATCATTTTCCAGTGAAAAAAGTGTTATGTAACAGGCTTTGCAAATACATCAGTGGACAAAAGACGACAGAGCTAGTATAGGACCAAGCACACTTTATTTTACCAATGCCATCCAGTGTATTAGACAAGTACAAGACTCACCATCTGCCTTTTCTTCTATGTTGTAAATTAAAGACTTGCTAAACTTGGCTCGCTCTACTTCAATCTTATTTTAGATCTCTGCACTTTTTCTGCATTACATGTTTTCAGAAAAAAAAAAAAAAGGAATGCTAAATTGCAACAATGACACTTTCTGGAGGAGGTTGCAAGTCAACTAGTTTTTAGCGCTTAAAATGGCACCTGTAAAGCGCCTCTCAAGCCTCCCCAGTGCGAAAGCCCTGCAAGCAGTGCCTTAGGAGGCGGGGCAGTGTATACATCACTCCTAAACCGCCCCTGCCATTGAAATCAATGGGCAGAGCTGCCGAAGCACCTGCAAAGCGTTTCGGCAGCGGTGCATTTTAACCCCTTCTTTGGGGTCAAAAGCACCCCACCCACACAGCGCTACTAAAACTAGTGGCGCTTTACCGCTAACGCAGCCTGCACCCCAGTGTGAAAAGGCTCTAAAGCGGACCTACACTCCGCTCTTCTCCAGTGAGCTCCCTTGTCGGTACAAACATCTTCTCACCAGCTTCTTCCGAATTCTGGATCTTAGGCCATCTTGAATAACCAGGCTAGGATGACATAAATCTCATGCATCCATGCGCTCTCATCTCACTGGAACGAGTTAGAATTGTACACTGAGCTGTGTATGCCTAGCTCAGTTCCATATGCAGTGTAAACAGTTTGCCAGGAGGAAGATATGAATCCTTTGATGAAGAAGAGAGCCTGGGGTTTATATACTAAAACTGGAGTGCAAAATTTGGTGCAGCTGTTCATGGTAGCCAATCAGCTTCTAACCTGAAGTGCTTGTAAAGCCTCCTGTTTTTGTTGCCGTTAAAATAATAAAAATGTCATACTTGCCTGCTCTGTGTAATGGTTTTACACAGAGCAGCCCAGATACTCCTCAAGTCCCCTGCTTGGCTCTCTTTGCTCCTCCCTTCGGTCCATAGGCATCCATTCGGGCAAGTTCGCTCCTTAGCTGAGCGGTTTGTGTCTATGCAGGCCCACAGCCAGGTTGGAGCCTCCCCCCGCGCTCAAATGTTTTGACTCCCACTTCTCTCAGCCAAGCCCATTAGAGCTAGGGAAAGGGAGCTTCTGCAGACATGAACAGCACTGGACCAAGATCAGGTGAGTATTAAGGGGAGCTGCACCTAAAAGGTTTTTTACCTCAATGCAGAGAATGCATTAAGGTAAAAAAAACATTTACCTTTTACAACCACTTTGAGCTTGATCAATTAAGCGTTGACAAAAAATCTGGAAGCAGATTGGTTTCTATGCAGAGCTGCACCAGATATTGCACTCTCCAGTTTTAGTAAAGCAACCCTACATTACATCTCTTCTGAAAAAGGAAAAACCTAAAATTCAGCTTTAAGACAATTCCCATGCAGCGCAATCCAAGATCTGCACAAATAGGATCTGAGCCGGTTCAGTTGTTAAATCATGTTCAGAGCCCACTAAATGTCCACAGCAGTAGTACTCGTTGGCACATACACAACAATCAGCATCATTTTAGGTCTATAATATAATAAGCTGGATTGTAATGCACTACAATGAACTTGGAGGTCACAATCTGCACAGAAAGGAATTGCTGTGTCCACTGTCACTGAAATAAAAAACAAAAACTCCTTTAAAAAAAAAAAAAAAAAAAAACACTTTCCTGTCCAGTTACCATTTGAAAAAATCTTTACTCTGTTGCACAACAAAAATCACATGAAAAAACTGACACATGGGTGTGCTGCATTTCCTGCTATGCTCTGTGGTTCTTCCCACTGGCCCCCGTGTCACTACTGTATATGGTAATGATGTAGAGGCAAGCAGGAGGGACCACAAAACACAAGTGATGGATGCGTCTGACAAAAAAAAAAGTTTTGCAATGGAGTAATAAATCTATGAAAGGGCAATGGACAGTAGGTATAAAGTATTTTATTTCAAAAACAGAGTGACCTTTAAAGTTATGCCTTGCTTACTCGCTCAGCATGTAAATTGCAATCTGAACTCTGCATTTAGATGGAGAGCCCATTAGAAAATGGACTAACACATATCAGTGCAATGGACTAAGGCAGCATCACGTTGCCTCTCAGCAGACACCACTGAGTGCCATACATGTATGAAGTCTGGATCAGCTCAGAAATCCCATTGGCAACCATGTTATGCAGCTGTGATGAGCAGCAAGAAGTTCAGTGGAAACAGAGTTTGCACATGGATGAGGCAACAAATAGGTTTTTCAACTTTTTCCTGGGTACAACAAATAAAAAGGCCTTAAAATGAGCCCACATAAGAAAATAAATAGCATTAGAAATACTACAGCAGAAGGCTAGCACACAAGCAGTGCAGACTTAGAGCTTAGATGCACATGCAAACCATTAATTTGGAATATCGGCACTGTTATTACGATTGCCATATTTGGTGTGTATGATGAGAAGCACAACACCTAAGAAAAAACAGATTGAGCCCACAGTCATGTATGCAATTCCTAAAAATGGGTTCTTTCCTCCCATCCAAGAAATTGTGCTTAGAATCATTCTCTTTCTTCCATCAAAGCTGAGAACAGGATAATCTGAGAATGGTATAGGAAAATGACTTCACATAAAAAATAATGAAGAAAACTCAAGCAATGTCTCCTGGATTTCATTAGATGTATTAACTTCTTTAAAAGGCCTTCCCCATATCGACCAACCAGAAGCCAAGCTGGAAAGTTAGGCATGATGTTATTGGTTACAAAAAAAGAAAAGAAGAAGAGGTATTTTTGAACTTACCTTAACCCCTTCACGCCGAAGGATAAAACAAATGTAAATGCCCAAGTACAATTTTGCAACTTTCACATGTGTTAGTAAAACGGTTCCTTATCGTCACAACTACTTTGTGTATCCAGGTGGATTAGAATTACTTATTTTATTTTTTTTAGGACACAATTGGCCTTTCTTTTCGTGGTAAATGGTAACAGATATCTCCCGATTCTTTTATTATCAAAACCGAAAAATCTTTTTTATTTAGCTGTATATTTCTAGCGATCATAATTTATCAAACTGAAAAAATAAAATTCTCCTGCTTCTGACAAGTTGTTTGAATCCATGGTACAACCCAGAAACAATAGTGCGCATTTTGTATTTCCCGCCTAAAACTCACTGACATTAATACGAATTACTGGTACTTTTTTTTTTATACTACCCACAAATGTTGACTGTGACCTCTGACCCAACTTTGACACTAACCCTGTCAAACCTTGATTTTTTTTTTATTAGACTCAAGGTTCTTGGTAAGAGCATGGTCTCTGTGCTGGGAGCGCACTGTGCATCCTGCTTAAAACACAAAAAGGGAGATGTGCATATATGAGGCGCCACATACTGCCGAGAACGTTTTGTCAGTAGAGAAAGAAAACCGCCGCTCCAGACAAATGCACTTCAGCGGTGAGTATGGTTCAAAACCCGATGGGTGCAGGCAATGCACAAAGCATAAATAAGAGGGAGGAGATGGACAGCCGCACTCCAATAAAGTGTAAAAAATGGTGCCTTTTATTCCAGTAAAACGAAAACTACAACAGCAAAAAAAAAAAAAAAACGCAAGCAGTGGGGTAACCGCTGACGTGTTTCACATCGATAGCTATGAGTGAGCATCGGTTATTGATGTGAAACGCGTCAGTTCTGTTACCCCACTGCTTGCGTTTTTTTTTTTACTGTTGTAGTTTTCGTTTTACTGGAATAAAAGGCACCATTTTTTACACTTTATTGGAGTGCGGCTGTCCATCATCTCCTCCCTCTTATTAACGTTTTGTCAGTGGTGTTGGTGTGCTTTGCAAAGTTTCAGAAAGGGGTGCAGAGGCAGTCAGCTTGGTTCGGTAACAGAATACAAGATCCAGCAGATACAAAGAAAGCTCTCTCAATCAGAGTCTAAGTGCTCTGCAAAGAAAGGCCATTCTTTGCCGACCTGCAGGTCTTTCATTTTGGGACACATTGCTATGAATATCAAGATAGTATGGGTATTTATCAGGAGAGGAAAATCAGGATGCCCACAAGAGTCGGCCATGTGCCAACATCCAAATCCAATAGGGAGTACAGATGAAACCAGGAGCAGGTTTTGAACTAAACCCACAGCCAGAAAGGATGGTAGGGCAGTCATGCCACATACAATTGTAACTGCTGCTCAGGCCTCCAGATTTCTGGCAGACACAGTGCAATACCTGATCTCATCTGGCACCTGCAAAGCCCACAGAGAAAGATTCTGCTAAAGCCTAGTACACATCACATTTTTTTCCTTCAACCCAGCGGGTGGAATAAAAAAAAAAACCTGACAGCTTAGGTTGGAGCTGATGTACTAACAATCCGATGTTAGTACAGCAATCACCCCTGATGTTCTATTGTGTTCTGACAGGGGGGGCTACCCCACCAGAACACTCTAATCAGCGCTCTCAGTCTGGCTGCCATACACACGGGGCGAATGTCAGCCAGTTTCTATTGAACCGGCCGACATTTGGCCAGTGTGTACTAGGCTTTAGAGTCCGCATCGGAAAGAAAAAGAGTGGAGAGTGTGGGAATCTCCATGTCCATTCCTGCAGGGGTTACCAACCAAGGACTAGTGGAAGAACCTGCAGAGATAATGGTGATCAAGTCAAGGGGTTGAACAGGTCCTAGAAGCACCACAAATGGGGTCCCAGGAGAATAACCTGTGGGGAATCCTGATAAATCCCTGCTGCAGGCAGCCCGCTCTTTTAAAAATTAAGGCTTCAGAGAGTCAAGCTAAGCATCTGACACACTTGAGGACTTAGAAAACGAACTAGAGCGATTCCTCGCACCAAGTTGAAATAACACTTGATGCAGAGCCCTGTGCTGTTAATGAGACACATCCAGGTATGCCGCTAAAAAAGGAACATGGCAACAACGTTACGGATTATATAATTGTGGAAATATGTGCTTTGCGGTTGACTGGAAAGTAGGGATGCGCTGAGAGATCAGCCAAAAAATAGGGTTATCTGCGTTTTGCCAATAGAAACCCAAAAAAGGGCCAATACGGCATGCTTTGAGACAGCAGACAGTCGTGTCCCAGCCCGAATGCTAGCTGGCGTCCCACTTCGCCACACACGCAACTCCTGGCCAGTTTCCCCCCATTGGCTCACTGCTTACTGACCTTCTACACCCTGCCAGAGGTGGCATGAACCCACAAAGCCTTGCTGACATCCCCCTGACCCCATGCCCGCCCCTCGTACTCCATACTGTGTGTGCACAGGAAGTTGGGGCAGGGAGATGGGGATGACAGGGGCGATCTGCCTAGGACTGGATAGTCCTCACGCGTATTACGACCAGTGCCATAATTCACAGCCTCCGCAGACACTGCTCTGTCTCTGCGGCCATAACTCTGCTTCAGTGCCCGCCCTCAATAACACGGCTATTTTTGCATGACGCTGCTGTGACCTCTGTCCATCAGACCATTATATTAAAAAGAAAAAATTGGATATTAGTACAATTATATACAGTGGAATCTTCGATTACGAGCATAATCTGTTCAAGGAGAATGCTTGTAATCCAAAGCACTCACATATCAAAGCGAGTTTCCCCATAGAAGTCAACAGAAACTAAGATAATTTGTTCCATTATGCAGTACAGCATGTGACCAGAGGTGGGGGGACACCATAGAGACTTAAATACTTGGAGACACAGAGTGTTTCCGAGAACATCCGAGCTGCTCCGAGTGTCACCAGCGCCCCCGCACCTCTAGCCAAATGCGGTACTGCACACCGCAGAAGCTTGAACCCTGCTCGTTTTGTGAAACAACACTCGCAGACTACTACTGGAAAGACTTCCAAGAATTAGAATCCAGCTTATATCAGCTAAATATATTTCCGGTCTACCAAAACAAAAAGTCAGGCATGCATTAAGCAAATTAGCAACACAACTCAATTCAGGCTGCCTCCAGGTTAGCAAGGGTTTTTTTTTTTAGGATCACTGCAAAAAGACCACTTCTTCCACACAGAGAGCGAGTCCTTCTCTGCATCATACTGGCAGGGTACATGCTTTTCTGCGGAGGCTGTGGCTAATTTCTAAAGAAAATTATCTACACGACACTGCACATCTTTGTTTCGAAAAGGACTCTACTTAGCAGATTTAAACTGAAATTGGCATTAAAGGCTATACCTAACTAATCTTAAAAATGCTCCTTCTCCACTCTCAGTTCCGCTGAATTTTTTTTTTTTTTAATTAAAAGTCAGCAGCTGCTGACTTTTAATATATGGACACTTACCTATCCAGGGCGCTCGCGATGTCAGCACCCGAAGCCGATCTGTCCCTCGGCTCTCGAGTGGAGGCGCCGCCATCTTCAGTAAGGGAATCAGGAAGTGAAGCCTTACGGCTTCACTACCTGGTTCCCCACTGCGCATGCGCGATCTCACTGGTCCCTGCTGTCTTCTGGGACCTATTTGTCTCCCAGAAGACAGCGGGGGGACAGAGGAGGGGCCGGACATGGTGTAGATTACCACTGATACTGCGGCAATCTATACCCATAAGTGGAAGCAAATACCTGGATTACACAGGTATCTGCTCTCCCCCTTCCTGCCTGAAAGCTGCCAAATGTGACACCAGAGGGGGGGGGGGGGAATCAGAAAAGCGGAAGTTCCATTTTTGGGTGGAACTCCGCTTTAAGAAAGATGTAAATACTTACCTATATTCAAGCTGCTCTGGTCACATGACCTGGCTCCCCTATGTCATCCAGCAGCTGCTGCAGGGAAACTGACAAGGGATGAGCCATAGGAGACTATGAATGACATCGCTCTCAAGCAGTATCAGCCAGAGTCGGGTCGCTCTCTCCTCTCCCCAGCAGCAGCTACTGGCTGACAAGTCATGTGACTGGACTTGGGCAGCCTGAAATTCCACTTTAGAACTTGTTGCCAAATTCCTTCTTTCATTTTTCTAGCAAGTACTGTAAATAATGAAGTTGTAAAAATGAAAAGACAGCCATATATTCAAAAGGATACTATAAATAATAAAAAGAGAGTAATTTCCAGGCTTCAACGCTACTTGTGAAGAATCAGTCTTTTCTATGAGACCATAAAGCTTTCTGAATGTTGGTAATGCTGCAGTACGCATCCATACAATAAAATCTTCATTGACGAATCCATTGTTTTCCAGATCAGAACTTAATTCATACACTGCTTTCTGCCAATTAATTGGCTTAGTTGTATCTTGGTAAAAGAAAAAAAAAAACAATTAGCAACAGTATGCATGTAAACAAACGAAGATAGAATATGTCAAGATACAAATAATTACATGTAACAGGAATAAGCCATGAGATTTCCAAGATCACATGTACTAAAGAACATAAAACCAAGTTCACAAACATTGCAGGTTTAATCTTAAGCCTTCCTTTCCAGTGGAGGACAAAGGAGCTGGTGCTATAGAAGCAAATGGCATTAAAGTGAACATTTACCCATAAAAGCTTGATAAAAATAAATGTTCTTCAGCAAGGAACACATACATTAATAATTATGCCACCAAAATTAGTGTGTGGTGTAAATTGTCTCCGTGATTGTTCCCGTTACTTATTACTGGACGCCGCCAATTTGCTCAAGCCCAGAACCCCTGAACAGCAGTACATTTTTAAGCTGCAGATTGACCTCTACAAAATTTGTCACAGTGCCAAGAAAAGAAAGAAACTGAGCATGTGCAGAGCAGGGTGAGACAGTGTATTATTGGATTTTAAACAGTATAGGCACTTCTAGTATATTTAAGCAATAGTAAACTGCACTTTATTTTTTTATAAACCCTGCAAGACAATGGCTTAATGTGCATTGCATACTAGCACATTATGAAATACTTAACTTAGAACGAAGGCCCCCCAGCGGCGCACTGTCATCGCTGACAGGGCTTCCATCATAGCCCGGTCTTCCTTCCGGGTTCGAGTGCATGCACGCAGGAGTCGCAGCCGTGGCACTGAGCTCTGAAGGGATGGTATGGGTATGCCGGCTGAATGTAGTGTGAATATCTCCTAAACCATTCAGGTAAGCCTCATTACCCACTTCAATACAGGGCACTTCCCCACTCCTGCCCAGGACAATTTTCAGCACTTTGAATGACAATTGAGCGGTCATGCAACACTGTACCCAAACTAAATTTTTAGAAATTTACACCATTGGGGGTTTTTTTTTGTGTGCTAAACTAGAAAATTTAGTTTTCTCCTTCACCGACGGGCACCGATGAGGCAGCATGGATATGGAGAATTGATGGGCACTGATATGTAGCATTGTTAACCACTGATATGCAGCACTGATGGACACCAATAGATGGCATGCGGTGGGCAGCACTGATGAGGTACTGACAGGCGTTTCTGATGTGGCAGCCGATTGGCACTGTAGGTGGCACACCTGATGGGGGATGTGCCGATAATCAATGTGCTGCTTATCAGCACAAACCACCCCCCTCTGATAGGGAGTACCGCCGATCGGCTCTCCCTGCCAGCATGAACCGAGGAAAGCCGTTTACTGGCACTTCCTGGTTCACGTTGTGATTGGTCACAGCTGTATCTAGATGCAGTGTGTCAGAGTAACACACAGCCCCACTGATCGCCACGCTGCATGCCCCCGCAAACGGCATGTTATTCTGCTGGACATCACGCCCAGTAAAAATAACTGAACCACTGTCAGTTCTGGCCGTCATTCTGCTATAGGTCGGGCGGGAAGTGGTTAAAGGCTTACCTGTAGGTACAAGTTAGAATTAAGACTTTACTATCGCTTTAATGTTTTATATAGCTATATCTGCAAAAGGGGCCAGCCTGAAGTGATCTAGCAGGACTTAATTTTCGAAGTAAAGTTACACTTTAAAGTCTAGTGTTTTTACAGCAATGTTATTATTTAAATGTTTAAAAGTGGATGTAAACCCAGTGAAGTGAACAGCCTTCGATGATACACAGAATAAACAGACCCTCCTTAATAGGTTTTACTTGTATATCTGCTGTCTTCTCCCCTCTACAGCCCCTTAAAGGGGCAGATCATGTAAAAAAATCTTTCTTAGTCTGTCAGCAGCACAGAGGAGAGGCCAGAGAGACTGCTGTTACAGTGTGCGAGAGCTGTTTGGAGGAAAGGCACCCCCCTCCACATATAGCAGAAAAACTGTGTTCTGAACTCTCCCTCCCGACACAAATCTCATGTGTCGGAAAACTTCTCAGAAGTGCCGATAACTGAGGAAAGAAAAAATAAAAGCTCATAATCCCAATCGCGTTCTGCGATCCACCAATCAAAATCTCCTCGATACCCAAAGCCAGATACAAGTCCAAAGGAGAAAGGAGATTCGCGGTCCAAGGGCCTAGACTATGAAACGCTTTACCAACCAGCATTCGGTTGGAGGAGAACCACTTGACGTTCAGGAGAAAGATCAAGACTCATCTCTTGATACCAAAGGAGACAGGAACAACAAGCGCCCAGAGGCGATTAAGTTCGCATGTGCTGCGCTATATAAGTTTTCATTCATTCAACGAAGCACCAGAGAGAAACAGTTAGCGCTTTGGAGAGAGATAAGTAAAGACTACAGATATATGTGCTTTGTTCAAATTCTATGACTGGAGTTTACAACCACTTAAAACATTCATTTTTGATTGAACAGAGGTATCTAGAACAAAAGCCCTAATGTATAAAACATTTACAGTTAGGCCAACAGTTTGACTTGAAAGAAGTAAGGCTGAAAACATTTTTGGGATGTCGAGCATGGTAGACAGTGGAGACCGTATCAGTTAAAATAAGCAAAAAAAAGTAGATATTACCTTTAAAGATCGGACCGAGATCTGTTGTATTTCCCGCTGGGTTTTTGAATTTTACATTTTTATCAGTCCACCAAGCAATCCCTTTCTTGGTCAATTGAATAGGCTCCTCTACTCCATCTGTGATCCGATATAAGCGAAGACTGTCTAGAGAGAAAAAGTTATCACAAGCTATCAATGATGATAGAGCAGCAACACAAAATTAGCTCCAAACAGATCACCCTTTTAGGGGTAGTAAGTGACCAAGGAAGAGGTCTGCAACAAGTGCCTAAGCAGCATTTTGCCAAAACCATAATCTTTGCCAATTTTCAGTAAATGGACCCAATAATAAAATGTCTGTAGGAAACTAACATCTATAGCTATACACAAAGATGAGATGGCAGGCAGGGTTTTTATGGCAAGAAATTCTTCCTTCTGCCCGTCAGCAGTAATATACACTGAGCCACATCAAAGTATATTACGGCACCTGCTCTGTGCCTTGGTGACATGGCTACCATGCGCATGTGTGGGAGTGACACCCTTGTGGTCTGGCCACTCAAGCGGTTCAACAGGGCAAACTTGTAATGACGACTGAATGAAGATGGAACTGCTCTGGCACTACCAGCGCGGTGCTGAAGGGCTTCCTATGACAGGCAATTTTGTCATAATTTGCTAGTACCTAGCGCATACTAGCACATTCCTGCATAAAATGGTCAAATAGGTGGAAATAGCACTACAAAGTGTTGGGGGAAATGCTAAAAATTACTCCACACCTCAAACATGAAACGCTTCAAAAATATGCCTGTGCCTTTAAATGTCACAATTCATAAAAAAATGATTTCATAGATTAAATGTGCAAGTAAGCTCATATTAAAAATGTATAGGCTATACGTGCAGATGAAATCCTCACCAATACTACAGTGTACATAAAAGTGCAAGGAATAAAGTGTCAAAGTGCTGCAGTGCTTATGAAATCATTGAAACTATACATACGGTATTTAAAGTGCACCTTGCCAAAAAAGTATGCATCATAAAAGTCCACATATACATAAGTCCATAAGAATTTCATGAACGTTTATAATTCATATGCATTTTATAATGGGTGACCAGTGCTCTTGATATCTGCACGTGCCCCCCCTCTGGGTCCTCACTCACTAGATACTATAGCCCCAACCGGGGGGGCTATAAGCCTTCCAACAGGTACTGTGTAACCTCCTCAGTATGAAGCATGCATCTTCTCTCCACGGCCGCACACCAAGAATACGCTTATGCAAGAGGCAGGACATAGGCAAATCCGCATATGAAAATTATTAAAATCAATTTGCTATGCGCTTACATAAAAAAAAAAAAAAAAGAAACACAAACACACTCGCTACAAAGCCTGAAATCAATATGTCCGGGACGGTGTGCATTAGCCTGGGACACGCACACTATGCCAGACATATTGATTTCCAAGGCTTATGTTTTTTTTAAAATGCAAGTGCATAGCAAATGGATTTTAACAAACTTTTCTATATGCGGATTTACACTATTGGATTAGCCCATGTCCTTCTAACCCTTGTACAAGTGTATTCTTGGTGGTGGCTGTGGAGAGAAGATACATACTTCACACTGAGGAGGTTACACAGTACCTATTGGAAGGCTTATAGTCCCCATTGGGGCAATAGTATCCAGGGGGCGAGGATCCAGAGGGGGAGAACATGTGGCTGCACGGTCTCACATGAGTGGATATCAAGACCACTGGTCACTCATTATACAATACATATGAATTATGAACTTTCATGAAATGCTTATGTATATGTGGACTTTATGATAAATATTTAAAGTGCACTGTGCCCAAAGTATGTATGTATAGTCTGAATGATTTCATAAGCACTGCAGCCCTCTGCTTGTTGCTTTTTATTTTATTTGCTTTTTATTTTCTAAATAGGTTCCTTTAAGCTAGTGCATTGCTGGTTCACCTTTTCCTTTGATTTCCCTTCTAAATGTTTTTCTTCTTTGTCCGAATTTTTCACTTCCTGTTCCTCCTCAGTAAGCTTGCCCCCATCATCCATGGGGGTTTGTCAGCCAGAACAGCTTACTGAGGAGGAACAGGAAGTGAGAAATTCAGACAAAGAAAACAAAGGAAAAAAACATTTAGAAGGGATATCGAAGGAAAAGATAAGTGAACCAACAATGCACTAGCTTAAAGGAACCTATTTAGAAAAATAAATAAAATGTCAGAATACAAAAGATATTTGGATCATTTCATGCTCCCAACTTTGTGGGAACAGTTTGGGGATGGCCTCTTTCTGTTCCAACATGACTGTGCACCAGTGCACAAAGCAAGGTCCATAAAGACATGGATGAGCGAGTTTGGGGTGGAGGAACTTGACTGGCCTCCACAGAGTCTTGACCTCAACCCAATAGAACACCTTTGGGATGAATTGGAGCAGAGGCTGTGAGCCAGGCCTTCTCATCCACATCAGTGCCTGACCTCACAAATGTGCTTGTGGAAGAATGGTCAAACATTCCCATAGATACACTCCTAAACAATATTGAACCCTACGGACTAAGACTGGGATGCCATTAAAGTTTATGTGCATGTAAAGGCAGGCGTCACAATACTTTAAGGTAGAGTGTATTTCCAGTTTAACTGAACAACAACATTCTTCCCATGATGTTAGCTGGTGTTTTTGGGCCTGGGAGCCATACAAATGTTGCTCTCTCTCTCTCTCCTTGCTTTATCTTGTTACAACTCATTAAATTACAAGAAGCATTCAGAAGTTTCTTTGGTTCTGCTACTTCTCTTTATGAAATGTGGATCTAAAAAAAGGACTTACCATTGAACATACTGTTAGCGATAGCACCACAAGGAGCAATAGGCAAGTTGTTATTGGTACGATAAGGATCACATTCTTTGCTTGGATTCTAGAGTGTTTAAAATTCATGTAGTTAAAGACATTTATCAGGATTAAAAAAAAAAAAAAAAAAAAAAAGAAGAAGAAGACACATGAAAAGCAAAATGTTTGCTTTCCTCAACAGCAAAATTCTTAATTTCCCCTGAAAAAAAAAAAAAAAAAAAAAGAAGAAGAAGACACATGAAAAGCAAAATGTTTGCTTTCCTCAACAGCAAAATTCTTAATTTCCCCTGAAAAAAAAAAAAAAAAAAAAAACACAGGCTCTGACATTTTGATTTACTAATTACAATGCCCAGTCATAAAGAACTAAACCCTCCTATTCTTTACAGCCAAGGAAGCTGCCATCTTACGCTGGCAATATAGTATACAATTTTCGTGTACAGTGGGGAAAATTATTTGATCCCCTGCAGATTGTTTAAGTTTGCCCACTTACAAAGAAATGAAGGGTCTTTAATTTTTTATCATAGGTGTATTTTAAATGATAGAGACAGAATATCAACCAAAAATCCAGACAAAACAAAGGATATAAATGTTATGAATGGAGTTGCAGTTCAGTGAGTAAAATACGTATTTGATCCCCAAGCAAAACATGACCTAGCACTTGGTGGCCTTGTTGGCAAGCACAGAAGTCATTTTTTAGCTACAACACAAGGGCGAGTACCCCACCGCTCCTAAGCAAACTAGTCTTAAAACCCAACTTTTATTAATTCACAAATATAATATTGAGAAAAAAAAAAAAAAAGTGTGTGAAAGAATGTATAATGTTTTTACTTAAAGGGGGCACCTCAAAAAATTAAAGATGAAAAATTACCACATTGATCACCATCTAACCATGGGTCTTTAATACTGCAAATATCTTCCTTGCTTCTAATCTAAACAGGATCTCTCAGGCTGCATAGAAGAACTAGTGAAAAATTGTATAAAGGAACAATCAAACCTGCGCAAAAAAGACAAAACTAGTGATACATTTTTTTAAAAGCTGCTGGTTGTAAGTGAGGAAAAAAAATGAAGCGAGAAATCAACTAATAATTACCGTTAATTGATTTAAACCACGCTTGTTTCTAAGTGAAACAAATTCAAGTGTAACCACACGTAATAATTTGTTAGCAAAACAAAAACATGTGTATAACATTCAATAATTGTGACAAAAATAAAAATAAAATAAGAATCAAAAAATGTCCAATAAAAGTTGTGAATATTTTCTGAAAATCAAGCAATAAAATGTATGGGTCTTCCAATTCCTGGAGAGCACGAATGGAGCGACTGTAGATCTTCCACCATCACCTTCCAAGCATCCGACCAGAGTTGTATGACCCCCCATTACAGGTCCCAAGCGCTCTATGGAAATTGCCAATAAGGATTCCTGCAGCCTCAATACCGATCCGACCATCCAATTGATTTTCCAGGGCACCCAGTTCTAGAAGATTGCAAACTCAAGTGGATCTTGCACCACCGCAATAAAGTTCTGATCGAATATCCAGTGGTCAGAGAAAAAAAGGCAGAAAAAAGGGCTTCCATGGTGACGTATATAAAAAATGTATTCTAAAAACAACGATTTAAAACATGCAAGGCTAGGTTCACACTGCTGCGAATTTAAAATTGCAGTAAAATAGCGAGTAGGATGTTTGGAAGGTGGAAGATCTAGTCACTCCATTCGTGCTCTTCAGGAATTGGAAGACCCATACATTTTATTGCTTGATTTCCCATACACATTTTATTGCTTGATTTTTCATACACATTTTATTGCTTGATTTCCCATACACATTTTATTGCTTGATTTTCAGATAATATTCACAACTTTTTTTGATTCTTATTTTATTTTTATTCTTTTTGTCACAATTAGTGGACTTTATATATGTTATACACATGTTTTTGTTTTGCCAACAAATTATTATGTGTGATTGGTTACACTTGAATTAGTTTCACTTAGAAACAAGCGCGGTTTAAATTAATTAGTTAATTTCTCTCTTCTGTATAGAACTGCCTGATCTGCTGGCTTTGCGGTTAACTGTCTAGCTGTAGGAGGCTACTTTAACACCCTACCGGTCAATATGATAGATGACAGATGCCTACAAGCTGTTAAAAATAAAATCTCTTTTAACAGTTCTACAGCTCAGCTAATTGTATCATTACTTCCATCTGTAGTATCTGCTTAGTATCCAATTTACAGCTCTGCTCCAGTCAATCTATATCAGTAGTACTACAAATGCTACCTTGTTGTAGATAATATGCAATCTCTAATGACCACCATTCATCTAATCAAACCGAGGTGCTATACCCCCACTAAAGCCATGTATACCCAAACAAAAAACTCCCCAAATGAACTGAAAGCCCAAAAAAACTTGCATGTAAAACATTCTTTAGCACCGTTCCATTTTATGACTTAATCATTTTTCACCTACCACACTGTGTTTGAGCACTATGCACTCCTTTGCCTTTATCTCTTGCACTTTAATCCTAACAAAGCTTTCTTTAAAGCAAAACATGTAGGTTTTTTGGGCTTTCAGTTCATTTGGGGAGTTTTTTGGTTGTGGGTATACATGGCTTCAGTGAAGGTATAGCACCTCGGTTTGAGGAGAGATGAATGGTGGTTCATTAGAGAGGGCATATTATCTACAACAAAGTAGCAATTGTAGTACTTCCGATATAGATAGATTGGCTGGAGCAGAGCTGTAGATTGGATACTAAGCAGGTACTACAGATAGAACAAATGATACAATTATCTGAGCTGAGCTGTAGAGCAGCTTATAGGCATCCGTCACATTATCTACCGTATTGACAGGTTGGGTATTAAAGCGGAGGTCTAGCTGGAAAAAAATCAAATTAAAAGTCAGCAGCTACAAATACTGTAGCTGCTGACTTTTAAAGCGACGCGCGGGAGACTTCTTTCCGGCAAGGTCCGGCATCTGCCGGGCCTTCAGCCGAGAATCCCCTGTGCTCATGTGCCACTGCAGTCAGCGGCTCAAGGGGAATATCTCCTAAACCATAAAGGTTTAGGAGATATTTTGTTTTACCTACAGGTAAGCCTATAATAAGGCTTACCTGTAGGTAAAAGTACAAAAAAAACTATACAACCGCTTTAACAAGCACACTTACCTGTCCAGCATGCCCGTGATGTCGGCCGCCCGAGGCCGATCCATCCTCTGGATAATGTGTCGGCGCCGCCATCCTCACTAAGGGAAACAGGCAGGGAAGCTTTGCGGCTTCACTGCCTGTTTCCTACTGCGCATGCGTGAGTCGCGCGGCGCTTTGTGAATGGGCAGCTGTCCTCTGGGAGACACACAGTTCTCAGAAGACAGCGTGCCCCATTTCCCAGGAGGCAACGCGAGGAGAAGATCACCGCGGACTAGGAAGTGGCAGATCTGCCTAGCAACACCCATTTCTGGTAAGTATAATAAAAAAAAAAAAATCTTTACTTTTTTTTTTTTTTTTAAGGGTGGACATCCACTTTAAAGTAGCCTCCTGCATCTAGACAATTAACCAAAAAGCCAGCAGATCAGGTAGTTCTACTATACAGCCAGAGAGATCCTGTTTAGGCATGAGCTTGGAGAAAGAATTTTCATCTCTAGAAGGGAAACCATTGCTTGGGAAAGGATCAAAACCAGACCCAAGTATTCCAGGTGAAGAGAAGGCAGAACAGTTTTTGGAAATTGATCACCCAACCAAAAGCCTGGCGTATCTTAACTGTCCAGTGGAGTTTGCAGAGAGCTGGAATGGAGATTAGTTCTTCAGGAAAAGGTCAACCAGATGACCGGTTTCTTGGATGTCCCCAGTCATCAAAAGGGCAAGAAAAGGTGTTAGGACCTTTGTAAATACTCAGAGCAGTGGACAGACCAAAAGGCAGTGTGACAAACTGGAAACGACTGTCTGCCACAGCAAAGCACAAAAAACTCAGATGGGGTGGATAAATGGAAATATGCAGGCAGCCATCTTGGATGTCAATGAATGCCAGGTTCCCCTCGTCAGAGAGGAATTAAAACAACCTTGTGGATTTCATACTCATTTTTGGAATTTGAAGGCATTTTTTGAAGGAATTTTAGGTCCACAATAAGACAAATACTGCTGTGGGCTTTGTACCCAATTAACCCGTCTTGTAGCAGTACTGGCACAACTACTCCCTGGGACAAGAGAGATGGTTCAAGGCATTCGGCATATTGAATAGAGATGAGAGCCATTATGGAATTTAGATTAGTTTCAGTACTTGTTCTAGGGCATCCACACAACATCTTCAAATAGGGGGAGGGGGCCTTTCGCTGCCTGTAAAAGTAATTCAGCTGCTGTATAGTCGCTTGATTACTTTTACAATATGCAAAATCGCCAGCAGTAAAAAAGGATAGCCGGATCATGGTTGTACCCTTAACAATAATCCCAGTAAAACCACCTGAATACCAGGGCGTATATGTACGCATTGCTGTATTGAGCTAGTTAAAGAGGTTGATTAAAGAATCTGAAGACAAAATAAACTAGCTAAGCTAAAAGTGATCTCCCTGTAAGGAGACTAGGTCTGTCACCCTATAACACCTGCAAATAACGGAGGGCCCATGGAGAGAAATAGGGCAGAGAACCCAGGAGGTGTCTCCTCAAGAGTTTGCAAGTGCCCAATTACCTGAATGTACGACCTAGTACCCAGGATCTATGAATACCTTTGAATACCTGAATGCCTTTAAAGGGGTTGTAAAGGTACATGTTTTTTCACCTTAATGCATTCTATGCACTAAATGAAAAAACATCTGACGATTAGCGCCCCCAGCCCCCGTTTACTTACCTGAGCCCTCTAAAATCCTGCGTTGTGAACGCACTGACTTCTCGTCTCATTTATTAGATGATTGATAGCAGCGTAGCCATTGGCTCCCATTGCTGTCAATCAAACCAATGACATGGCGCGCCAGGGGTAGGGCCGAGCGATACATTCGGTGGCTATGGCCGCTGACTATCACGGGAGCGCGCCCGCAAGCTAACCCCCTTGGGAGAGCGCTTCCTATTAGGGGGTTAGCTCTTGTGGGGAAGAGCCGAGACAGCCGCCGAGGCACCCCAGAAGACGAGGATCGGGGCCACTCTGTGCAAAACGAGCTGCACAGTGGAGGCAAGTATGATATGTTTTTTTTTCTTTTTTAAATAACAAAGGGGGAACCTTTAAAACCCCTTTAAGTGAATAAAATGTAAAGTGGATGTAAACCCTTACATATACCGAGTGAAGATAATACACAGAGATGAATCAAATCTCCCTAATTAAGTTTTACATGTATATCTGCTGTCTTCAGCATTATATACCGTTTAGAAAGTGCACGTCCCGTTAGAATTTTCTCTTCCTAATTCACCTGTGGGTGTGGAGTCTTGCCATACACTGTGAGACAGCCGATTGGTGGAAAGGCGCACACACCCCCTCTCCGCAGAGCTGTGCTGTGAATAGACCAGCTCTCTGCTAAATTCATAGCACCCACCCCGACACAAAATTCAGCCTGGTTTTATCTCAGTTGACAGAGAACTTGTCAAAAGTTATCATGCTGGTAGAAGAATGAAGCAGGAGAAAGCCAGGGGACTTAGGGCTTTGAAGAGATACAAGATAAGACTACAGATAGATGTGCCCAGCTCAAATTTCATGAATGGGGTTTACATCCACTACGCAAAGTTCATCTAAAGCTACTATTCCATCAACCATAACTCTTTCTAGACAGCGCTGTTGTCCAAGGGTGTCTCTGTTGCTCCTCCACAGATAGAGGAACCACACTGGATCTACAAATAAAAAAAGCTGTAGTATATTACATTTTTGTTTTAGATATGTTTTAACTTACAAATAGGTACAACTTACCGTCAGGGAGTTTTTGTCTCCATTCAACTGACTGTCATCCCTTGACTTAACATATCGGCGGTGGTTCTGGTAGAAGTTAGACAGTCCATAATACATGAACACATTGCTCTGAAAAAACAACGTTGCAAATAGTGAGGCTAAAAAACTTGTATAAGATATATAAAAGATTGTCCAAGGATCAGATTGAGTGCAACAGGGAAAATGTGTCTTATGCTCACTGGTATTTCTCACCTAGTTGAAACACTTCATTTTTGATGAAGCACTCAGGAACCCCAATTTTTTACTTTGTTAGAAAAAACATGAAAATTAGAGTCAAATGTGGCTAACAGCTAGATATTACTGAGAATGCAGTCAAATATATGGTTCCTGCAGGTTTAAAAGTTGCATTAAACAGTCACTCTACCATACTAGCACAGAAAACCTTTTTCCTATCACTCTTAACACATAAATGAGGACCAGTGACACCCCATATGCTTTGATGACTTAGAGATAAGACTGGATACAGTTAGTAGCCTGTTAGCTTATGCTTACATCTCTACTGGATACACAAAAGCATCCAGAGACATTATTACTTCGGTAGTAGTCTGCCCATGCTGTAAAAGCTCACCCAGCAGAGACAGCTTGTTGAGGTGAGCAGCTTTGTTGCTGGCAGCTTCAAAATACGCAGCATAGCAAAGCTTTTCCCGATGAAAGCAGAAATCTTTCCATACTGGCAGTTAGAAGACACTTGGCAGAGCTTTAAACCAAGCATCTCACATCAAGGTTCAAGTTAATGCAGCCATATGCACATATTGTCTACCTTGATTTAATAGACACAAAAGGACAAAAAGAGCCAGAGTGAGCCCCTCCTATCCCTTCCACAGCCTAACACTCCAGTGAGCGCTGGAGAAGCAGAGAGCGGGTGACAGACAGTCCCCCATTCTGTGCAGGCTGGAGACTGAGGGCTAAACCATCAGCAGCATTTGATTTCCCAGTTCTTGATCTCAGAGAAGGCGGAGATGCTGCATCCACCGAGCTGAGTGCATATATAATATATTTTATATATATATATATATATATATATATATATATATATATATATATATATATATATATATATATATATATATATATATATATATTATATATTTTATGAATCCCATACTTCTCTTAAGGCATTACCAGTCTTACAGATCATGCACAATAACTGTAGTGATGTACAGAGGCTTCCAGTTTGCCTGGTTAACATGCTGAACCAAAGAGTTCAGTATTTTGTCAAGTCAAAAGACTCAACAAGTACACAGATCAAGCATTGAACTTCTAAACTTCCTGGTTAATATACTTGTTTTAGGTCAATGTTTCGAAGAAGCCAGACATTTACTAACATGGTCAACAAAAGTCAGCAATTGCAGCCTCTGTAGTTCTCACAGCACGGGTTTGCTTTAGGAATAACCATTTATAATAGGTAGAGCATTTTAAAAATCCTCAGTAATTAGACAAATTAAAGGAAACCTGTACTAAAATTATATATAACATATACACACACACACAGGCAGCAATTGATGACTTTTTCTCAAAAGGGCTGTTTGACCCACTGGCTTCAAAACTTTCTGAATTACTACATACTTTTTACAGGTCAGTGACTCAATGTATTGAAGTTAGAAAAAGCCAGGAAACTAGTATTTTCAGAGGAAGGTTCAGCAAGGTGGCCTATGTATTTCCTTTAAGCTTTTTTGTTTTAGTCTGAAGGCAACGGCTATTACTAAAGAGAACTTAGCTTCTCAGTAAAATTAAAACCAGATTACTTGCGAAACAACTGCTTTTCTGAACAGGCCTACATTCTCAGCATTTGACGGAGGGTAGAATAAGCCTGAATTGTGGGGGTTGCAGACCAGGGGGTCAAATTAGAACTTTTAGGCATCAGCTAAAATTAGAACTTTTAGGCCTAGCTTTGCAGTGAGTTTTTCAACGGTTTTTAGAATAGCGTTTAACCACTTAAGACCCAGACCAAAATGCAGGTAAAGGACCAGGCCTCTTTTTTGCGATTCGCAACTGCGTCGTTTTAACTGACAAATTGCGCGGTCGTGGCTCCCAAACAAAATTGGCGTCCTTTTTTCCCCACAAATAGAGCTTTCTTTTGGTGGCATTTGATCACCTCTGCGGTTTTTATTTTTTGCGCTATAAAGAATAGAGCGACAATTTTGAAAAAAATTCAATATTTTTAACTTTTTGCTATAATAAATATCCCCCAAAAATATAAATAAAAAAACGTTTATTTTCCCCCTCAGTTTAGGCCGATACGTATTCTTCTACATATTTTTGGTAAAAAAAAAAAAAATATCGCAATAAGCGTTTATCGATTGGTTTGCGCAAAATTTATAGCGTTTACAAAATAGGGGATAGTTTTATTGCATTTTTATAAAAAAAATTTTTACTACCAATGGCGGCGATCAGCGATTTTTTTCGTGCCTGCGACATTATGGCGGACACATCGGACAATTTTGACACATTTTTGGGACCATTATCATTTTCACAGCAAAAAAATCCTTAAAAAATGCATTGTTTACTGTAAAAATGACAATTGCAGTTTGGGAGTTAACCACTAGGGGGTGCTGAAGGGGTTAAGTGTGACCTCATATGTGTTTCTAACTATAGGGGGGCGGGGCTGGACGTGCGACATCATTGATGGCCTTTTCCTATTTTAGGGAAAAGACGATCAATGACAGCGCCACAGTGAAGAACGGGGAAGCTGTGTTTACACACACCTCTCCCCGTTCTTCAGCTCCTGAGACCGATCGCGTGGATCAAAAACTTCCAAAATTGCTGGTGAGCCGCTGTTTATCAGCATTTATCAGGGTTTAAGCATTTTTACAGCTGAAAAACGTCTCTCAGAACCCACTAGTTTTGGGTTTTTTTTACTGCTCAAAAACTGCTGATAACAGCCTATGTGTACATAGGATAACATGGAGAGTTTAATGACTGTAGAAAAAAAAGCCCAAAACAGCTGCTGTAAAATCGTCAAACATCCAGTGTGCATGAGGCCTAACATTAGAAATATTAAAACCAATATAATATTTAACATAAGAAACAATAATGCAGTTACCTCGAATGCCGTTTCCAGAGTAAAATTCATAGTACAATTACATGACTTGTTCCATGAAACATTAACACATCTGTGGCAATCACTGTTGGAATCTATCCCAGTGTAGTCAATCTGTTAAAAAAAATAATAATAATAATAATTAGAATTTAAAATAGTTGACAGTTTATGCAACCTCTTGCACAGATTTATAATATAACTTACAACAGAAAACAACATGTAAAATATTTAAAGATATATGAGAGAAAAAAAAAAAAGGAGACACAAAGTTGGATTTACTAAAAGAGTGGAAAATCTTTACTCAAAAATTGTAGCCGGGTTCCCCTTGACTACCCAGTCACGTGCAGAAATAAACAGGGTTTTGCTTTTCATGTAAATATTCACATCATTTAGAGTCAAGATTCTCAACTGCTTCAGTAAATGAGCCGCATAGTATAAAGCTCCAAAAGCACACGGATTTCCAGTGTCACACTGGAGCGATTCGACTTACCAGTCTATGGATCAAAGTCGCACCAAAGTAGTGCAGGCACCTTTTCAAAGTCACTGACTTTAAAATCACACCAAATTGAACGTTTGCTATAGAAAAGAATTGGGTATAATTTGTCTTGCGTCTGATGTCCAAAGGTGCCTGACAAATTGCACAAGTGTGAATTGAGACTGAATGAGCAATTATTGGTATGCAAATAATCACATTCTTTTAAAAGTATTGTATTTAGATTTCTCCAGGCTGTGTCTTAAAATAACAGGGAGGTGAAGCCTCCATCAATCAAGATGTAATATCACACCCCATTGTGTTTAGCTGCTTAGTGGGCATAGAGGAGGAGGGAGGGAAGCGTTATTTACCACTGAGTATACGCCCACGTGCGACTCTTTAGTCACATGGGATGCTCAGAACGCATAGGGAGAAAATGCTCTGAAAACTGAGTTTGTGTACTAGCTGCCAACATTTCTCTGCAAAATTCCCAACTGCAGTGGGGGACACGGACAAGGGGAGGGATAGAGAACAGCAAGATCAACTTTTTTTTTTTTTTGCAGAATAACAAAAATTAATATCAGATAAACAGCATGTGATGCAACATTTGATCGTTTTTAACCACCAGCCAATTACAGAATACCACTATCTCACTAAATGTTTTTAGCATACTTATGTAAATATCTTCTCACACCTGCCCATTTCTAAACAATCATGACTGCTGGTGGAAGTAAAGTCAACAGTTCAAAGTTATGCTGATAATATTGGACAGACAGGGAAGCATTCTCACATTGCCAAAACACACAATTGACTATTCACACCATAGCACCATACCAGGGTGGATATAAATCAACGATTTAAAGAATACAAATAAATCAGATTTTTATCCATCTAACAATTGTTTTCTATTTCAGATACATTAAGTTCAGGAATATTCCTTTATCCCATTGTTTTGCAAATCTATGACAGCTTATTATTCTCAATAGGAAACCTAAATTTTGTTTGCAAATATTAAAGATTCTAACTACCAGCAAGAATGAGTCCTTACTTTTTAAAAGCAGCTGGCAGTGCCTGTTAGCGGGCATCCACTCACCTGCTGCCACAACGTCCCTCACCTTGTTGTGTCACAGCCGTCCCATTAAAAAGTGAATGGGACTGTCGGTGAGTGAATAGCAGGTCAGAGAAAGAACCGCTGGGGGACAGATGACAGTTGCTCTTTAAAAATTATGATTTAAATAAATCCTTTTTACTAGTGATTTAAATCAAATCCACCCTGCATCCAATCAACTGAATTTACCACAGGTGGACTCCAATCAAGTTGTAGAAACATCTCAGGCTGGGTTCACACTACTACACTACTTTCATCCTACTTTGCTCTGCTACATTTATCCTACATCCATCCTACATCCATCCTACTTTCATGAACAGGATACTACTTTGGTCCGACTTCAATGATATTCAATGGGCCTGAAGTAGGATCAATGTAGGACCAAAAGTAGTACAGGGAGCATTTTCAAAGTCGGACCGACTTGTGTAGGACGCTACAAGACGCTCTCATAGGGAAACATTGAACACAGAGCAAAGTAGGATGAAAGTAGTGTAGTAGTGTGAACCCAGCCTAAAGGATAATCAGTGGAAACGGATGCACCTGAGCTCAATATTGAGTGTCGTGGCAAAGGCTGAGAATATTTATGCACATTGGATTTTTTTCATTTTTAATAAAATTTGTAAAAATTTCAAACCAACTTCTTCCACGTTGTCATTATGGAGTATTGTTTGAAGAATTTTGAGAAAAATAATGAATTTAATCCATTGTGGAATAAGACAAAACTGAAGCGCTGTGAATACTTTGCGGGTGCACTGTAAATATGGAAGCATTGATTTGTAAAGGAGTTAATAGCAGTGATCTATAGCAGTCTCATGCAAAGTGTCTTCAAGTCTAAGACTGTCCCTGAAGCACCTCCCCAGTCTCCAACAACTCTTAGACCCGGTTCACACAGGAGCGACCTGTCAGGCGACTCAGCTGCCTGACAAGTCGCGGTCCGGAGTAGTCAATGGAACCATTCTAATATGAGTGACGCAAGTCGCTCCGACTTAGAAAAAGGTTCCTGTACGACTTTGGGGACGACTCTGGGTGACTTGCATTGACGTCAATACAGAAGTAATTTTGCAAGTTGCCTCTCAAGTCGCCTTGAGATCGCCTTGCCAAGTCGCCCCCAAAGTCGTGCCGCCTGTGTGTGAACCGGCTCTTACAGCATCTTCACCATTTCCCGCTGAGTGTCTGCAGTCTGACAGCTTTTTTGCAGCATTACATTTACTGAATATTATGCAGCCCTCTGGTGATGTCCCTTATGGGAGGTAATCATCACTGATCTAGCAACTTGAACAGCGGCTGAATGGCCCAATCAATATTTCAGAAACTTAAAAAAAGAAGAAGTCAAAGAAGTGTTTTGCCTATATCTAGCATAGCTAAAGGCACAAATACATGGACACCTTTATGCTGCTTCTGTATATTGTTTTTTTTTACCCTGTGGTAGCAAGTAACCACATCAGTCAATCTATATAGGCAAAGTCAGCGGGAAAACTAAAAGGAAAAAAAAAAAAAAGGGACTAGCCAACTATATCACTTTCAGATTTTGTCATCACTTACAGTGTAATTATTCTGATTAAAAAACTAAATAAAAATAATGTTTAGCCAAAGATTTCCTGACGCACGTTTTTGATGTGATAAAAATAAGCAGTTATGGAAATTCTTGACTACACAAATACTAGACTGAAAATAGACACAATATTGTAAATATAGTAATAAACAGCAATATTTACAACAGAGATACGCAAATCACATCGCCTGACCTCCAGGACATGTGGTTCCTGGCGCCGGGTAGGTGGTTGTTTATTTTACACATTTAGCCCTGCTGTGGGCAAGCAGCAGGGTTTACGTTTAGTTTTTTTTAGCCAACTGCTGACATAACAGTATTAAACGTCAAAATACCCCACATTTCTCCCCCAGGCAGGAAAGATTAAGATAAAAAGAAAAAAAAAAAAAAAAACAATCTGTCTTTCCATCCAGTCCCCAGCTATGTTTACTTCCGCTGGGTTGGACGTGATGTCATAACATCGTGCCCTGGCTTCCAAAGGTCATAGAGATTGCCGGGGACCATCTCAACTTCCAGCGCCCATGGATTCCTTCTCCTACTCACCAATCACACGGGCGAGCTGGGAGAAGCAATGGAGGGCGGGGGAACGGACATGTCTCCTCCCACCGCTTATCATTGTTCTTGCGGTGCAGGGAATCGCCAGGCGAAAAAGATGACATTTGGATGATTCCTGTAGCTGCAAGCATCATTCAAAGTCCAGGACGTCGTATGACCCACCTTGGGCAGGAAGTGGTTAAGAGGTGAATTCCAGGTAACAAAGTTTATTGCATAGCTTGTATTAAAGAGGGATTTTTATAGATTATTAATAATAATGTAAAAATATTGTTGAAAATCATTAAAGCGGTGGTTCACCCTAAAAAACGACATTTTCTTATTCCACTGCCCCCCCACATTACAATTCGATTAAGGTTTTTATTATTTTTTCCATGCTGTACATACCTTAGTACAGCATATTCACCCGTGCATCCGGGTTGCGAGTCCCGCGGGAGTGGGCGTTCCTCACATGTGTTTGATTGACATTTTGCCCAAAAACGAGCTCCCCCCCGTCGCGTAAGCCGCGTCACGGTTGGCGAAAGGAGCCGAACGGCGAGTCGGCGCTATACTGCGCATCGCCGTTCGGCTCCTTTCGCCAATCGTGACGCGGCTTACGCGACAAGGGGGAGCTCGTTTTTGGGCAAAATGTCAAACACATGTGAGGAACGCCCACTCCCGCGGGACTCGCAACCCGGATGCACGGGTGAATATGCTGTACTAAGGTATGTACAGCATGGAAAAAATAATAAGAGCCTTAATCGAATTGTAATGTGGGGGGGCAGTGGAATAGAAAAATGTCGTTTTTAGGGTGAACCACCGCTTTAAGTTTGGGTTTCACCTAGGTGGGTGCAGCATTGAACCGATGCTGCATCTGGCTACCACTGCCTCTACACCGAGAACTGAGTGATTACAAACTGCTGATTGCTCAGTTCTCAATATTCACTGAGCAGAGAGCTGTGACTGTCAGTCCGTGGCTCTCTGCTCCTCCAGTGCCCACTGGTGCGCTGGGCTGTGAAGGGAGCAGAGGGGCTGGCTCAGGCTCTCATCAGATTGTTGAGAGGCTGAGTCAGCTACCAGTCCAGGCTGGAAAGTCAGCATTGATCCAGCGCTTGGACCGACTGAGTGACGTCACAGGAGCGCAGAGCAAATGGCTTTCTTGTGATCCATAGGAGAAGTAGGGCCAAAAAAGCATATCTGCCTCAATTCCAATACATATACGTGTGGAAAAGGGTAAGTCACTTCTGCCTTCATGGAACGCACGCGTCCCTATACAGTGTTGGCAGATCATTCTGGGTTCCAAGAGGGGCACCAAATATTGTGAGTGTAACATTTTATAGCTGGTTTTAATAAACGATAATACCCCATGATTTCTTTTTCTTGGCTTCCTCTACTTCATGATGTGGAATTAAGAGCAACCATGATGGCATTATATACTGTACAGCGTGGATAATGGTATAACACACAGTTGACCTGTGTCTAAAGCTTTCATTGACCTCTCTCAGTACTCAGTATAAGCTCAGGGTGTCAAAAACATCTGGTGAGTTTGGACCTTATAGGGCAGGGATCCTCAAACTACAGCCCTCCAGCTGTTGCGGAACTACACATCTCATGAGGCATTGTAAAACTGATATTCACAGACATGACTAGGCATGATGGGAATTGTAGTTCCTGAACAACTGGAGGGCCGTAGTTTGAAACCCCATGTTATAGGGGATACGGGTAGACACGAAGTGGAGCACTTTCTTTTAAGAAGATTGCACATATTTTTGCTCTTTTATTTGGCACTGCAACACTTTAATTTGGACTGTAAATAATACTGATTTATTAGTATATAAAATGTAATTGTATGTTCAGCTGTATCACATTAGATTTTGTACGGTGAGCGCAGCCCCTTTTCCATATGTGTATTAAGGCAGCAGCTACCCAAGTGCACATTAAATTTTATAAAAATTGTTCAGTAACACGAGTGGTTAAATTGTTACCACCCTAATTTGTCAAAATCATTGCGTGAGAACCTTTTTTCATATTCCCAATACATACACGATTTCACCTTGGAATAATAAAAAGGATTTTTTGAAGCTGTATACTCTTAGCACATATCAGATTCCTAATTTCCACACAATCATTACAATAGCTGCATAGACTATAATTAAGGTAGTACTGAACAAATCATATTGTGCTGTGTCACAGCAGACTAATTATGACTCTTTAAAGGCTGAACTTTCTTTTGCCATACATTAGATTGCAAAATCATCCACCCAATCCTTATTATAGCTGCATAGACTGTAATTACTATAGTGCTGTATCATAGCATACTCTGAAAATATTCTATAATGGAACTATAGGATAATCAGAAAAAAAGGGGATGGATCACACTGCTCCGTTAAAAAAAAAAAAAAAATGCATCAAAAACCCATACATGTTTTTGCTGTGGTGCAGTAAATTTAACACGTTTTTAAGCGTTTTCCCCCATATTACTTATGAAATATGATTTTTATGCGATTTCCAGTGACTATATAGTGTGACTTGCTTGCCACTTTAATACAACTTCAGTGATACTTTATTCAAAGAAATCACATTAACATTAGATAAGAAGCATTCCTGAGAGACTTAAAACCAGTGTTTTTTTTTTTTTAATACCTCACCTCACCGGTCATCATAAACACTCTCCTCCCAAGCGTGGAATGTCATGTGTTTTTCCACTGTGCATTTTGGCACGTTTGTAGCATGTTTTGACACACAAAAAAAAAATAGGTATCTACTAACCGGTATTGGGATGTCCTTAACAATTAGGCTACATTCATCACATCTATGCATTTCTGACCACGCAGAAATGTTCCTGCACATAAATGCGTGTTTTTCAGCATGTTTCAGGAACGTACTGCAAACGTGAATCGGGCTTGTGCCACCATGATGAGTTCTAATTGCAATTGGGGTGGCATTAACAATTAAGCGCAGTACACACTAAGAAAATCAGGCGAACGGTTTTCCTACATTTTTCTGCAGGTCGAAAAAGAGGATGGTACTAATTGTATGAAAATGCTTTTTTTGTTTATTGTTTCTGATCATGCGCAGTCCTTCGTATCTGATTTTTCTCATACCAAGACAGTACACATTAAAGTGGTAGTTAACCCGATGTCATAACTTTATATAATCCTGTTTGTTTTCTAATGTTAGGTGCTCCTGTGTGTGTGTTTTATTAAAAAAAAAAAAAAAATGCCAGCTGTACCTAATTTCTGAGTGACCCTCAGCGATCAACGTGACCGCCGGCCGACTCTCTCCTCTCCCTGTCTGACAGCTGCGGCAGGCGAGGCCGAGATTCCCCAGCTGACATCAGTCGAGACGTGAGGAGGAGAGAAGGAAAGGCAGAGAGATTCGGCCGGTCACGTGAGCGGCACTCGGAAATAAGGTATTTTTAAAACACAGAGACAGGAGCACATAGCATTATGAAAAAAACTGGAATATATAAGACAATAAAAGTAATTTCAGTAGGGGGGGGGGGGCGCTGACACAGGTGCGGAGGAGAGCTGCAGCTAACCGAGGCATGTAAACTGACCAAGGTGTCAGGGCTCAGCAGCCATGATAAACCATTGTCCGTTAACAGGGGTGAGGGCATAGCCAGGCAGGATCAGTCAGGTATTTTAAGTGATACTGGGGGCCAAATGACATTTATTTTTTTGGGGGGGGGGTAACAAAAACACGTTAAGCCTGCCATGTCCTACCATTGGTTGCCAAGGACATGTCGGGCAGCCCACATAGCTTTCTGGGTTGCCGACTTTAGTACAGATAGCAGCAGGAGTGAACCTGGAAGAGGTACGAGTTGAGCTGTATACAGGAGTTACCACAAGATCACTCTTATCCAAACATACCGCGGTCAGGACCGTTTTACGTCCTTTTGCCATGGCACCCCTGAGGAATTTTCACACCCAGTTGGGAAACACTGATCGAATGCGTAAGAGACACTTGCAGCAACTTCTGCCAAAGCTTATCAGGGTGAATAGCAATCTGATAAATACAGCTGGCCACACAATAAACAAACTCCTTCGAGGCTGGGTTCACACTAATGCGATGCAGGAACCACAGCGATTCCTGTGCAGGTTCCTCCCATCGCATCTGACTCGCAGGCAGTTCAGGTTGCTCTCTGCGAACAGCTGCGGGTGTCAATGTAAAGTTTAAGGGGTGTTCCACTAATTTGTAATGTTTATTAAAAGTCAGCAGCTACAAAAAGTGTAGGTGCTGGCTTTTAATAAACATGCACTCACCTGCTCCACGTTCCAGCGACGCACCGGCCGGGGCTCCGCTCCTCTCTCCCCCCCCCCTCTCCAGCCGGCATCTTCATTCTAAGTGTGGGCACCCGGCCGTGACAGCTTTCGGCTTCACGACCGGGCACCCACTGCGCAAACGCAAGCGGCGCTGTGCCATCTGATTGGACAGGCGATCGCCTGGGACCTGTCACGTGTCTCAGGCAAACGCCTACAGGGAGAGGCTGCCAAAAGGCGTTTAGACTATTCGCCTTAGCAGCCCCTCGGCGGAAGGAGGACGTGGGACAGGAAGTCCCACTCCTCCTGAAGCCCCCCACTCCCCCCCCCAAAAAATTACATGCCAAATGGATTAAGCGGAAGTTTCACTTTTGGGTGGAACTCCGCTTTAATGATACCCCCAAATTAAGTTTGCCGAACGCAGTCCATGGATCACACTACGGTGGCACCCTTAGCTGATCCGTCCATCGGCTCCGGGTGCTGGTGTGACACCTTCACTAAGGGAAACAAGAAGTGAAGCAACAAGAAGTGAAGCCTTGTGACTCCACAGCCTCTTTCCTACTGAGCATGTGCGACCCGTGCTGCGCTTTCTGAATGGTCCTGCTGCATTCTGTCACCTGTGTGTCTCCCAGGCTTGGGGGACAGGAAATTGCATAGATCGCCGCACGATGGTTGTGGCAATCTTACCTGGAAGTGGGAGCGGGTACCTCTCGTTTTGACAGGTATCTGCTCCCCCCCCTGAAGGGTGCCAAATGTGTCGGGAGGGGGGCAAAGGAAGAAAGCGGAGCTTACCCCTTTTGGGTGGAGTACCGCGTCTAAGACCAACTTTCTTTTGGCGTACAGAGACAGGTTTTGTGAAAGTGTCTCGCATGCGTTCCAAAAGTGGTGCAGCACAAGCCCAATACAAGTACAGGTGTATGAATTTTTACAACACAAGCGACACTTTCACATAATCCACCAGTCTTTCTGAATTCCAGGAGTGTGTCCTTCTAATGACAGGTCCAGTCATATCCTGAGGAGGATTGTTCCATCAGACCTATGTAAATGGCCACCATCAGAAGGACAGGGCGGTGACCCAGGAAGTGACACCCTGGTGGCCATATTCTCCTGGAGCCACCTAACAGACTTCAGACCTGACCTATTACATAAGACAAGCCCCAGGGAAAAGGGACCTATAGGGAGAAAGCAGCCATCACACACAATGCTCTCACCTCGAACTCCCGGATGTTGTTGGAGGTGACGAAGATCCCGATCCCGATGGGGATGAATATAATCCCGATGACGAAGAAAGCCGGCAGGACGGTACCAGCGGTGAGGATAGGCTGCCAAGCCGGAAGGCGCTGCTGTTTGAAGGCCGTATTATCCGGCTTCTTACTCTTAGCGGCCAGTCCAGGGCCCACACCGGAGTGAGGGTTCCCGTCCTCCTCCTTGTAGTTCATCGCCATGGAGGTGTGTGTATGTATACTACAAGCTCCTCCGAGAGACCGCTCAATGCCGACAAACACAACAAACCTACCCGGACACCACCTCCTCTACGTCACCACCGGGAGAGCCCCAATGCGGAAGAAGTGCGCCTTAGTGCGCAGGCGTCCCACCTAGACCGTCATTGGAGAAAGTCGGGCAGGCGCACTCGCAGCTTGGCGTTAGATGGCCTGTTATTTTTTTACCTAGACTGAGCTGACCAACAAGAATAACATTCAGCTGCTTTAACGCTTAGTTCCCCCAAATGGACAAAATAAAACGTGTTGTAACAGAATAAAAAGAGTTAGCTGGACGCTTTCTTGCCACTAAGCTAAAGTCCATGTTAGCTCCATGTCTGCACTAGGTGACAACTAGGGTTGCCACCTTTTCTTCAAGCCAAACTCGAATACTTTAGTGGCGCACTGTATTTTTTTTATTTATTTTTAGTATACACTATAACAGTGGTCTCCAAACTGTGGCCCGAGGGCCGGATGCTGCCCTTTGCTTGCCTTTATCCAGCCCTTGGAGCACTATCCCTCCCACTGATACGAGACACTATTCTGCCATCTGACACCGACAATGGAGCACCATTTCTCCCGCTAACACCACTAATGGGGCACTATTCCTCCCTCTAATACCAGATGTTTTCTCCCACTGATGCCAGGAAAATATTCACTCCCGCTGGCCAAAGTCCGGCCCTCTGAGAGTCTGAAGGACAATAATCCGGCCCTTTGTTTCGAATGTTTGGAGACCCCTGCACTATAAGATTGTAAAAGACCTGGGACACTTTTGGGTGCCCCAAGGAGAGTAATAATGCAGCTCAGTGCGCCACAGTGAGCGTGGCCGAATTGTGGAGTTCCTAGGAGTTCCGTAACTGTGATTCTGTCCATGATTCCCGAATAGCCACTAATTACGGGACACGCTCGCGATCCCGTTACTTTCAATGGCACCCCAACCGCTCGAAAAATCGCGCAAACAGAATCGTGGGACATATGTCACCCAAAAGAAGTTTCGCTCCGCGATTGGGGTGCCATTAAAAGTAACGGGATCACGAGCACATCCTGCAATTTGCGGCGATTTAGGAATCGCAGCGATTCCACCTCTGATCCGGAATGCCTAGGTGTGAATGGAGCCTGTGAGTCTTGTGCACAGAATGCAAGGGACAGGGGTGTATAATTCAGATTAGGAGTCATGAGTACAAAACAAAAAGAGTGCAGGGGTCAGGGGTGTGTAATGCATAGTGAAGGGGTAAGAAGAGTGCAAAATTCCCTCCGTGTGCAATGCTCTTTTCCCTCATGTCACCCTTTCATCAAAAATCATCACTCCCTCTCCTACGAAAAAAAAATAAAAATCCAGCACTAGTCTTTATGCTCACCCTCCACCCCCACCAGCAAAAATCAATTCTTCTCCTCCCAAAACAATTGCCCCCCCCACAAAAAATAAAAAAATCCCCCTTACACATCACAAGTACCGATCAACCATCCCCATTCTTCCACCCTTCTTCCCCATCCCAGCACTTATCCCTGCCCCCTCCTAATACAAATCACCTTCACCTACCAGCACACACCCTCCCCCCCCCCAATTCCCCCAGGGTCGCCGACAGGGGGTACCACAGGGCCTCCTGTAGGTAGGGGGCCCCAGCATGCAGGGGGATCGGAGCGGCAGTGCGGGGGGACAATTATAGAGGGGACAAATAGGAAGGGAGAGAGAGGGCGTTTTTTTCTTAAAGTGGAGTTCCACCCATAAATATAACATTACATCAGTAGTTTTAAAAAAATGTCATTAGTCCTTTACGAAATTTTTTTTTTTTTAGATGCCTTCAAAGTGTTGTTGCTAGGCAGAATAGATAATCTTCCCACTTCCTGCACCTAGGTGCTTAATGCTTCCTAACCTACACCACACAGACTCCTGGGAATGTAGTGGGTGTAACTTTCCAGGAGTTTGTGCATTCCCCAGTCTCAAAGAATCATGTGACTTGGACAGCACAGGTGCTGAAACCTGATCTGACACGGCTTGTGCAGCACTGAGCATGTGCGAGATTTGCAAGGCTGAAATCCAGGAAGTCATACAGTCTGGCTTCATGATGCCCACACTTAAGATGGCCCCAGTCAATTTCTATTTTATAAAGTGTCTAAATGCTGTAACAACCTAACAAAACGGACCTTAGTTTACAGACTAACTTTACTAGAATACATTAAGCTTGTGTATTACAGGGGTATTTATATTTAAAAAGTGAAATTGTGGCCGGAACTCCGCTTTAAATTAAATGATAAAAAACAATGTGTATTGCACTCACTCATGTCACAAAGTGGTAGGCATAGATCACAGTCTGTGAAGTCCACTGTCAGCATTCTCCCGATCCAAACTGCTGTTATCACTGAAACGCTGGAGGAAGCCGCTATGAGGTGTGAGGGATTAGCTCGTGGGGATCACCTTTTCTGAAATCACAGTCTGTAAGCAGGCACTTTCTTTTAAGTCTGGCGGATGCCAGATTTTATTTATACACGGTTTGCAGATTAAAATAAACAAAATAATAAATTAAATCCTTGCCGTCCGGCGCTAAACTAAACAAACAGGATCTCCTCTCTATACAGTGTGGGGCTAGTCCCTGACACCCACAAAACATGTAGTAAAGCAAACCTTTTCAGTCCAGCACTCAGCGCTCCCCTCACTCAGGTCCCTTCCTGAGTTTCAAGCCAGAGCCCTGTTGTGCTCTCTTCCTGGACATTTAAAGTCCAGCTGATTGTAGACTCCAGTGGACCCAAACATCCGGACCGGAATCCTAGCCAGGCCCAGAGACTGTAAAACCCGGAATGGATTCCGGTTCAGTCTCTCATGATAGAACGTATGCGAGGTGAAATGTACCTATGATCATGTATCGCACCTCGCATAGCGTCACATATCCTCCCCCTCTGCTCAAGCCCCTGCGGCTGAGCACTTGACCCAACCATACAGTGCACACGGGAGAGGGCATCTGCATTATTTTGGAGCTTCCCTGGCCTGTGCTCCACTGCAAATTTAAAAGGCTGTAGAGCCAGGAACCACCTTGTCACACGAGCATTTTTCTCCCTGTTATCACACATCCACTTCAGGGGAGCATGGTCTGTGACCAGCTTAAATGACCTCCCCAGTAGGTAATACCTCAGGGAGTCTAAGGCCCACTTAATGGCGAGACACTCCTTTTCTACGATGGCATAATTTTTCTCGTGCTTGTTCAGCTTCCTGCTCAGGTATACCACTGGGTGCTCCTCACCATCCCTGATCTGTGACAGTACGGCCCCTAGTCCCACCTCAGAGGCATCCGTCTGTATAACAAACTCCTGGCTAAAATCCGGGGTTACTAGTACGGGTACCATACAAAGAGCCTGTTTTAACTTCTGAAATGCCCCCTCGGCTTCGGGGTTCCATTTGACCATGACCGACCCCTTACCCTTCGTTAGATCGGTCAAGGGGGCGGCAATGGTGGCAAAATTGGGTATAAAACGCCTGTAATACCCCGTAATGCCCAGGAAGGCCCTCACTTGTTTTTTATTGACTGGTTGGGGCCATTTTTGAATTGCCTCAATCTTATTGGTCTGCGGCTTGACCATCCCCCGGCCAATAACGTACCCAAGGTATTTGGCCTCCTCCAGGCCTATGGCACATTTCTTTGGATTGGCCGTGAGCCGTGCTTCCCTAAGGGAATCTACGACCGCTTGTACACGGAGCAGGTGCGATTCCCAATCTGGGCTGTGGATGACCACATCGTCCAAGTACGCCGCTGCATACGAGCGATGTGGTCTCAAAATTTTGTCCATCATTCGATGGAATGATGCAGGGGCTCCGTGCAGACCAAACGGCATCCGTTTATACTGAAACGAGCCCTCAGGAGTGGAAAAGGCAGTCTTCTCCTTGGCCGATTCAGTAAGCGGTATCTGCCAATAACCTTTCGTTAGGTCTAGGGTCGTTATGTAGCGAGCCTGTCCCAACCTGTCCACAAGTTCGTCGACCCGGGGCATCGGGTAGGCATCAAATTTGGACACACTGTTAAGTTTTCTAAAATCATTACAAAACCTAATACTGCCATCAGGTTTTGGGACCAGCACTATGGGACTTGACCACTCACTGTGAGACTCCTCTATCACATCCAACTCTAACATATTTTTTATTTCTTCCGCAACTGCCTCTCGCCGGGCCTCTGGAATTCTATATGGTTTTACATTTACCCGAACCCCTGGTTCCGTCACTATGTCATGTTGGATCGTGTTGGTCAGTCCGGGTAAGGGGGAGAAAAAGTCTCTATTTTTCTGCACGAATGCCCTAACGTCACTTTGCTGTGCTACGGACAGGGAATCCGTGATGGGAACGTCAGGTATCACGGGTATCCGGTCTGTTGGAGGCAGGGACGTGGCCAGTAAAGTCTCTCGGTCCTTCCAGGGCTTTAAGAGATTTACATGGTAAATTTGGTGTGGTTTCCTTTTCCCTGGCTGGTAGACTTTGTAGTTTACCTCCCCCACCCTTTGGACAACCTCAAAGGGACCCTGCCACTTGGCTAAAAACTTACTTTCTACCGTAGGAACCAGTACCAACACTCTGTCCCCCGGGTTGAAAGTACGGACCTTGGCACCCCGGTTATAGACCCTCCTTTGGGCCTCCTGGGCTCGCTCCATATGTTCCCGTACTAGGGGCAGAACGGCTGCGATTCGGTCCTGCATCAAGGAGACATGCTCTATGATGCTCCTATATGGGCTGACCTCTCCTTCCCACGTTTCTTTAGCAATATCTAGCAGGCCCCTGGGATGCCTACCATACAAGAGCTCAAAGGGGGAATAGCCTGTGGAGGCCTGTGGAACCTCTCGTATGGCAAACATGAGATATGGTAGCAAAAAATCCCAGTCTCTCCCATCCTTGTCGACCACCTTTTTCAACATACTCTTCACTGTTTTATTAAACCTTTCGACCAGACCATCTGTCTGGGGGTGGTAGACAGAAGTACGGAGATGGGAGATTTTGTACAATCTACACAATTCCTTGGTAACCCTTGACATAAAAGGGGTGCCTTGATCGGTCAAGATCTCTTTTGGGATCCCCACTCGACTAAACACCTGGACTAATTCCTTGGCAATAACCTTGGCGGAGGTGTTACGCAAGGGTATGGCCTCAGGATAGCGAGTCGCATAGTCCAGGATCACCAGAATATGCTGGTGACCTCGGGCAGATTTCATGACCGGCCCCACCAGGTCCATGCCAATCCTTTCAAAGGGGACCTCAATTATTGGTAGAGGAACAAGGGGGCTGCGAAAATGGGGCGATGGTGCTGACATTTGGCACTCGGGGCACGATTCGCAGTACTCCTTGACCTCTGCATGCAAACCGGGCCAGAAGAATCTTTGGGTGATTCTCTCCCTGGTTTTTTCGACCCCGAGATGTCCCCCCATTACGTGACCATGAGCCAGGTCTAGCACCATCCTGCGAAAGGGTTTGGGAACCAGTACAGTAGCTGTTCTACCTCTTCCTCTCCATGTTTTATCACTCGATATAACAAATTGTTTTTAATTGCCATGTAGGGAAAGGACACCACCCAATTAGGATCCACCGGTTCCCCATCCAACACCTTAACATTTTCCCTGGCATTCATGAGGGTGGGCTCTCGCAGCTGCTCGGTACAGAAATCCTCCCTCCTGACCTCCAAGTCGGGTACCACATTTTGGCTACTCTCCATGTCAGGGTCAGGCGAGGTTTCCTGTTCCTTACCCTCAGGCTGGGTGCTAGCTTCTAAGTCCTCCGGTTCCCCAGCCATGGCAGGGAATGGTGGAGGATCTCCGGCCTCCTCGATCCCACCAACAGCATGCCCTTCCCTTTGGCAAAACGGGTCTGGTGAGAGTTCTCGAGTTTCCCCAGTAGGGGGAGCGCTATCTACGGGCCTCCCTTCACTCTCCCATAACTTCCAAAAATGAGGAAAGTCCCTCCCCACTAAGGCTTCATGGAGCAGTGAAGGTACCACCCCCACTGAATGTGTTACACAGCCCCAGGGGGTATCAACCTCAACCACCGCTGTCTGGTAGTCCCGAGTGTCCCCATGGATGCATATTACCCCAATACAACTGGGGTGTAGTTTTGCGGGGTCTACACACACACTCCTGACTAAGGTCACCACACTACCAGAGTCTAGCAGGGCTGTAAGAGGCTTGCCATCTACTGAAATAACGCACATTTGTTTTTCCAGGCGACGCTGACCTGTCGCAACACATGCGACCTGTGCAAACAGAGAAAGGCGTCTTACCCTATCAACATAATCACATTGCATAGGTTCATCATTTAGAGGGCAGTCTGCAGCAATATGACCTAATGCATGGCAACGAAAACACCGTATTTGCCCTACCCCCAGTCCTCTTACCAGTCCCAAAAACCTTCCTGGCTTCTTTGGCCAGTCTCCAGGTCTAGGACCTACAGTCTCATCTGCTGTAACAACAGTCTTATCCACTCTCCCCAAACTCTTGAACCCCGGAACAGTCTTACCCGAACCGTTGGGAGATCTTGCACCCTGAGACACTCCGAAGTGGGGCGTGGGTGGGTTTATTAAGTCCTCGGTAGCACTGTACCTCTCCACTAGGTCCACCATTTGGGCTGCAGTGTTGGGGTCCCCCTGTCCGACCCACTTTCTCAGGGTAGCAGGGAGCGCACGCAGGTACCGGTCCATTACCACACGCTCCACAATCTGAGGGCTGGTCAGAGTCTCTGGCTGCAACCACTTCCTGGTGAGGTGGACCAGGTCAAACATTTGTGACCGGGGTGGCTTGTTGCTGGAATAGGACCACTGATGCACGCGCTGGGATCGGACTGCCATGGTGACACCCAAGCGTGCGAGTATTTCTGTCTTTAGAGTCTCATAGTCCTGGGCCTTATCTGGTTCTAGGTCAAAATAGGCCTTTTGGGGTTCTCCTGTTAGGAATGGGGCCAATAGTCCCGTCCACTGCTCTTTTGGCCATCCTTCGCGGTCAGCGACTCTCTCGAAAGTCGCCATGTACGCCTCAACATCATCCGCCGGTGTCATCTTTTGCAGGTGGTAGGAAGCACGTACAATCTTTGGTTCCGCTAACACCGGAGGTGCGGACCCCTTTTTCAGTTCCACCAGAGCTTCGGCGAACTGTCGGTTCATCTCCTGCTGGGCAGCGTGTTGTGCTGCAACGGCCTCTGCGACTTGGCGGTGTTGTGCTGCAACGGCCTCTGCGACTTGGCGGTGTTGTGCTGCAGCGGCCTCTGCGACTTGGCGGTTTATCTCCTGCTGGGCAGCCTGTTGTGCTGCAGCGGCCTCTCGTTGTGCTGCAGCGGCCTCTGCGACTTGGCGGTTGGTTTCCCGCTGGGCTGCATTGGCCTGTAGCAGGGCCTTTAACATTTCTTCCATTTTCAGAAAAGTGCCCGCATTCTCCACCACGTGTGAGGGATTAGCTCGTGGGGATCACCTTTTCTGAAATCACAGTCTGTAAGCAGGCACTTTCTTTTAAGTCTGGCGGATGCCAGATTTTATTTATACACGGTTTGCAGATTAAAATAAACAAAACAATAAATTAAATCCTTGCCGTCCGGCGCTAAACTAAACAAACAGGATCTCCTCTCTATACAGTGTGGGGCTAGTCCCTGACACCCACAAAACATGTAGTAAAGCAAACCTTTTCAGTCCAGCACTCAGCGCTCCCCTCACTCAGGTCCCTTCCTGAGTTTCAAGCCAGAGCCCTGTTGTGCTCTCTTCCTGGACATTTAAAGTCCAGCTGATTGTAGACTCCAGTGGACCCAAACATCCGGACCGGAATCCTAGCCAGGCCCAGAGACTGTAAAACCCGGAATGGATTCCGGTTCAGTCTCTCATGATAGAACGTATGCGAGGTGAAATGTACCTATGATCATGTATCGCACCTCGCATAGCGTCACAGAGGATACAGCGAGCCGTGGGAAACTCCAATGAACTGTCAGTCTCTGATGATGGAGGCGAGGTTTAGCCTCCGAAACACTCTGATTGGTCACAGTGTCCCAGGCTATCTGACAGTTCACTGGAGTTTCCTGGGGCTCTCTGTATCCTTATAGCGGCTTCCTTCAGCGATTCAGTAATGACAGCAGTGTGGATCGGGAGAATGCAGACAGTGGACTTCACAGATTGTGATCTATGCCTATCACTCTGTGACATGTGTGAGTGCAATGCAAAATGTTTTTAAACATTTAAAGGATATGTAAAGGTTTGTGGTTTAAAAAAAAAAAAAAAAACATGTCATAAGGGCAGTTGGTTTTGCACAGAGTGGCCTCAATCCTCCTCTTCTGGTGTCCCTTAGCGGCGCTCCTGGCTCCTCCTCTTTTCGGGTGCCCCATTGGAGAGCTGCTCTCCCTCGGGGGGACTCATGCGGGCGCTCTCCTGTGTTCTGCTGCTGCATCTATTGACAGAGACAGCATGACTCAGCCCCGCCCGTCATTGATTTGATTGACAGCAGTGGGAGCCAATGTCTGCGCTGCTATCAATCTATCCAATCAGAACCCGAGACACTGTCTGGAGCTGGTGTGCTTCAGGAATGTTTTTTTTTTTAAATAAAGAACTGTGAAGCAAAATAAGTGTCAGTGCCCATCAATGCAGCCTAATCAGTGCCCATCTGCATCCTCACCATTGCCATTAATTCAGCCTCACTATTGCCATGAATGCAGCCTCACCATTGCCATGAATGCAGCCTTACCATTGCAATCAATGCAGCCTCACTATTGCCATAAATGCAGCCTCACTATTGCCATAAATGCAGCCTTACCATTGCCATTAGTGCAGCCTGATCAATGCCCATCTGTAGCCTCAGAGGGGACAGGGAGGGGGCGGGACGAGCGCCAACAGATTACATATAGGAGAATCTCCTGTTTACTCGGCGGCCTCTTAATACAAAGTTCCACCTTCTATGATAGACAGAACAGCTGTCCAATGGCAGCCCAGGAGACGGGACTTCCTATTACAGATGTCGCCGAGAAAACAGATTCTCCTGTGTGTAATTTGACGGCACTTGTCCTGTCCCCTCCGAGGCAGCGCTGATAAATACATTATATATATTAATATAGATTAATATAGTCAAATCAACAGGAGGGCCATATTAAACCAGAACGCGGGCTGCGATTGGCCCTCGGGCCGGACTTTGGACATGCCTGACCTATAGGTAAGCCTTATTATAGGCTTACCTATAGGTAAAAGTTTGCAGAGGAAGTTTACTTCCTCTTAAAGGAGGGGTGGACTCCCTCCAGGCTCACCTGCCCTCTGCCTATCCATTATAATGACTGTGCTTCTACTGTGGAGGCTCTTAAAATTTAGAGAGTAGGACTGCAGAAAATACTGGGGTGCCGAGAAGGGGCTCTGCAGCTTACGCATGTATTTGCAAATATGTGCAAACTAAACCCCTGTTTTTAACGCATATTGTTAGACAGGATAATCCAGATTTCAGTGTGGTTAACATTGGATACTTGTCAACAGGAAGTAATCTCATGCTACTAGTAGCTCCTGAAAACTTTGGGCCAAATTCTCAAAAAGCTGTGCAAATTTAGTATTACCTAACTTATGTCATTTAAGTTACGGCGCCCTAAGTTGGTGTCGTAAGTGCCGTATCCACAGCGCATTTGCGCACAAAATTGCGCCATCCGTAACCTAAATTCCAAGGCGTAAGGCGTGGTTATGGCAAGTGGGAAGGAAGTGGGCGTGCTTCATTGTAATGAGCCGTGACCCCATGCAAATGAAGGGCCAGCCGTACTGCGCATGCGCGCACGAATCTGGACCTCACTGGGCATGTGCAGAACTTTGCTCATCGCAATCAGTGAGATAGGTAAAAGGCCAAGCGTACTTAGTTTGAGGATCGCCCTGTGTCTAAATAGCCCCAGTCAAACACACTTCCCTTGCAAAAGTATTTCCCTGTGTTCCCTTCCTAAAGCAAGTTGCTTCTGCTTTGAACGTTTGTCAGTGTTTGTTGGTAAGATTTGTTTGTGAGAAAAGTTGTTGAGGAGTTGTAGTGTATAGTTGGTGTTTGTTTTTGATAATTTGTTATTTGTTTTGATTTTTTGCCTGTTTGTTTTTGAATTTATAGTAGCTGTCTGTTTGTGTTTTATTTTTGTTTTTGCTGTGATTTTTTTTCTTTGTTGTGTGTGTATTGTTGATTGTTTTTTGGGTGAGTTTCCTGTTGCTGGGTGGTGTCTGTGATGGCCACCAAGCGCAGGAAGCAAAATTTTTCAGTGGCAGAGAAGCATATTCTTGCTCAGGGCATCATAAAATATGGTCGTTTTCTACATGGCCCTGAGAGCCAGAACACCACCCCGGCCAGGAGGAAGGAGATCCTTAAAAAGATCACCGATCGGATCAATGCGTCGGGGGGGGGGGGGGGAGACCAGGACCATCGCTGGAATCCAAAAAAAAATAAACGACTTAAAGAGCGTGTCCCGGAACAAGCTGGCAACGCTGCATGCCCATACCAGGGGCACTGGAGGAGGGGGACCCTGCCCAGTCAGGATGAGTGAGGAGGAATGGGCAGTGGCCCAGTGTTTCCACCCACAGCAGGTGGTGGGCCTGCCTGGCTTTGACTCTGATGCTCCTGTGAGGACAGGTAAGTTTTTTATTTTTTCTATCTGGTGATTAGCATGTGTGGGTGGGGGAAGGGAAGATGTGCCAAGTGTGTGGATCCACCAACCTGTGATTGTTTTGTGTCCTCCCCAGATGGCCAGGAGGTGGCAGCCCCATCAGCCCAGGAGGTTGCTGGGTCATCAGCCCAGGAGGTGGCAGCCCCATCAGCCCAGGAGGTGGCAGCCCCATCAGCCCAGGAGGTGGCAGCCCCATCAGCCCAGGAGGTGGCAGCCCCATCAGGGCAGGAGGTTGCTGGCCCATCAGGGCAGGCTGCTGCACCACCCCCAAGACAGGCTGATGCTGAGTCCCAAGAAGGGCAGGATTCGCCATGGGAGGGGAGTGCCCACAACTCCCCTAATTTGGATGTTGAGTGGGAGGAGGATGAGGGGGAGGAGGATGAAAATATTGTGATTGGCCAGCAAATCCTGATGGGCCAAGATAGGACCTTTAAGTCATCCCCTGAGGGTACCCCAGAGGCTCCCAGCAGTCAGGCCACCATCAGGGGTGGCTCCTCCCAACCCTCCTCCAACATGCAGCAGCCCCCATGGGTCACTCCAACCCCTCCTCCAAGGCCACAAGCCTCAGGGGCAAGTAGGAGGCCGACCCCGGAAACCAGGGGGGGGTTTGAGCGTCTGCCGGTCAGTCTGCTGAGGGACAATGCCCGGCAGACCCGCAGTCTGGGTGAAATTAAAAAAACAATGACCAAGGTGGAGCACAGCCTGGGTTTAATGAGGGATTCACTGGGTGATGTGGCCACCAACTCAGTGGGGGTCATCACCTGTTTGTGGGACCTGAAGAACGCCACAACAGGCGTGGCCCAGGAGGTGACTGCCCTGACCCAGGCTGTGCAGGCCAATACCGGGGCTGTGCAGGCCAATACCCGGGCTGGCCAGGCTAATACGGCTGACATCACTGCCTGTTTGACAAGGATAGCCGTGGCCTAGGAGGGCAGGCCAGCAGGAGGACAGACACCAGGGGAGGCTCCTTCTTCCCCTGCACAGACCCCCCCGTGAAGATACTCCCTCCCCTGCACAGACCCCCCCGTGAAGATCCTCCAGTTGGCCGTGGCCGTGCCCGTGGTCAGCCCAGAAGGAGCACTCGGCAACATCACTAAGTTGCAGGGGTACTTTTTTTTTATTTTTTTATTATACTGTACTTATGATTTGGTTTATGTGTGTGAATGATGTGTGAATGTGGGGGGGGGGTGGCATTCCTGATAACATAAGGGTGTCACCCTCAGTTTTGGTGGAGTAGGGATCCCCAGGACCAGGGAGAAGTCATCCCAGGTTCCTGAACGGTGTATGAATGCACAGTGACATAATTGGAGCCGTGGCGGGGCGTTACTGCTCCCAAGTACCAAAGGGGGGGGTACTTGGATCTAATCCAATTCGATGTGCATGTGATGTGTCTGTGCTAGGGACCACAGTGGTGTGCATTCATGCATTCTCATTGTGAGATAATTAATGTGCGTTTTCTATGAAAAAAGACATTCTCATTGTCATATAATTATTGTGCATTTACTGTGCAAAGAAACATTTTAAATGTTACATAATATCTGTGCGTTTATGGTGTAAAACCAAACAATAAAGTGAGATAATGAAGGTCCATTTACTGGGAAAAGATGCCTTCAGCAAGTCGTCTCCTTATTGCTGTGCCCTCAGCAGACCGGGTAGAGGTGGTTGGGGGGGGGATTGCCTGGGTGGGGGGTCAGGTCAGGACATAACTCAATATGCAGGCCCCTTCTCATTGCAAAATTGTGTAGTATGCAACATGCCCCAATTATTTGACAGACAAAGTCTGGGGAATACAAGAGTGTACCCCCAGTCTTGTCAAGGCATCTGAAGCGGGACTTGAGAAGCCCGAATGTCCGCTCTACAATTGACCGGGTGCGAATGTGCACCTCATTATATGTGTTCTCCTGGTGTTTGGGGGTTCCTAAATGGTGTCATTAGGTGGGGTCCCAAGGCATATCCAGAGTCACCTGTAAGGGAAAAGACAGGAGGATATTAGTCATGCACGTGCCCCTTGTGATGTCTGCATCATGGGGGGGGCATACCTGACACCAATGTCACTCACCAATCAGCCAGCTGTCTCCACACACATTCTGCTCCAAGTCTTGGTAGATCTTGGTCTGCCGGAGAATGAAACTGTCGTGGCACGACCCTGGAAATTTGGCACAAACGTGCCAGATGAGGCCATGAGCATCTACAATAGCTTGGACGTTGATCGAATGTCAGCCTTTTCTGTTCCTGAACAGGTGCTCAGTTTCATGGGGGGGCTGTAGTGCCACATGGGTGCAGTCTATCGCCCCGATGGTCCGTGGGAAGCCACCAATGTTGTAGAAGTCAGTCATGGCTTGCAGACGCTGCTCCTCCTGGGTGGGCTTTTCAAACTGGTTGCCCATGCGCCGCAGTATGGCAGGGACCACCTGATGGACACATCGGCTCATTGTCGACTGCACCATCCCAGCCAGACCTCCAGATGCACGCTGGAAAGACCCAGTGGCCAAAAAATGAAGGGTTGCCATAACTTTTTGTAGAGGTGGCAGGGCATGGGATCGTTGGGTTGGGGTGGTGAGATCCTCCTGAAGTATTTGGGTGAGCTCCAGGATGGCTTCCCTGTCAAATCTGAAGTTGCCATACACCTCATAATCAGGCATGGCAAACAGATCGCGCCGTGGGCGGTAAACCCTCTCCTGTGCCCGCATCCTCCTCCTCTGTGCCCTCCTCCTTCTTTGTGCCTGTAAAGTGGCGAGTGCCGTTAGAATCATTGATGTGCCGGGCATTTTGGCAGTCAGATTGTTGTCCTGCAGAGATGTGTTGTCAGCTCTACCTCTATTCAGTTTCTCGAGCAGACCCTTACACGGCATGTGTAAAATTAGGTCTGCTTTTATAATGTGTAAATTTGCCCAGGGAAACTAACAGGTGCGCACAGGGCATAATCTACGGCGCACACACTTAATTTTGTGGATCGCCCTATCTCCCTCATTTGCATCTTTGCCTATCAAAAACAGCGGCGTGACTAGCGTAATTTGCGCCCGGGGATGCGCAGGTGTAATTATTTTAGGTAGGACTGATAATCCGGAAATCTAGGCTTAACTCGTTTTGAAGATCGGGCGCAAATATACGCGCCGTGTAAATTTAGAAAACTTTAGTTAAGTCCGCGTATCTCTTTTGAGAATTTGGCCCTTTATGTGTAGCTAAGCCTTGGATATAGGTATCATATCGGAAGTAACTTATGAAAACTAGAGGTAACACAACATGTAAGTGTTTTAGAGTTAATTTACTAAAGGCGAATATGCATTTTCTCTTTGCAAAGTGAAACTTCACCACTTATACTAAGCTCTGTGGCAAATTCCCTTCAAAGTGAACTGCCTATTTTCTATTAGTAAATCAACATTATTGTTTTGTTCTCTAGCGTAGGCAGAATATGTAAGCAATTATTCCAGGCAACAAAGGTATCCTTCCTATGCCTTTCATATGTCAGGCCTGTTGTATACTTATATTACAAAGGCACATGAAGCCTTTTGTTTGGATGGATTTATTTTCAGGTGTATTTTCCAGACGCTGGAAACCTTGATTTCACTTTTCTCCTCAGCTACTGCAAACCTGTTCCAAACATGCTTGTGTTTGGATTACAGCATAAAAAGTATTCACAATTCACATCAAATCTATATATATAAAACTCAACGTGTCTGTGTGTGTATGTATGTATGTATGTATGTATGTTCCAGCATCACGTCCAAACGACTAAAGATATTAACATGAAACTTGGCACACATGTTACTTATATGTCAGCAACAAACATAGGATAGGTGGTTTAACCCTTACCCACCCCCATTTGCCATGGTTGGGGTTTTTCTTTAAAGTCCCATTCAACTCTATGGGAAATACATGTTACTTCATAACTTCCAAACGGCTGTAGATATTTCGATAACACTTGGTCACATGTTACTTATATGTCCACTTAAACTATAGGATAGTTAATTTATCCCTTAACTACCCCCATTTGTGAGGGTCGGGGTTTTTGTTTAAAGTCCCATGCAAATCAATGGGAAATGTATGTTCCCACATAACTTCTGTACGCCTGGAGATATTTCAATAATACCTGGTACACATATTACTTATATGCCAAATAAAAATACATGACAGTTAAATTAACCCTTACCTACACCCTTATATAAAAGATGGGTATATTTATATTACTATGATTTTCCTCCCCAAAAGGTTAAGATAGGAAGACCGGGCAACGCCGGGTCTTCAGCTAGTATATATATGTGTGTGTGTGTAAAACCGTACTATTACACATGTTATATATGTACAGAATACATAAACAAATCCATCAGAAAATTATAGAGGGCAGTTTATTATAGATTAATGGCTCAAACCAAAATTGAAAACAACAGAGAAGAAAGATATGTACAAACTGCACATGTGTATTGGTTTATAATTATCTGCTTACAGGACAACCAGAAGATTTTAAATATTCTCCTCAACCATATTGATTGCCCGTAGCAGTGAGCTATTTACACATCTACATTTCAGGGTGTTCTCTATATAGGCATCTGTGATTCAATATCAGCTCTATTTAGAATTGTGACATCGAAGAGATGCTCAATATAGTCACCTGCCATCCAAGAACTACTATATTTAGACATCTTTCATTAGATATTCGCTCAATTTAGATATTTCTCATTGAAGATCTGCTCCACATAAACATCTGAAGCTTCTTTCTTTCTTTCAAAACCTTGCAATAATACATTAATACTTGCTTATCTTAATTGCATAGTGGCAATAAATAGTGCACTTTACACCTTGCATTCATTCGTAAGCACAAAACACATACCTTTGGCTTTTTAAGTCTGAGGCCCCGTACACAGCCGTTCAGCCAGAAACTCGATCGGAGCCGTATTCTGCCGAGAAACCCGGTCGTGTGTACACTTTTGGCCGAGGAACTCGTCGGGCCAAATAGAGAACATGTTCACTATTTCCTCGTTAGTCAATGAGGAAACTTGGCTCGCCGAGATCCTCGGCGGCTTCACAAGGAACTCGACGAGCAAAACGATGTGTTTTGCTCGTCGAGTTTCTCGGACGTGTGTACGGGGCCTCATACATACCTTTCCCTTACTTCTGTTTATAAAATATAATCATAATTAACATAGAGGTTTATTTTCTTACTCTGCTAAAATCAATTCAAATATATATTTTATCACTGTCTGTGATGGGACGGTGTCAATAGGCTTTGGGTTTGTGTCAATGAGGTACTTATGAGATCATTCAGAATATACAAACAAGTTGAAAGGCTTCAAGCGGGTTTACACTCCAATAGCCTTGTACGGGGATGCAAAACCCATTTAAAGTAAACAAAAGCTCACTGACAGCCCTTACAATTCACAGTAACACAATTAGATAGAACAACTTTCAGTGTCTAGAACAATCTGGAAACACATAGGGCCAGATTCACGTAGGGAGTGCGTATTTGTGATCGGGCGTAACGTATCCTATTTACGCTACGCCTCCGCAACTTTGACAGGCAAGTGCAGTATTCTCAAAGCAAAGTTGCGGCGGCGTAGCGTAAATAGGCCGGCGTAAGCCCGCCTAATTCAAATATGGAACATGTGGGCGTGTTTTATGTTAATTTATTGTGACCCCACGTAAATGACGCTTTTTACAAACGGCGCATGCGCCGTCCGTGAAAGTATCCCAGTGCGCATGCTCCAAATTAACCCGCAAAAAGCCAATGCTTTCGACGTGAACGTAAATGACGCACAGCGCTATTCGTGAACGACTTACGCAAACGACGTATTTGACGGAAAATTTGACGCTGTTCCGACGTCCATACCTAACATTGGTACGCCTAATTTACGCCTCATAGAGCAGGGGTAACTTTACACCGGAAAAAGCCTAACGTAAACGGCGTATCTGTACTGCGTCGGCCGGGCGTACGTTCGTGAATAGGCGTATCTAGCTGATTTACATATTCTAGGCGTAAATCAGAGTACACGCCCCTAGCGGCCAGCGTAAATATGCAGTTAAGATACGACGGCGTAGGAGACTTATGCTGGTCGTATCTTAGAGAAATTCTGGCGGATCTGATTCTTTGAATCAGGCGCCAAGATACGACACCTCAGACTCAGAGATACGACGGCGTATCTGGAGATACACCGTCGTATCTCCTACGTGAATCTGGGCCCTACTTTATAATTTAAAATATTCAAAGCCCAAACCCAGGAAGTAGTTAGAACTTCTGTTGGATTTGTATTGCAGTCTGTGACCCACTGGAGAGATCTCACATCCTGTTTCTGTGACACCAGTAGAAGAATGGGGATGGGGTCGCTGGGGAAAAAAGGACAAAGGGATTGATTTACTAAAACTGAGTGCAAAGTCTGGTGCAGCTGTGCATGGTAGCCAATCAGCTTCTTACTTCAGATTGTGCAATTAAACTTTGACAAAAAAAAAAAAAAAATGGAAGATAATTGGTTTCTATGCAAAGCGCCACCAAATTTTGCACTCTTCAGTTTTAGTAAATAAACCCCCCTTGTCTTTGGGGACAGGAAGTAAGTGAAATCTTTCCAAAAAAAACCCTTTAAAGGCCTATTTTTATAAATGTTCAGTATGAAGGTGTTGTAGCAGAAAGGAGTGAACCTTATGCTTTAGGATGTGCTAGAAGGAATCTGTCAGTTTCAGACAGTTATTCATATACACTTGAACAAGTAGAACTATATACTGTCTTATTTACACACAGACGCACACCACACTATCATACTTTATTTGTATAAATCATGGCTCAATATTATAAGCCACAAATATCATAAACAATAAAACTTCTAGGTACAGATGTAGCTGTAAGTGCCTAACTAGTACAACTCTCAAAACAGACATTGTTGCAGCATGTGCTCATAACAACACCTTATGCTTGGGAGCTACTATGATAAAGAACAGTATGTTGGTTCTGATAATTGGGATGGCTGAAAATATTTTTAGCTTGTGTAAGATCCTGTGAGCAACCAGTTTTTAATATCGAATTCCAGGCCCATATTAAAAAAACATTCAATAAAATATACTGTATATGTAGACCCAGAATATGTACCTGAATTGCTATGTATCAGCCTCCTTTGATCTCCTGTGTATCATCACTAATGCCTTGTACACACGACCGGTTTTCACGACGAGAAAACTGCCATTTTTTATATTGGTTGTGTGTATGCTCCCTAGCAGTTTTCTCGATGAAAAAACTGCCCGCAAATTTTTTTTAAACCAGCTCTCTTTTTTCTCGTCGTGTTTCCCATCAGTCTTGTGTATGAATCAAGTATGCAGCCAAAAAGCAGCCCAAAGGGTGGTGCCGTTTGAAAGGAACTTCTCCTTTATAGTCCCGTCGTAGGTGTTGTACGTCACCGCGCGTTGGTCGGACGTTTTTTTTGCATGAACGTGTGTATGCAAGTCAGGCTGGAGAAGAATCAAATCGGGAAAAACGTTGTTTTTTTTTCCTACCGAGAAAAATGGTCTTGTGTACGAGGCATGAGACTAGATGAGAGAACAGAAGCAATTAGAAGCAATTAAGCTCTGCCGCAGCTACATATTCACGACTTAATCAGTGTGCTGCGACACCTTCATCTCAATGCTGATCCTTGGATCATAATTAGGGTTGCCACCTGTCCGGGATTCACCCTGACAGTTTGGGTTTTGAATCATGTGTTCGGGTTTCTGTCCACCTGAAACCCAGACACAATATTCAGGCCGGAATCACACTAGTGCGTTGCTTTTTTGAGCTGCGTTGTCGTTGCAGATTTCTCTAGAGGGTGTTCTGCAGATCAACTGCGGTTTAGCTGCAGATCAGGTGCGAATTTGGAGACCTGGGAGAACTTCCGGGTGAGAGGAGAGTGGGGGAGAATTGTATTGAGCTGAATGAGAGAAACTCCTGCAGAGAACTGAACACATGTGCGAATTAGATGCGTCCCCATAGAAGATAATGGGACTGAATTCGCACCGCAAGACATAAAAACCGCATGCGGTTTGGAGGCAATACGCAGTGCGGATGCATCGCACATATGTGAACCAGCCTCATTGAAAACAATGTATTTTGAAATGTCCTGCGAATTAGATGCGGTTTAAACCGCACTCAATTCGCATAGGTGTGAACCTGGCCTAAGACAGGAATGTGACTCAGAACAGGGCCCCATAGGAGGGTAAGGGGGGGCACTATGCACGCCACATTACTATTCTCTTTGGAGCGCTCAAAGGTGTCCCAGGTCTGTTACAATCCTATAGTGTATGCTAAAAAAAATAAAAAATTATGTGTGCCGCTAAAGTGTTCAGGTTTGGCTTGAAGAAAAAGTAGCAACCCTAATCATACTACTGGCTGAGCTTACGTTCAAATCCTTTGTTAGTTAAAATAGTTACTATTTATATATTTAAAGTTAATCTTAAAGTATAACTAAAGGCAAAACATTTTTGGGGGATTTTGGATATAGTGGCAAGGGATTAGGGCACCTGTCAGTTTTTATTACTGTCTGTGCTCCCGTTAAGGAGATCTCCCCTCTCTATTTTTCCTGCTTACCATTATTATTAAACGTGAAAGTAAAAGAAAATCCCAACTTTTGGGTTGTCCCCAGAAAAGTAATAGAGGGGAAATCTTTCAATAGGAAAATCAGTTCTGGTGACCTGGGGGTCCTCAATAAATTCCCTTAATTTGCAGGGATTTCCTCTCACTTCCGGTTTGGCTATGGGACAGGAAGTGAAGGGAAATCTTCGCAATGGCGCACAGATGGCAAAAAAATAAATAAAAAATCTGACAAGGTTTATAACCGTCCCTTGCTCTATCCAAAAAGAAAAAAATAAATATTTGCCTGTATTCCTACTTTAAAGCGGGGGTTCACCCTAAAAAAAAATATTTTTTTTCTACCATGCCATCCAGCATACTAGCGCGAGCTACAGTATGCCTTTATTTTATATTTTTGCGCCGTATTCACAGTTAAGTTTCAGACTCCCCGCGGGGAGTAGGCGTTCCTATGCAGAGGGGAACATGATTGACGGCCGGCTATGGCGCGTCACGCTTCCCGAAAATAGCCGAAATAGGACTTGGCTCTTCACGGCGCCTGCGCAGTCAGCTCCTAGTCTGTGCGCAGGCGCCGTATAGCGCCGTGAAGAGCCGAGTCCTACTCCGGCTATTTTCGGGAAGCGTGACGCGCCATAGCCGGCCGTCAATCATGTTCCCCTCTGCATAGAAACTTAACTAAGGGATTAAACTGTGAGTACGGCGCAAAAAAAATAAAATAAAGGCATACTGTAGCTCACGCTAGTATTCTGGATGGCATGGTAGAAACTTGTTTTTTAGGGTGAACCTCCGCTTTAAGCTGCTTGGCTGGAGGTCAGTATAAACAAGAAAGCACAATGTGTGATATATAGTGTACACATTGGACCCGCAACAGATTAAAGTCAGCAGTGGTACCATAAAATATGCACCTTTGCTGCACCTTGCTTGGCAAAGTTTGGGGTTGTTTTCAAATATGGCAGGGGGGTTTCATATGTAGTTGCAGCACAGTGGCTTAGGCCGGGTACACACGGACAAACATGTATGGTGAAAGCGGTCCGTCGGACCGTTTTCACCATACATGTCTGCCAGAGGGCTTCTGTACGATGGTTGTACACACCATCGTACAGAAGTCCGCGCGTAAACAATACGCGGGGCGTGTCCGCGGTGTCGCCGCGTCGATGACGCGGTGTCGCCGCGACAATGACGCGGCGACGTGGGCGGCCCGCCTTTAAAATGCTTCCACGCATGCGTCGAAGTCATTCGACGCATGCGAGGGACGGCGGGCGCCTGGACATGTACGGTAGGTCTGTACTGACGACCGTACATGTCCGAGCGGGCTGAATTCCAGCGGACTGTTTTAAAACAAGTCCAGGAATATTTGTCTGCTGGGAAAAGGCCCGGCGGGCAAATGTTTGCTGGAATTCGGCCCGCTCGCGCCCACACACGACCAAACATGTCTGCTGAAACTGGCCTGCGGGCCAGTTTCAGCAGACATGTTTGCTCGTGAGTATGGGGCCTTAGAGGTTAGCACTTATGCCTTGCAGCACATCCCAGCCAGGACAATACCTGCATGGAGCTTGCATGTTCTCCCTATGTTTGTGTGTGTGTTTCCTTTAAATTCTCTGGTTTCCGCCCACATACCAAAAACATGCTGGTAGGTTAATTGGCTCCTGTCTACAGTATATTAGCCCAAGTATGTGTGTGAGATAGTAATGTCAGATTGTAAGATCTTTGAGGGCAGGAACTGATGTAAAGTGCTGTATAAATTGATGGCACTATAAATACCTAAAATAAATAATGCATGCTTTTCATTTTCTGTGTTGGAACGGTTATACCTTTTGCAAAAAAAAAAATGAATTTTAATGTAAATATATTACACACATCAATGGTTGAATAGATAATATCTGCCAGTGGTTCTCCTAGAATTAGAGCAGACTATGAATGGGATCTGCACCAGCAGGCAATATATGCTCAGGGTTAAAGCGTATCAAAACCCAGAAGCAAAATTTTTATATATTGCAGCTTACCACGTCTTAAGACCCATATACACGATCTGACTTTTTGACAACAACGGTTCGACGGACATGTTTTATCGGACAATCCAATCGTGTGTAGGCTTCATCGGACAATTGTTTTCGTTTTTTTCAATGGGGGAAATGTACGCTGTGCATGCTCTCAAACTTTCTGGGAACAAATGTCCGATAGAGGATAATCCTATCATGTGTACACAAGTCCATCGGGCTAAAGTCCAATGTACACACACCCATGCTCAGAACCAATGCTAAAGATCAAACAACAATAGCAGAAGTTGCCGAAAGGGTGGCGGTAAAGAGCTGAAAAAACACATGATTTGATGAATGTTGGCTGAAAAAGTTCTGCCGTGTGTATGCATACCAAGTTCATGGCCAACGCCCCTTCAGACCAAAATCCACGGAAAAGTCAGATGGAAGTCCAATCGTGTGTATGAGGCTTTAGATATAGTTGCAGACCTTTTTTTCATTATTTTTGGGGTGTTTACAATAATTAGCATAAAATTAGTTTAAAACATTTATCCCAAAAAATATATAAAAAGATTGCTGTAACTTCTGAGGCCCTGTACACACGATAGAACATGTCCGATGAAAACGCTCCGCGGACCGTTTTCATCGGACATGTCTGCTGGGAGATTTTGGTCTGATGGCTGTACACACCATCAAACCGAAATCCCCGCAGACAGACAGCGCGGTGACTTGGCGGTGACGTTGACGCCGCCACGTCACCAAACCAGGAAGTAAAATACTTCCACGAATGCGTCAAATCCATTCGACGCATGCGGGAGATTTCTGTCCGCTGGTTAGGTGTACTAACCAGCGGACATGTCGGACGGACGGGTTTCCAGCAGACAAGTTTTAAAGCATGCTTTAAAACTTTTGTCTGCTGGAAACCTGTCTGCTAGGCTGTACACACGGTCGGATCTGTCCGCTGAAACTGGTCTGCGGACCAGTTTCAGCAGACATGTTCGGTCGTGTGTACAAGGCCTTAAGGATTGGTTCACACTGGAACCGGCTATGGATTCTCCGGTTTAGGGACAAATCAGGGACGAATCTTTGCCTGAATTCGGAGCCAAAGATGCACAGCGTTCTTCTGTGCAGTGCGCTCCGCAGCCGCCTCGGAGATTTGTGAACCGGCTCCATAGAGAGCCGGTCACATTCTCCTGCTATGCAATTCCCTGAACCCAGGCTTAAAAAAATGTCAGCTGGAGTTTGACTTTAATTTGTTACTCAAGTCTGCTAAACCTTCTTCACATGTTGACAATGCTGACGCGGAAAGTGTGTCACAGGCCAGATCACCAGGTAAGAATAAAAGGAAACAAAAGCCTAAAAAAAAAAAGATGCAGCCACCACATTTAAGGACTGGTAAACTGCAATATATTTATAGTTTCCTCTTGTTTAAAGTGGTTGTATAGTATTTTTTTTTACTTTTACCTACAGGTAAGCCTATAATAAGGCTTACCTGTAGGTAAAAAGAATATCTCCTAAACCTGTACAGTTTAGGAGATATTCCCCTTGCAATGAGCTTTGGGGATTCTCGGCTGAAAGCCTGGCAGACGCCGGACCTTGCCGGAAAGAAGTCTCATGCGCGGGAGTGACGACATTGCGGCTCCAGCCACTCACAGCACTGGAGCCGTGATACCCGGAAGACACGCCAAGGCAAAATGTCATCTCCCTTGGCATGGACCGGGTGAGATACTGACGCCTCGTTCTAAGGTAAGTATTTCATAATGAGCTAGTAGGCAGTGCATACTAACTCATTATGCCTTTTGCCTTACAGGTGTACCAAAAAAAAAAAGTGTATACAACCGCTTTAAGTATCTTATCATAATTTTTGTGAATTAGAATTGTTCCACTTGGAAATTATTTTTATTTATAGTATACAGGATATTGGAAACTGTACAGCACCCACTATCTGTGGCCACTGGTCACATGTCTAAATCTGGTCAAGTAAATTTCTGTTGTTGTACATTAACCACTTGCTTACTGGGCACATAAACCCCCTTCGTGCCCAGGCGAAATTTCAGCTTCCGGCACTGCGTCGCTTTAACTGACAATTGCGCGGTCGTGCGACGTGGCTCCCAAACAAAATTGACGTCCTTTTTTTCCCACAAATAGAGCTTTCTTTTGGTGGTATTTGATCACCTCTCCGGTTTTAATTTTTTGCGCTATAAACAAAAAAAGAGCAACAATTTTGAAAAAAAACCCACAATAATTTTTACTTTTTTCTATAATAAATATCCCAATTAAAAAAAAAATTCTCAGTTTAGGCCGATACGTATTCTTCTACGCAATAAGCGACTGGTTTGCGCAAAAGTTATAGTGCCTACAAAATAGGGGACAGAATTATGATTTTTTTTTATTATTTTTTTTTACTAGTAATAGCGGCGATCTGCGATTTTTATTGGGACTGCGACATTACGGCAGACATATCGGACACTTTTGACACATTTTTGGGACCATTCACATTTATACAGCGAACACTGCTATAAAAATGCATTGATTACTGTGTAAATGTGACTGGCAGTGAAGGGGTTAACACTAGGGGGCGAGGAAGGGGTTAAATGTGTAAACTGGGAGTGTTTCTAACTGTGTGTGGGGGGCGATTGACTGAGGGAGGTGACCGATGCTGTGTCCCTATGTACAAGGGACACAGATCGGTCTCCTCTCTCCCTGACAGGACGTGAATCTGTGTGTTTACACACACAGATCCACGTCCTTGTCTGTGTATCCGCCGATCGTGGGTGCTTGGCGGACATTGCGGCGGCCAGGCACGCGCATCGGCACTTCAGTGATGCCCCCCAGTGGCCGGAGGAGCGGAGGACGTCCATAGACGTCCTCCTGGCAATTGAGAGCCACCTTGCGGCCGACTTTTGACAATTGGCCGGATGCAAAGTGGTTAAAACATGTGTGCTCAGTAGAATTTTCCTTTCAACTAAGTTCTATGACTTTAAGCACAGTTACACAATGTTAATAATTAAAGCTTTCAGTTTTACCTCTTGTAATAAATATATAAATTCCCACACAAATACCAAACATTTGCTTACTTACACATACTTGAATTTGAATTTTTTATTTGAACCACATTTACTCCTTCATTTATTTAACCTGTACACATAAAGGTGCTCCTTTAAATAATTATTTCAGATTATAGCATTCTATTTTGGTAGACAACTGTCAAAGCCATTTTAATATGAAAAATACAATATTTGTGAAAAGCCACTTGAAAAAAAAAAAAATCCAGAAAAATATAAAATAAGTTAAAATTCTCGCCAAGAAATAATTCCTTTAAAAATTACTTTCCACAAAATTCTGCAGATTTGGGATATTTTTTTCCCAAATATAAAAAAAAGACATAATTTCTTTAATGTGTCAGTAGCATAGTCAGAAATCAAGGTCTTGTTAAACATCCCAGAAAACATTCATGAGAGGTTGAGTTCAGTAGAAGTGCATCGATTCATGTTTCCATGTTCATATCATCTAGTGTTCATGCGTACCTGATGGATAATAATGCTCTCTGGAAAAGAAAAAATTGGATTGCTTTAAATTTCTTATGAAACAACAGTTAAATGTGAGCAAGCTGTCCTAGTAATCTGAACAAGAATAATTGAGCTTTTTGGGTGTTGTTAGCTTACATACTAATATTGTCTAATATTTTCTGCTATGCTGTGAGATAGAATAAGAAGCCACAGACCTTAAGAGATCGTAAACAACTCCTTTAATGCTCATCTCCTTCCAAAATTTTAAATAGAGTGGCAAAGTTTAAAAAAAAAAAACATTAACCTCTTAAGGCCAGCCTTATCCCCTTCACACCAATGTAACACAAATATGTGTCCTCGGCTTGAAGGGGTTGTACTGGGGTGATGAGCGCAGCTAAAGCCAACGGTCGGCTTTCTTGTAATAACTGCTGTGGCTAAAATCCTCTTGGCTGTTATCGCAAGCAGCGGGAGGTGATGTTCCCCCTCCCGCCATTTTCCCCCCTGACTCGCCTGGGCTCACCCGTCCCACCGGGATGCCCGAGCGACCAGCTGGCACGTCCGCCGGTTGTCCAGAGACCCAAACAAAGCCAAATCGGCTTGGATCGAGTCTCAGGTCTAGTAACCCAGAAGTGCTGTTATGACATCACTTCAGGTTTACAGAAGACTTAAAGGCCCCAAATTTACAAAATATGACAGCATTCAAAGTTGCCAAACTTGGCATTTTTAAGGCTTTTAAGTGCAAAGGAGGGATTTGGGGTGTTATAGACCCCAGATCCCTTCATAAAGAGTACCTGTTTCTGCCTATTACTGCCTATAATGTTTACATTCCTTGTGACAGCAATAAATGTGATCAGGAAAAAAAAAAAATTAAGGGGACAGTGTAAAAAAAAAAAATGTAAGCGCCCCATCCCTCAGTACTCACAGCAAGAAGTGAACACATACATAAGTCGCACCCACAAATATAAACAGTGTTCAAACCACACATGTGAGGTATTGCCATGACCGTTAGAGCAAGAGCAATAGTTCTAGCACAAGAACTCCTCTCTAACTCTAAAATGGTAACCTGTAGACATTTTTAAAGCATCACCTATGGAGATTTTTAAGTACCATAGATTGTTACACAAGTGTGCTCAGTTTTAAAGCATGTACAGATGTACTACTTTGAGGATGTGTTGGAACATTGTAGATCAGCATTTAGGTGTATTCATAGTACCTACATCTTCTACCAGATATCAGCTTTTTTTTCTGTAACTCTAAATGTCAATGTCAAGTTGTAGGAATCTTTTTACGTACAGTATATTTATATATATTCTTTTCTTTTCTCCAGGTATCAATAATTAGCAGTCCTGGCAATAAATCCTCCCCTACTCAGCTCCAAAATACATTATTTTATAGACAGTGTTGTGCCCTAAGAGGTAATGGCTGCAAAAATAACCAAAAGTGTAACATAGGTAACTATTGAGGGTGTAACACAAACAAGAAGATTACTTTTGAGCACCGTATATTGATATTTTTTTGATGTAGCTGACAATGGTATGACATGACATTACATGCTATTTTCCTTATTGTCTATGTGGAAAACATTTCAGTTGTTAATTACTTATATAAAGGCCACAGGTTAGAGGGCATGGGAGGTTTTTGCTTCCTGGCTGCTTTCACACACTTTTAATAGATGTATGTTACTATACTGAAAACATTTAAAATTCGGCTAAAACTGTGCCTTGAAAAAGTATTTATGCCCCTTGAAATTTTCCACATTTTGTCATGTTACAACCAAAAATGTAAATGTATTTTATTGGGACTTTATGTGATAGACCAACACAAATTGGCACATAATTGTGAAGTGGAAGGAAAAAGATAAATAGTTTTCAACATTTTTTTACAAATAAATATCTGAAAAGTGTGGCATGCATTTGTAACTCTTTGGCCTAAAAGCAAAATGCTATGTGTAGCGGAAAACTAACACTGCACATCACCCTGAACACACCATCCCCACCGTGAAACATGGTGGCGGCAGCAGCACGTTGTGAGGCTGCTTTTATTAAGCAGGGACAGGGAAGCTGGTCAGAGTTGATGGGAAGATGGGTGGAGCCAAATACAGGGCGATCTTAGAAGAAAACCTGTTAGAGTCTGCAAAAGACTTGAGACTGGGTGGAGTTTCACCTTCCAGCAGGACAACAACCCTAAACATTCAGTCAGAACTACAATGGTATGGTTTAGATCAAAGCATATTCATGTGTTAGAATGGCCCAGTCCAAGTCCAGACCTAAATCCAATTGAGAATATGTGGCAAGACTTGAAAATTGCTGTTCACAGAAGCTTTCCATCCAATATGACAGAGCTTGAGCTATTTTGCAAAGAAGAATGGGCAAACATGTCATTCTCTAGATGTGAAAAACTGGTAGAGAAATACCTAAAAAGAGTTGCAGCTGTAATTGCAGCGACAGATGGTTCTACAAAGTATTGACTCAGGGGGGCTGAATACTAATGCATGCCACACTTTGCAGATATTTATTTGTAAAAAATAAATTGAAAATCATTTGCCTTCCACTTCACAATTATGTGCCACTTTGTGTTGGTCTATCACATTAAAATCCCATTAAAAACCATTTAATTTTTGGTTGTAACATGACAAAATGTGGAAAAGGGGGTATGAATACTTTTTCATGGCACTGTATATAGATTAAGGGACATTCAGAAATCAGATCAACACAATTCAAATGGTGTAGGCTTTTAGACATGAACATATCATTTTTAGATTCCAGCTGGGAACAAAGGGTACATTTTACAATACAGAAAAAATATTTGTAATCATGAATTCATTTACTTTCCAAAACGTGTACTGCAATTCAGTGAAAAGAGAATTCAATATAAATATCAATGTCATTTTGTTTTCCATTTATAGAGAGGATAAAAAATAAAATAAAAATGTGTTTCTTATTTATTAGTAAAGGAATTTTAACACTTGTAAAGGTAATTTAACCAAAGAGAAACTGTTTTCAAATTAGAACACAGTCAATCAGAAGAGGGCAGCATTTCATAAGTTTGTGGAAAGTAAACTGAATGTTGCTATGCTAATCATGCAGATCACATGTAACTAGAGAGCAATGCAGTACACAGGCATATGCATGCCACATGGAAAAATCATATCCCTTCACCTGGCATGCAGGTCAACACATGCTGTGCTACAGATCCATTTTCTATAAACATTTCTATACTGTAAAACAACAAATCTTCTTAAAAGCAATGAATTCAATTCAATTCAATACAACTCTTCTGTGCAAGTAACCAATAAGAGGAAAGTAGGAGTGGCATGCTGCACGGAATTTCTGTAGAAAAACTTTAAGTATAATAAAGCATGCTCTGTGCCAGTTCAAATACTCGTAAGCACATTGCACTGTGTTTGCCTACATAATAGTTCCATATACTGTACATGCAACAGGTTGACTCACATCTGTAATGTAACAAGTTTCATTATGTGAGGTATCTGTTTAGAAATACATGTATGTGCTGTTTTCAGGTGGCAGGTGCCCTTGAATGCTGTACTGGCATATTTTTGGTTCACATCTATCCAGTTGATGCATTTTTCAGGCATGTGTTACAGTGCGCTTTGCGTTTTTAAGCTTGTGTTTTTGATGTGCTTTTGCATGCAGTTTTCATGCCTTTTTGCGTTTTTCCCACTTAAAAAATGCTATAAAGCTGGTTGCTAAGGAGTGGGCTGGGAAGCCATCTGCCGCATTCTTAACAACTGAAGACAGCTGAATGTAAACAAATTTTTTTCGCAAAAATGTACCTTATATTCATCCACATGGGGGGGCAGGATCAGGGGACCCCCTTGTCAAAGGGGGCTTTAAGATTCTGATAAATCCCCACACCCACAGACCCCCTCAAGCACAACCCGTGGTTGTGGGGAAGAGGCCCTTGTCCCCATCATCATGTTGAGGGTATGCGGTCAGGTATGGTTCTGGAGGGGGGGGGAGACACTCGCTCATCCCCTCCCTTTCCTGACCGACTGGGCTGCATGCTCGGATAAGGGTCTGGTGTGGATTTGGAGGGGACCCCATGCCACTGACAGCTGATGACTCATCAGTTGTTAAGGATGTGGCGGCTGACTTCCCAGCCCGCTCCCTAGCAACCCGCTATACAGTGTTTTTAAAGGGAGAAAAACGGGTAGGTGTAAACGTAGGGTAAATGCCAGTTTACCACTTTGGGCTGTGCCATCATAGGATATGGCAATTTAAAACTTAAAACTTTTCTTAGTTTTGTAGAGAATAGGTAAGGGTCAAAAGCCTTTAGGTTATTTTGCATTCTTTGCCCTGGTACTGGATTTCCCTTCACTTCCTATCTTGAAGGCAGAAGAGGATATGAGAAAAAATCTTTCCAATGTGAGGAAAATTTTAGTTTCTAGAAAGTTTTCACAAACATTTGCCCTACGGCAAAATCTGCCCTTCCTTTCTGTTCTCATGACAACTCTAAACTGTAGATTTCCCTGTCTCTCTAGATGACAGTGGGAACAAGTAGAGAGGTTAATCTGCCCGGCAAGGTCACAGGCCACACTGAATACTTAACAGAGAGTCAAATCTTTCCCAATTCTATCCAAAACTATGGAAAAGTTGTGCCTTTACATGCACTTTAGGTCTATCAATTGACAGAATAAAGCCAAAAAGAATTATTGGAACCGTTCCTACTCGCTCATGATCGTCTGAAACAATGTTTTACAGTATAGAAAAAGTTCTACTAATCTAACTTTGAGACACATGGTTTTTTTTTTTAATTTTGTTATTTTTAACAACTAGATGACAAAAAGTCAATGGCTCACCAGCCTGCAGGTCCTTTGAGCAGCAGAGAGGTGAACAAAGAAGTCATTGATTAGTACAGATCTAAGAACTTTGATAAACAGGGAACTGCATTTCATGGTAGCAGAACCACCTGCACATACCCCTGAGGCTTAGCCTCAGCCCTTCCCCCCTCCCAGAGGGGCAGAGCTGCTGGCTGGCGACTTCTTCAATTCTATTTTCATAGACTGACTCTCGCCACGTGGCTCAAATTTTGAATGATTTCCTGCTCCTGGCACTGCCATTATTGGCTTTACTGCTTTCATACCTTTTGCCATGGGAATGCGGGTAGGGGTGTGGCGTTGGGATGACCCATCCTGTGTTGTCTTAAAAAAAAAACACAAAAATAGCTTTACAATCTATACATTTTCTTCAAACAACTTATGAAAAAGAACACAATCACACATACAGTATTTAAGTAGTCAGTTATATCTTCTGGAAATCAACTTGAACAAAATCATTAATCTATCTGAATATGGATTAACAGCAATTTATTAAATGCATGAATAAAGTACAGTGTATTTAAAGCCAAAACTTAATTTTTCATTTTGGATAGAGTAAGGAATGGTAACATTTCTGGCAGGATTTTTTTTATATCTTTGTCCCATTGCAAGATGCAACAGGAATTGATAGAAAATCTTGCCAAACTATAGGGAACACCCTCTTAGACACTTGTCACTAGAACAGTTGTACTTATTTAAAAATTTCCTCTCTATTCCTGTTCTTGTGACATCTCAAAAGTCTGGATTTCTCCTCACTTTTAGTCCTAGTGGCAAGGGTCACCAGGAAAAAAATAGAGAGGATAAATACCTATAATGGGGCACAGACAGCAATAAAAACCTGACTGGTGTTCTATACTTTTGGATGAGTGGAGAAAGATTAGTACCCCTGTGAGCATTTTACTGCTGTTTGGGGATATTTTCTCCCTACAATGTTTTCCCATGCAGGAAGTGAGGCTAACACTCAAGCAACAACATATTTATGTCCCTGTTGCAGGAATTCTCTTAGTTGCTGTCTGTTGTAATATGTGTCAGCAGGACAGTAAGTGGATGTAAATTCCAATAATGGACCTCAAACAGCAGTGAAAACCAGGCATTGTTATAGTCCTTGCCAACATTTTCCATGGCAAAGAACTCTCTAAGGATATGAAAAAAAGAATTGTTGCTCTACATAAAGATGGCATAGGCCAGGTATATGCAATTAGCGGACCTCTGCCTCCGGGTGTCATGCTTGTAGCTGTCAGAGTCTTGCTATACCTCATGGAACTTGTAGTTCTGCAACAGATGGATTTCCGCTAATAGTATATCCCTGGCCTAGGCTATAAGAAGATTGCCATGACCCCGAAACTGAGTGGCCAAGACTATACAGCAGTTTAACAAGACAGGTTCCACTCAGAACAGGCCTCACCATGGTCAACAAGAGAAGTTGAGTGCACCTGCTTAGCGTCATATCCAGAGGTTGTCTTTGGGAAATAAACGTATGAGTGCTGCCAGCATTGCTGCAGAGGTTGTAGGGGTGGGGGGGTCATCCTGTCAGTGCTCAGACCATACGCTGCACACTGCATCAAATTGGTCTGCATGACTGTCGTCCCAGAAGGAAGCCTCTTCTAAAGATGATGCACAAGAAAGCCTGCAAATCGTTTGCTGAAGACAAGCAGACTAAGGACATGGATTACTGGAAAAATGTCCTCTTGTCTGATGAGACCAAGATAAACGTATTTGGTTCAGATGGTGTCAAGCTTGTGTGGGGCAACCAGGTGAGGTGTACAAAGACAAGTGTATCTTGCCTACAGTCAAGCATGGTGGTGGGAGTGTCATGGTCTGGGGTTGCATGAGTGCTGCCGGTACTGGGGAGCTACAGTTCATTGAGGGAATGATCCCCTCCCTTCGGAGACTGGGCCGCAGGGCAGTATTTCAACATGATAACGACCCCTAACACCCCTCCAAGATGACCACTGCCTAGCTAAAGAAGCTGAGGGTAAAGGTGATGGACTGGCTAAGCATCTCTCCAGACCTAAACCCTATTGAGAATCTGTGGGGCATTCTCAAATGGAAGGTGGAGGAGCGCAAGGTCTCTAACATCCACCAGCTCTGTGATGTCATCATGGAGGAGTGTAAGAGGAATCCAGTGGCAACCTGTGGAGTTATGGTGAACTCCATGCCCAAGAAGTTAAGGCAGTGCTGTTAAATAATGGTGGCCAAACCAAATATTGACACTTTGGGCCCAATTTGGACATTTTCACTTAGGGGTGTACTCACTTTTGTTGCCAGCGGTTTAGCCAGCAGTGGCTGTGTGTTGAGTTATTTTGAGGGGACAGCACATTTACACTTACAAGCTGTACACTCAATACTTTTCATTATAGCAAAGTGTAATTTCTTCAATGTTGTCACATTAAAAGATATAATAAAATATTTACAAAAATGTTTTTGGTGTACTCTATTTTGTGAGATACTGTATATGAGAGAGAATTATTAGGGAGAAAGGAATTTGGTGTGACCGTGTGTATGCAAGACAAGTTTGAGCCAAATTTACAATTGAAAAAAATCCACAGTTTTCTTGTCAGAATTTCCGATCGTGTGTACGCGGCTTTTAGGTTTAGCACCAACCAGAATTTTTGCAAAATTTAAAAAATGCTAAACAATATTCTGTGGATTAGTAAATTATTATATTTACATACAATGTCAAATTACATTATTGTTCAACCATTTGGAAGACATTGGAAAAATCCATATTCACTTCATTGATGAATTCAAGCTGTAAAGCCCTGTACACACGGGCAAGAATCTCTTCAGGAAAAAAATGTTGTTTTCCCTGACGAGATTCTTGGCAAGAATCTCTTGCCGCCCGAGTGTACAGACTCTCGTTTCAAAAGAACCGCGGTTCTCTTGAAAAGAAAGAATGAGGTGACGTCATCGCGTATGACGAGCATGTGCTCGTCACATTCAATTCCATCGCGGCCATCTTGCTTCACCCTACATATGTCGTGGAAGCTACCGCGCATGCGTCAAAGTCATTTCGAGAATGCGCAGGTTTCCACGGCGACAGGTAAGTATACACACTCTCGGGTTTCTCGTCGGGAAACAGGCCGACAAGAATCTTGACGAGAAAAAAGAGCGCAGGTTCTCTTTTTTTCTCGTCGAGATTCTGGACAGATTTCCTGACGAGAAACCTGAAAGCCTCGTACACACGAACGGGATCCTTGCTGGTTTTTGCCGAGAAAACCGGTCGTGTGGACCAACTTTTATTATCAGCATGGGATCTTTCAGTGGGCCCCATGAATAAGAAGACTCTTATAATATGCTTTTTAGATTAGTAAAGTAAAGAAAAACTATGTATCATGATATCTGGAAACAATAAAACAATTATTTTGTAGATAAAGTGCACTTTTTTGATCTAAAAAAAAAAAAACTCTGTTTAATAAATTGTATTGTACGGAAAAAGTCACTGACATTAACATCCACAGAAGTGCACTAAATTCAAGCTATGATCACACATTTTACATTGTAAGATATTGAGGCTGTGGTAACTGGAATTTGGAGGCTGGTGGCTAAATATTGTGAGTTGCATTGAATAGCCATGCAAGCAACATGTTCTGTGCAGAAATTTAGTAAATAAAAAAATAAATAAAGGGGATATGACTTTAAATGAGTGTAGACAAAGGACCTGGAAAACTGGCGCCCTTCAAAGAAATTCACCATTTAAATCAAAATGTTATATTTGGTAGTATAAATTGGTCTATGACCGTAGCCAGCACAATGAATGTGCCCAGGATATTAGCGATCCAAATTTAGCTTTTAGAACATTTTACAAAACAGCAGTAAACTATGCATTTTGGACGATATACCGGTCTGCTAATCCTGGTGTCAGACATGCTGGCTACATAGTTGCTGTTTCTGTGACAGCACAGTAGCAGCACTATGCTGTTCTCTATTGTGGTAAAGGCAGACCCAACTGCTTGGATTAGTTAAAGATTGTCCCATGAGCAAATTGACTTGTACACAATCATTTTTTCCTAGTAAACCTTTTGTTGGCAACTTGAACCTTAAAGTGGTATTAAACCCAAAACCAAAAATGTTATATATTGTAGCTTATCATTTGATGTGGTGGGTGCATTTTTTACACGTTTCCTTTTTCTGTTTATCTGTGCCCCCATTCTAGATAAGTGAGCACAGGGGGCACAGCAGACAGCAGCATTGTCAGTCTAGGAGGAGGAGAGTTCTATATGTAATAGCAGATTTAAGTACACTAACAAGCTGAAGCCAAACTTCAACTCACACTTTGTAATCAGTTCCGCAAACAGTATTGTTTCCCTTTTAGGATGAAAGTTTTACAAAATCTGATCATTGTAACCACCTGTAATAGGGTTATCTACCTTATCCACCTGTAATGGTTTGTCTTAGGCCTCGTACACACGACCGTTTTCCTCGACAGAATCCATCAAGAAACTTGGTGGCAGAGCTTTTTTGCCGAGGAAAACGGTCGTGTGTATGCTTTTAATCAAAAAAACTGTCGAGGAACTCGACGAGGAAAAAAGAGAACAAGTTCTCTTTTTCCTCGACGGGAGTCTCAATTTCCTCGTCGTGTTCCTCGTCGGGCTGGTTTTCAACGGGAAACATGATCGTGTGTATGCTTAGAAACCCGCGCATGCACAGAATAAAGTATGAGACGGGAGCGCACCTTTGGTAAAAGTAGCGTTTGTAATGGAGATAGCACATTCGTCACACTGTAACAGACTGAAAAGTGCAAATCGTCTCTTACCAAACTTTTACTTAACACGCAGTAACATGAGATTAGCAAAAGCAGCCCCAAGGGTTGTGCCAGTGGAATCGAACTTCCCCTGCCGTTGTATGTGTTGTACGTCACTGCGTTTGAGAACGACGAGATTTTGGTCTTGACAGTGTGTACACAAAGAAAGCTTGTCAAGTTTATCCACAAGCCTAACAAGGAACTCGCCGAGGAAAACGATTTGTCTTTTCCGACGAGTTCCTCGGTCGTGTGTACGAGGCCTCATCCCTGTAAATTGATATATATCTGGAAGAGAGCTTGTTCTTTTGAAAAACAACTGACTTAGTGGCCGAATCACCAGATGAAAAAAAAAAAGAAAGAAAGCCTAAAAAGAAAAACGAATGCAACCATCACATCTAAGAATTGGCAAGCTGCAATATAATAAATGGTTTGATTTTGGGTTTAATAATGCCTTAATACAATAAAAGCTGAACTTAAGGTCATTGTAAATGCTCAATATATTCTATGCATGAAGGTAAAAAGCCTTCTGTGTGCAGAAGCCCCCCCAGCCTCCCTAAAACCTACCGGAGCCCCACCTCGATCCAGTGGTGTGCATGAGAGCCCCAGCTCCTCCAGGTCTCTCCCTCTTCATTGGTGCCATTGGCTCCCACTACACAACCACAATCACAATCAGTGAGCCAATGAAGAGAGAGCGGGGGTGGGGACAAACCATGTTCCATGTGTGAATGGGAGCGAGCGTCGTGTGTTCCCATAGCAAGCTTCTTGCTATGGGGGCACTAGGCAGAAGGAAGGAGCCAGAAGCACCAGCAGGGGAGTCAAGAAAAGGATGATTGGGGCTGCTCTGTGCAAAACAATTGCACAGAGCAGGTATGTAAGAGCCAGTTCACACTGGGGAAGCACGACTTGCCGAGCGACTCGGCAAGGCGATCTGCCCACGACTTCAGAGGCGACTTGCAAAATGACTTCTGTATTGAAGTCAATGCAAGTCGCCCTGAAGTCGCCCCAAAGTAGTACAGGAACCTTTTTCTAAGTCGGAGCGACTTGAGTCGCTCCTATTAGAACGGTTCCATAGTAAAGAGCGGAGTGCGACTTGTCGGGTGAGTCGCCCCTGTGTGAACGGGCTCTAAGACATATTTGTTATTTTTAAACAGAAAACAAAATCTACCTTTAATTTAAAATTTAAGGTAAAAAGATAAATACACAGTTGACAGACATACCATATACAGTATGTGAATGGTTTTACCTGCCAAATGATATGTAATTTTATCCAGCCAGTCTTGTAAAATAAAGATGTGCAGTCACCAGCACTCCAAGTAGAGGCACTTATCATGTTTATTGTGAAGACAGCATCACATAAGGCATAATGTGTGAAATGCATATTTCTGGAGTGCTGGTGACTTCACATCTTTGCATTTGGTTTTGGCACAGCACCATCTGTGACAATCACCTTGAGCACCTATCATTACAAGGTCAAGTACTGTAAGGAGTGCAAGACTTCATAGTCTTGTAAAACAGACATCACTACAAGAGTGTACCAACAGGTCCTGCAGACTACAGTGTGATACAGCCCAATCCTGTAACAACTCCTGCCTGTGCCTGGACAATGAATGAATAGAAGCATGTTGATGTGGCCATGTGAGCATATGCATAGTTCATATATGCTGCGGCCACGGCCTACAGTATGGGGTCCGTGCCTCCCTGTTCATCGATTTAGGTGTGATTTTTTGCCTGAATTCGCACCTGAATCAGAACCAAAGATGCACAGGAGCCTTTTTAAGTGAGTACTGCGGCTGCCCCGGAGCTGTGTGAACCGACTCCATTGAGAGCCGCTCACACTCTCCTGTCATGCGAATTGGATGTGGAGAAACCTGCATTCAATTTGCATAAGCGTGAACCCAGCCTCAGGCAAGCAAACCAAAGGAGCCTTGACCGCGGCTGCCCCGGAGCTGTGTGAATCGGCTCCATTGAGAGCCGTTTACACTCTCCTGTCATGTGAATTGGATGCGGCGAAAACTGCATCCAATTTGCATATGTGTGAACCCAGCCTCAGGCAAGCAAACTAAAAGAGCCTTGACTGACTCTGATTATTGATTCTCTGGGGTTGATTTACTAAAGACAAATAAGCCATTCTCTTTGGGGAGTTGCCAAAAAGGTTAGTTAATGTGATGACGTTCTGAAGACTTTTTAATCAGGTGCAAGAAAAAATGCTATTTTTAAAATTTTCCTTGCATGTGATTGAGTATTCGTTGCAAAATGAAACCTCCACATTTTCAAAGCTCTGGAACAAAGGGGGTTATTTATGAAAGGCAAATCCACTTTGCACTACAAGTGCAAACTACAAGTGCAAAGTGCACTTGAAATTGCACTGAAAGAGCACTTGGAAGTGCATTCGCTGTATATCTGAGGGGTAGATCTAAAATGAGGGGAAGCTCTGCTGATTTAATCATCCAATCATGTGCAAGCTAAAATGCTGTTTTTTATTTTCCTTGCATGTCCCCCTTGGATCTACAGCGACTGCACTTCCAAGTGCACTTTAAGTGCAATTTCAAGTTCATTTGAAAAATACAACTTCCTTTGCAAAATAAAGTCTATTTGCTTTATCAACCCCTCTGTGTCTGTCTGTTGTGCAGGACATTATGGCAGCTGGATATTAAGAAGGGTTCATTCAGGCTGCCTAAACTAATTACTATAACCAAAGGCATAACTTTTTTTGGAGAGGGACTAAACCACCTGTCAGTTTTTTGTGCCCCCATTAGGGAGATTCACCCTCTGCATTTTACCTGTTTACTGTTATCACCAAAAGTAAAATAAAATCCCATATTTTGATTTGTCACAAGAACAGAAATAGAGGGAAAATCTTCCTATTGGGACCCTATTTTTAGTGACCCTGGTAACTGTTACTTTGTAGGGATTTTCTTTCACTTCCTGATTGTCTATGGGACAAGAAGTAAAACAAAATCTACCGAAAGGGACAGAGAGGGCAAAAGAAAAAATACTGGCAGGGGTAATAACTGTCCTATACTCTATCCAAAATGGGAAAAAAAAGTTCAACATTGCAGAATAATTTAGGTTTACTATTCCTTTTATAGATTGCACTGCTTACTACTCACCACTGATTGGGTAGAACGTGTGGAAGATGTTGTAGCAGGAGTTATAGTTATAGAGCTGGTGACTTTATTTGTTGTAGATCTGGCGGACAGGTTGGTCTTAGGAGATCGAAGTACTGTGCCGGTAGCAACCTCTTTATTTTCTGTAGCAACATTTAAAGGTCTAACAGTTATGACAGGGGTGGCTCCTTCTGAGGAACTGCCAGGATTTCTTTTAAACTGGGAGCCTAAATGGATATGAATTTTATTATCCTCTGTTGTAATTATGTTGGCATTAGCATTGTATTTTCTAATGGGAGTTGGCACAGTCTGCTTTTCAGGGGTAACTTTAAATACAGCACGACCCATAGTCATTTCTTGTGCGTCTGGTGAAACAGATATCTCTGGAGATGCAGCAGATGTTGATACTGTGAGTATTTGAATTGGTGATGTAGGTCTGTCTCCAAAATTGGTTTTGACACCTTCTGTTGGTCTTTCCCGTGAGAAAGTGGTTATTGTCACAGGGGACATTGCTCTTTCTGGGGACATGGGGCTATCAGCACTTTTAACTTTCTGGCTCATGACAGCTGGAGAAGGAATAATTGTAATCCTTGGTTTCTGAGTGCCTAAAGTTGGTATTACTGTGGTACTTGAAAAAAAGTCCTCAGAAGATGGGCTAGTTATCTCCAAAGTAGCTGTGCTGTTTTCATGGTCTGGTGTTACTCTTATATGAAGAGGTTGACCTTGTTTTGGTGAGAGGAACACTTCACCATGGTGCCCTAGGCTAGCATTTGGACGAATTGCTCTTTCTGGTGTGACTGATGTACCATTTTCTCTTTTTTTCATCCAGGGGATCCATGATTTTCGCATATTGAGGTCATTTGATGCGGGTGGGTATCTTTCCGAAACAGGTGACCTCTCTGCTGGTTTTTTAAGTCCAACTTGCCTTAAATTACTCATAATATGATTTTCCTCTTGGAAGGATTTTCTGATGAACACTGCTGGGGTTTCTTCCTCAACTGATTCATTACTCAATACATCTGTCTGCACTCCTGTAGATGTCACAGGGACATCTACCATTCTTCTCCCATTCATGCTGGGCCTGATAGCTCGGCTGTATCGTTTTGATAGCTCTAACTCTTTTGTCAAATTTAGAACATCGTGTCCCATATTTTTGTTTTTATTTTCTTCCTCTATAAACCTTTTTTGAAGGACTGAATAATCAACTTGTAGCTGAGAATGCAGGTCTTCTTTGTTCATCATGTCATGAACCTTTTCTTTAAGTGCTTGAACCTCTGCTCTTATGTCTCTATTCTTAGCCTCCTCTACTCGGATTCTGTGCCTAAGTTCTGCCTCTTGACTTACAGCTTCTCCTTTCTCAATGGCTTTATTCTTTGCTGTTTGGTTTTTCAGCTCTTCAAGCTGTATGGAAAGTACATTAGCTCTGTCTTGCTCAGTTCTAAATTTTCTTTCTAGCTGATCATATTCATCCTCTGTCTTCATCAAGTCTCCCTCAACCACCTCCAGCTGTTGAAGGCGATTTCTAAGTCTCTCAATTTCTAAAAGCAGTTCTTTAGTCTTGTTGTCTTCATGGTGCACAGACTCAAAATTCTTTTTTGCCCTGCTACGTGCAGCTTCTCTTTCAGAAATTTCCATATTTTCTATTCTTTTCATGAGCAGTTCTACTTTGCAACTTAATTCACAATTTTTCTCATCCACACTTCTAAGTTTGCTGGTGGATTCATCTCTGTCATTTGTCAAGTTTGACACTTTTTCTTCCATTTCTGATTTCAATTTCAAAAGCTTTTTGCTTTCATCTATAAGCTTCTCTGTTACATCCATAACTTTACTTTGTTCAGTTTTTAAACTACTGTTTAGATCATCAACCTTTACTTCCTTTAGTTTTATCTTTTCCATCATGATCTTTCTTTCATCAACAAGCATCACAGTGAAAGATTTCAACTTTGTTAAATCATCCTTTAAACTGTGTTCTGCCTTTTCTAGTCTTCCCTCTACTGATTCTAGTTCTTTAACTCGAGTCTTCACCAATTCAACTTCTTTGGTCAGCTCTCTTGTTTGTGCTTTTTCTTTATCCAGCTTTACATAAAGCTGAGAGCATTCAGTTTTACTTTTCATGAAAGCTTCTTCTAATTTTTCTAATTCAGACATTCTTTTCTGCAGTTTTTCTACTTCCAGCTTTAACTCCCTGCTCTGATGTTCTTCTTCGTGTAGCTTCTTTTGTAGTTCTTTGCACTGTGTTTCTGTTTTTGTTATCTCCTCATCTTTTCCTTCCATTTCTAAAACTCGCTTTCGTAAGCTCTCTACTTCTGCCATTAAACTTGAATTTCCACATTCTCCTTTGGCAATTTTTTCTCTTAGTTCTTTCAACTCCTCCTCAGCTTTTAGAAGATTCCTATTTGCTTCTTCCAATTCTTCAATTTTACGATTGAGACCCACCAGCTTAAGTCGGAGCTGACGATTATTGGACTCCTGAGTGACCAGTTTCGTAGACATTTCTTCATGCTCTTGAGAATACTTGGAGGTTTTGTGCTCAAGTTCTAATTCCAATTTAATAACTTTCTGGCTGTCTTCGTTGGCTTTAGCACAGGCTGCTTTCAATTTTGCCTCTGCTTCTTGAAGCTGTGCAGTAAGGTCTTGTATCTTTTGGCTTTGTTGACCAAGCTGTTCAATATGCATTTGTCTTTCATCCACTAGCATTAGTGCAAATGACTTCAACTTTACCAATTCATCTCTAACTTTATTAAGTCTTTTGGTATATTCTTTGTCTTTCCGTACTTCATACGCTTTCTCCTGTTCCAGTAACTTCTTTAACCTATAAAAGAAGTAACACATCAATTTTAATATTTCTTACTAAAAGTACTGGCTAATGTTTTAATTTTGAAACTACACAGTTTTGTTACAGTAAATAAACCTGTGAAGTAAAGACTCCAAACCAATATATATATATATATATATATATATATATATATATATATATATATATATATATATACACACACCATTAGTTCCGGGATCACCATAGCAGTAATTGTCTTTATTTTCCAAAAGGCAACACAATACTTTCAGCAGCAAATGAACTTGGCTTCTCTTCAGCTCAGTAACATAAAATGAAGAATGCTTATTTTCATTATAATAACACAAAAGGGTCTCACTGACAACAGCTTTTTACCCACAGGAGCAGTGTTACAGTCTGAAAGCTTTTAAGGGTATTTTCCAACCCAGAGACAGGCCCAGATATATTACAGCTTTCATAGCTTCTCATAGGCACCTGTTAAAGACTCCTACATCTTATATGTGGAGTTACCCGACATATAAACACCTCCTGGTTAGTTAACCTGCTCATGCCCCTCAAAGGGATCATAATCCAAATAATAGAGAGATATTTCCCATCCTGTACATATCTACACCTGCCCCAACCTGTGACACCTTACAGTGGACTCAGGAGAAGGCATCTGCATTTTAATGCTGTCTCCAGGGTCTGGGCTTAATCACAAAACTATATTTCTGTAAAGAGACCAGGTCGCTTTTGCATTAACATTCTTGTTTTGTCTCATCCAGGTTAAGGAGCATGCTCTGACACCAAGCAGAATCTCCCGCCACCTAGCAAAAAGTACTTAGTCCAGAGCCTATTTTATGGGCAGGCGCTCTTGCTTCATCACTGCATAGTTTCTCTTGATGGCCAACAGCTTTCAGCTGGGAAAGACAATTGTGTGTTTTCCCCTATTGACTTCTTGAGATAAGACTCCTCTCAAACCCCCCTCAAGACATCTATCTGTACAATAAATTCTCTGGAAAAATCCGAAGTTCAGTTTCATCGGTTCAAACAGACCGTGTGTATACCCCATCGGTCTGTTTTCCTTCGGTTCAAAATTTTAAAACATGCTTCAAAACCGAACCAATGGACCGCTGCCCGATCGGTCCAAACCGATGGTTAGTACAGAAAAGCATCGGTTCAAAACCCGCGCATGCTCAGAATCAAGTCGACGCGTGCTTGGAAGCATTGAACTTCGTTTTTTTTTCAGCACGTCGTTGTGTTTTACGTCACCGCGTTCTGACCCGATCGGATTTTGAACTGATGGTGTGTACACACATCAGACCATCAGGCCACTTCAGCGGTGAACCGATGAAAACGGTCCTTCGGACCATTCTCATCGGTTTTGTCCGACCGTGTGTACAAGGCCTAAGGGGAAGGAACAGGGTGTCAATGGTAGACAGCAACGTTTCCAGATTCTGCACCTGCTCAGATTGAACTGGGAAGTTCCAAACCTACATGCTCCTGTGTAAACAGGTTTCAAGAGGACATACTGTGGGGAAATATGACAGACCATAAGGAACTATACAAGAACAAGTCTCCTGCGCTCTGATTTTTTTAGGAAGTACTATGAAGTGGTGCAGTTCAATTAAAAGTTATCATCTAGAGTCTTGCAGCCCTCCTCAGAATCGTGGGAATTCATGAAACTATAAAAGAGAAGAAAAAGAGCGGAGGGCGCACCGACCTCGTGTGATACTGATAAAATGTATTTATTCCAATAGTAAAATCAATGGTTATACTCACAAAATTGGAGTTAAAATCAGGCTTTAAAAATGAGTACAGCAGATGTCCAGCATCGTCAGTGGAACACGAATAATCGTTTGAACCAATCAGTCGATGTAATAGCTGACGCGTTTCGGGGGCGTACCCCTTTCCTCAGAGCTAACGTGGTCTGCAGTGCTCCCCTCTGCAGACCACGTTAGCTCTGAGGGAAGGGGTACGCCCCCGAAACGTGTCAGCTATTACATCGACTGATTGGTTCAAACGATTATTCGTGTTCCACTGACGATGCTGGACATCTGCTGTACTCATTTTTAAAGCCTGATTTTAACTCCAATTTTGTGAGTATAACCATTGATTTTACTATTGGAATAAATACATTTTATCAGTATCACACGAGGTCGGTGCGCCCTCCGCTCTTTTTCTTCTCAGACCATAAGGAACCACTGTCCAACATAGACTTGTTAATGCTCTCCTTTCACCTACAAAGTTGATGTATGTATGATTATGGCACAAGCATAACAGCTTACACAGTACAGAATCTGAAGTTTAAAGGTAAGGTGTAAACATACTGTATGCTTACTGTTAATTTGCACACATTAGTTTCACACTCCACAACTAAGCGCATTTCCATGAAACAGGTCAAGAGTATTTTCTAAGCTCCTGTCCTGCACCTATGTTTACAATAAAGAAATGAGAGGAGACATCCTTTATATTCAATGACCCTTGATTTGTGTCTAAATCTGCTGCTCCTGGACGAGCTTGTGATAAATAACTATGATTTTAAGCTGCATGCCTCAACCATGGCTTGTCTACCAAGTTTGATTTTGAACTACCTGTCCTGTCCTTTGCCTAACTTTAACTTCCTGTGCATGCCTTTGCTTTACACTACACACTGTCTCACTCATCCAGTGTACCTTTTCCCCTATCTCTGCATCAGTTCGCCACCAGGTACAGGACAGCTATTTATAAATTAAAGGTATAATTATTGAAACAAGATAAAAAGTCAAACAAACATTTTGGCTTCTGCAAGTCTTAGACCCCATTCACACCTCCGCGACAAAACGCCCGACGCCGGACGCTCGTGCCGCTGGAGGGGAGAATTCCCATTGCTGTCTATGAGATGGTTCACATCTCATAGACGCCGTATGCCTGCCGCCTGAAAAAAAGTCCCGGACCCTTTTTTTCAGGCGGCATTGGCGTTCGGCCATACAAAGCAATGGGAAGGCTTTGTTGAAAAAAAAAAAGTTACACACTCGCGGCAAAATACGCCGCGTACGCGGAGTATCTTGTCGCGGAGGTGTGAATGCAGCTTTAAGACCAAATATTAATGCATACATACTTGGGTCCTAGTGATCTTGTTGTTTTGGACTGTAAGGACTTGAATTTTTCCTTGAAGTCATTGCCCTTGACACTGACATACGCCTCAAATACTATAACAATACAATAAGGTACTACTCATGGCAGGATTAAACATTTCTGCATTAAAAGATCATTATATTCTGCTGGTTAGTAGAGCAGGTGCAAGATGACCTGTTTAATTTGTCAAATGTAATTGCTCCACTGAAAACACAACCAAAAAAGGCATGTAGGCTATCATTATTCCTCATATGACCACTCAGTTACTGATATATTCAGTATTAGCATAATAATTATTAATAACAACACAAAAAAACACAAGGGCCCATGAACTGAAGTGCAATTTAGGGAACCGCTAACAATGAATGAAAATCATCTTTTATTAATCTGACCATGATGAACTATAAAAGCTGCTTTGTATCATCCCTACTATTTTATTTCTACTAAATAAGCTCTATAATGTTTTAATGCAAAAAACTAATATGTTTGCTATTGTTCTTATAATAATGTGACTGTAACAATAAAGAAAAAAAACCCTCAAAATAAATAATTTATAGGCAAGCCAAAATCCATATCACAGCATGCTACCGTCAGTACAAGCCTCACGTGTTCTGCAAAGTCATGTAATACATTGTCTTAAAGGAAAAAAGCAACAATACAAATGAAATGACTGAAAGACTGCTCCTGCAACTATACTATGCTTATCCCCCAGAACATCTTGCAGTGTTCACACTGTAAAGAAAAGTGAATTCACAAGGACTTGAAGGACAAATGAGCTCCTTCCAGTCCAACAGCAGCGTGTTTAATACCACAACAATGTGAGACTTTCTTTACCTTCAGAATAAGCCTGCAGATAGTTTAAAAGACATGGCAACTCTCCTCGGAAACCTCAAGAAGCCTTTTTCTGGCTCGTGTTCTCTGGGGTCTTTGCCATCACATTCCAACCATGTCATCAAGACAATAAAAGGTGAACGCTGTGTTTGAGAGCTGGGACCACTGACTGGTGATGTCATCCCTTCTTACATGCTTCATTATTGTGCAGATTCTCTTCACTCATTGAGGAGGGGTGGAGCACCAAAACCCCCAAACAGAGAGAAAAAAACACACACACTTGTCTGCGCTGAAACTTTACCACTGATTCTACTGTGCTTCATACAGGAGAGCACCATGGCAAATTTTACTAAACATAATCTTTATAAAATATGCCCTTAACAGCTGCTCAAAGTATTTGAAACTTTATTTTCCCGATTATTTTAATTCTTAAAGTTGAAAGCTGATTTAAACATAAAACAATCTTTGGTTTTTAAGTGTAAAATCACTAAAACATTACGTATGTTAAATTCTAATTACCGCACATTAGGCCCAATTCACAAAGTTTTACACGAGGAAAAATGTTTTTTTATCTGATTGAACTAAAGCACTAAAGCACTAAAGCATTATGTATTACTAAAGCATTTTCAATACCATGCATTAGGTCTATTTCACAAGGTTTAACACAAAGACAATGATTTATTTTTATTATACTTTGTAATCTGCTAAAAATAACTTTCTTTTTTTTTTAAATAAGCATCCTTCCGTTGGTGTGTTAGCTTGAATGTATTATTATCACATAACCTTTGCAATTGAAAATTATGTTTTCAATCCGCTAAAGGTTTTATCACACAGAGCAGTTGCACAATAATTATTGATTTTTGTTCTATGTGGCATGTAAAAGTCAATACTCAAGTTTTAAAACAGTTTTTCCTGAAGTAACCTTAGTTTGTGGCTGCTATTGTTGATAATGTTTTGCATCACGTCTATTGTGAAGAGCAGAAAACTGAGGTATTATTTTGAGCACAATAAGGCAAAATAACAATTGCACACTGATACAATATTTATATAAATTAAAATTTTCATTAGAGACTGATCATGAGATAAATAACAAACGGTTTAAATAACTCAAATAGCTTAGTGAATTGACCCTCGTGTACATCATAATCAAACTATCTGTCCTAGTCTGTTTAAGTAAGCTTGTGTTGTTCTAAGAATACAATGCCTTTTTTTGATTGTTCTTTAATATTTAACAGCAATCTCAACATAAAACATACAAGTGGTAAATAAAGCCATCTGCAGTCTCCACACATTTGTATTGTACCATTTACAACCCAGGACCTGCTATACAAATCCAAGTCGGAGATGATCTCCTGTGAAGCAAGGGGGGGGTTATGGTAATAAAAAAGAAAAAACAAAACGTAATAGTAATTTTGCAGTCTCCATCAGCTTAATGGTGTGCTAATGATCTGCCTCTCTCCTTGCACGTTGGCTGTTGAAAACAGTGTGTAAATAAATTGTATGTAACATGTTCGTGAAGCGTCAGGACACATGGCTTTCTATGGTAAAACAACAGCTTGCAAATCAATTCTTTGTTTCCTCCAGAGTTCACAAAGAAGGAGATTTGAATGGGAGCAAAGCCCGTTGTTAGGCTCTGAGGCTGCAGCTGGGGAGACATCATTCTCCTCTGCTGGCCAATGGGGAAGAAGATTGTAATTATACTGATGCTTGATGCTTTGCATGTACAAACTGTCTCTGGAAGAGTATTTGTTAATGCCAGAGTAAACTTGCAGGTTCCATTCAGATGATGTAGTGGGAGCAGTCCTTGAAGAAGATTGACATAAAGCAATAATAAAACATACACTTCAGGGTTTTGGTGGTCTGCCAACCATTAACTTTTTCAGTTCCATAAAAATGCCTTTTTAAAACAATTGTATTTGAAAATAACCAGGGCATGTATACATTCCCATCATAGAGAGAGCATTTGCTATTGATTACAAACTTTCTTTGTATTTTATTACAATGTTTGCTTTTTACCTCTCACCCATAAAAAGGCATGTGTTCCATATGTCCTCACATATGATGTAACAACAAAGGAGGAAAGATTAGGAAATACTCAAAGGTGGACGATCAGATATTTTATATAGGATCAAGCTAGGATAATCACAACCTTTACAATGGGTTACTGTTTGTAGTTACCATAGGTAAACCTTCAGTGATTTTTGTGGTCCATTTTATTTATTTATTTCTATACAGGATATATAGCGTGGCAACAGTTAGCACAGCACTTTACAAAAAAATTATAATTTTTTTGGGGTTTAAAATCTTCGTTGTACACATAAATATTTAAAGCGGAGGTCCACACAAAAAGTGAACCTCCGCTTTTCCGAACCCTCCCCTCCTCCGGTGTCACATTTGGCACCTTTCAGGGGGTGCAGATACCTGTAGAAACAGGAATTTGTACCCACTTCCAGGCATATACTCCCGTGGGAGTCACACCCCTTCCCGTCCTCCCCGCTGTCTTCTGGGAAACACACTGGTCCCAGGAGACAGCTGGACCAGTAAAGATGCGCAGCACGACTCGCGCATGTGCAGTAGGGAACCGCAAAGTGAAGCCGCACCGCTTAACTTCCTGATTCCCTCACAGGGGATGGCGGCAGGGGCAGCCAAGAACCGAGCAATTGCTCGGCTTCGACTGCCGACACTGCGGGCACCCTGGACAGGTAAGTGTCCATTTATTAAAAGTCAGCAGCTGTAGTATTTGTAGCTGCTGGCTTTTAATATTTTTTTTTTTGGCGGACCTCCGCTTTAATGCTGAGTGTTTCCCTGACATTTAGGTTGAGAATTGCTGGTTACACCAGAACCTAATCACACAAGTGAATTGCTGTTTTTAACTTTTTTTTATTTGTATTCTTTATTTATAAAATACAATTTTTAAATATATACATACAGTACCAAGTTATACAGCTTGTGCCAGATACCTTTTAATCAACAGCGGATAAACTTACATGTATCAAGTTAGGTACCATGTGGATAGTTAAAAGACATACCTACAATTCAAGTATACTCATATTGACATACAGTAAGGTCCATATTCTGTAGCATGTCATAACAATGGAATCATTTTTTTCAAACAGCAGCATGAACCTTCCTTAAAGTGGAGCTACACCTAAAAATGGAACTTCCACTTTTTGGAACCCTCCCCCCCCCTCCGGTGTCACATTTGGCACCTTTCAGGGGGAGGGGGAGCAAATACCTGTCTAATACAGGTATTTTCTCCCACTTCCTGGAATAGATCACCTCAGTAATCTACGCCACTTCCGGCGCCTACTCTGTACCCCTGCTGTCTTCTCGGAACGTCGTTGGCATGGGGGAATTGGAGGTGTATCGCATCTTCAGATTCAGCCCTGATGCCATCCTGGAATTAGCCACAGCACTGCATGATGACATCACCAGCAAGACACAACGCTCACATGCAGTGCAGCCACTAGTCAAGGTACTGGCAACACTGCATTTCCTTGCAAGTGGATCTTTTCAACGAACAAGTGGAGTCGTGGCTGGGATGTCACAATCCACCATGAGCAGATGCGTGCACCAGGTTGTCCCTGCAATCCTCACACGCATGTCCCACCACATCATCAAACCCACCCATGAGCATCTGTGGCAGAAGGCAATGCAGGATTTCTACAGAATTGCCGGATTCCCACGCACCGTTAGGGCCATTGATTGCACACATGTGGCACTACGCCCCCCCTGCGCCACAGAGCACATGTACCGCAATCGTAAGCAGTGGCATTCCATCAACGTACAGGTGATAGCCGATGCCCAATGCCTCATATGGCACGTCCGTGCCAAACACCCCGGGGCCAGCCACGACAGCTACATATTCCGTCAAAGCAACATCCCAACGGAATTCGAACAGAACGTGTACAGGGACAGCTGGCTCGTTGGTGAGTGACATGGGTGTCAGGCATGACTGTCCGACCCCATGATGCAGACATCACGAGGGGCACATTCACGACTAACATCCTCCTGTCTTTACCCTTCCAGGTGACTCTGCATATGCACTTGGGCCCCATCTCATGACTCCGTTCCGGAATCCCAAAACCAGAGGAGAGAGAAAATACAATGCTGCACACATACGTACCCGTGCAGTGGTGGAGCGCACATTTGTCCTCCTGAATTCCCGTTTCCGATGCCTGGATAATTCCGGGGGGACCCTGTTGTATTCCCCAAACTTTGTGTGCCAGATCATCGGTGCATGTTGCATGCTGCACAACTACGCCATGAGAAAGGGCCTGGATATTGACATATGTGATGACCTGACCCCCGAGCCACACAGTCCCCACCTGCCCGAGGCTACCCCGTCTGCTGAGGGAAGAGCAGTCAGGAGATGCCTCATGGTACGCGTCCTTGCACGTTAAACACACACATTCATTCATGGCACAAGGGTAATGCACGCATGCACACCACTGTGGTCCCTAGCTCACACACACCACATCCACCTCACATTGGATTAGCCCAAGTCCATCATGCAGGACTTGGGAGCAGCAACGCCGCGCCAAGGCCCCAATGGTGTCACTGTCCATTCATACCACATTCACACAGTCGTGGGGATAACTTCTCCCCGACGACCGAGGGTGACACACCTTTGCTGGCAGGAGTGTCACCCCCACATTCACACACCAGTCACACTGTAGCCGGCACTACTGACCGTGTGCATACACTACTACAGAAAAACGCTCATCACCTGAGCATAAATTAAAAAAAATGCTCATCACCTGAGCATAAATAAAAAAAACGCTCATCACCTGAGCATAAATAAATAAAAACGCTCATCACCTGAGCAAAAAAAATCCAAAAAAGGCACTCAATTGCCCTGTCATGGGCTCCGCCTGGTGCCACGTCTCTGGCTCCTCAGTTGCCTGGGGGGAGCCTCAGGTGGGGGTGGTGGGGCATCAGGAGGAGGCTCATCCTCAGGTCTGACACTCCTGACAGGTGCTGGCTGCCTGCCCTCCAACGCCAGGGCAATGCGGGTGAGCACCGCGTTGGTCTCAGCCTGCATCCACAGCTAGCGGGTGGTATTGTGCTGCTGGTGGCGCCTACTCTGCCTCCCCTCCGCCTCTATAGCAGCCGTATTGGCCTTTACAGCCACTGTCAGGCTCTTGACCTCTGTCACGAGGCGTGATGTCGTGACCTGCAGCTCACCAACGCAGGTCACCACAGCTGCACAGTTGCCACTTATATCTTGCAGACTGTCAGGTATCTGGGCGAAGGAGGCCAGGCTGTCTGCGACACGCCGCATGTCCCGGGCAACAGCACCCATATGGCGGGTCTGGCGGGCCTGATCCCTGGCAAGATTCTCCTGGATGGCTTCAGGGACACCCCTGGTTTTGCGGGTAGCCTTCCTGGGGACAGGAGAGGCTTGGGGCCATGTATACGGGGAGGCCCTTGAGGAGCTTCCCCTGATGGTGGAGGAGGGTGAGGGGGTTCCCCTGATGTGGGAGGAGGGTGAGGGGGTTCCCCTGATAGTGGAGGAGGGTGAGGGTCTTCCCCTGATGGGGGAGGAGGGTTGGGAGGGTGCAGGGATGATGGGATCCTCCTGAACGAGGTAGACCACTTCCTCCAGGTCCCCGTGCTCTTCCACTACTTCCTCCAGAGGAGAGGTGTGGGCACACTCATCCGTGGATGGCATGGGTTGCCCAGCAGCCGACGACGGCCCAGCTCCCTCCAGCACATCTGTGGATGACACAAAGCATTCACATGTTGGTGGACCCACACACTTGTCACATGTTCCCTTCCACCCCCTCACATGCTACACACCGTATAGGAGATAAAACACACTTACCTGTCCTCAAGGACTGGTCACCGGAGTCGAATCCCTCCATGCCCTCCACCTGCTCACGCTGCAAACATTCGGCAATGACCCCCTCCTCATCCGTCAACTGCAGAGATGAGGCTGGTCCTCCTCCCGTGCCCCTGGCATGCTTCCTTATAAGGGCCAGCTTCTCACGGACCTGACGTCTCAGGTCATTTATTTATTTTTGAACATCCTCGGGGGTCCTGTTCGCATTCCCTACGGCATTGACCTGCAGGCTGATCTCCTCCAGTATCACCTTCTTCCGTGCCTTGCTGGTCTGGGAACTGAGGGCACCATGGAGGTACTTATCATATTTGCCAATTCCAGCAATTATAATTGCCTTCTCCTCCTTTGAAAAGTTTTTCTTCCTCCTCTCCTTGCCTCCATTTCCAGCTGCCGCCATCGCTCAGCAAAAAGTACCTTGCTTCAGGGGGGGGGGGGGAAAGCAGGATGTACTTTTGCGCCGGACGGGCGCATGTCTGGGCGTATTTATGCGCTTGGCTTAAGCCGGTGGGCCGGCGTATCCCAGGAAGTTGCGCCGGCGTAGTTGTTAGCATGCGCACATGGGAGCGATCATACGTCCACGTCACTGCGCATGCTCCGTCCATGATACGCCGGGCGTAAAACACTGCTCCACGCTCGGACCATCATTTTCATAAGGTCACACCCACTTACACTTACGCCGGCTTACGCCGACAAAATTACGTTACACCGTTGGGAGCAAGTGCTTTGTGAATACTGTACTTGCCTCTCTGAGTTACGTCGGCGTAGCGCATATGATATGCGCTAGGCCGGTATAAAGATGCGCCGATATACGTGAATCTGGCCCATCATCTTCTGGGAATCTCTGAAAGTTCAGTCAACAGCGTTGGAGCCCTTCAGGAGCTAATGGGGAACCTAGCAGGCCTTTTTGCATAATTTCTAGTGCTTTATGGGCTAGACACGCAGAAATGAGCCATCATAGAGATGGGACTTTTGGTGACATCCAAGTAGGACAAGACTGGTTGTTGGATCTCTTTGCTGTACATTCTCTCTGGCCAGGTTTCTTACCACCTGAGCAAGTGCAGCAATGTGTTGGCGGGATCCTTTAGTGGAGAGGACACAATTTTGGACTTTGACTTGTACTGTCACAGACAGAAGAATGTAATATGATGCACCAACTGCTAAGCTAATGGCAGGTGAAAAGTTGGTGTGCAGGAACTAGAGACTGCTGTGAAGTCAGGTAAGCTGGGTCAGCAATGTATGGATGGATCACAGAGAGGTAGCAGCAGGTGCATGGACAGAGTTCAAGTTGGAGTCAGATGAGAAAATTAGGAACAGAAGGAGCAGACAGAAGCACTGTTGATGTATAGGCTGAGGTCAATAACAGACTCAGGAGCAGGTCAAGGCCAGCTGAGTTGGTATCAGGTAGCCAATAAAGAAAACAGAAGTCACAGATTTGTAGGTACTACTGATAACAAATGTTTATGCACCCCTACACACACACATTGTGAATAGTACAGCCCCACATGTGAGACTACAAGCCAGCCGGTGCTTGCACAGATGCTCATCTTCCATTCTGGCATCCACCCTATTTTTTATAATTATCCAAATCCATTATAATTTCCCTTCTGTCCATACAGAAGGGTTTCTGGTTGTTTTTTCTTGTACAACTCTTTAAAATATAGTTTTCTTCAAAGTACAATGCAATTCACTCTGCAGCATACGGTATATATCAGGTTCTGAATAAATGGTAATCAAAAATAAACCCGCCCTCTTGATTCCCACCACTGCGCTGATTTGGAAGAAAAAATTATAAATAAATAAGAAAGGAAAAAACAGCTGCCACTTTTAAATAGATAACGTGAATAAATATAATGATCACTAAACTAAATAAGTGTTCAAAATAAGCAGCGCATAAGTGAAATGTTCCAAACAGTGTATAAATATGTGTATATATATCTGTTATCTCTGTCAAGCAGATTAATCAGAAATACTAATGACAGTATTAAAAATTATATATAGAACCTGTAAAAATTGTGAAAAAAGTGGTTCAAACATAAAGTTCAGGTTCATATTGTCTATGTCTTAGTTGCAGTGATTTCCTAAAATGAAAGGGAAGTCTACCCTTTGTCATGAATTACTGAAATGGGAGTCCACACTGGAAGATTCTATACTCCTACTCTGCTGACAACTGTAAATTGTTACCTTTCATCTTACTTTTTGTCTTGGTAATACTAATCACCAGTACAGGAAATTAGGGGAACCTTAATGAAGACAAAGACAGCAATAAACACCTGATAGGTAAAAAAAAGCTTGTGTTGTAGTTCAACTTAAACTTAGCTCCCCACGGTCTCAGTCTCCCAAACTGTTAATTCCTGGTATGCATACATACCCCCAACACATTCAATACAGAGTGCAGTGCCTAAGCAGATAATCGCTAGGTCCAAGCACTTCTTTCCTCTCATTGTATAGGTACTTTCTGTGTTTTCTACATCAAAATCTAAAGGTGCACTGAACTAACTACAGGCTTTTTATATTTGTTGTGTGACTCCAGCGGGGACATGTTTCTGCAGTAGTTTGGGCCTCTTGCTGCACCCATAAGGTCCTAAGTAGAGTGTCACTTTTTCACATTATGGAAGCACAGGACCATTATTTGGCTTCATAATGGCAAAACCGTTCACCAGGTCCTAAACAAGTTTACATGACTAGTATTTGTCACAAGACAAAACTGTACAATTTAGAGAGACAAGGGTAACAACATTTTTTTCATGCTATGCTGCACAAGATTTTTGACTGATTCTGTAAAAGAAAGAGCACATGGTTTATTATTCTTCTTCTTATTCTTTATAGCACTGTCTTTTCTTAGAAGTCTTAGATGAAATACCACAGGAGGTTATTTATAGCTAATCCCACTAGGGGAGTATAAGCCTTGACACTTTTGAAGTGCATCCAGTTTTTCTAAGATAAGTTTGGACCTCAACCAGAAACGACAAATGTCAGTTCATATCTGACAGTGAAATCGTACTAGTAGAGGTTCTTGGGTATTAATTAGTAGCTGCATAAAAAGTGTATACTAAAATGTTGTATGATTTTAATGCTATTACCAGGGTTGGTACATTTGAATTTGTAAAGTAAAGTCCTGGCGTAATTGGATTTAATATTGTAAACTATTTTAAATAGTGATTTAATAAAGTTTAACAATTAGTTGTAAAATGATTTATGTATATTTATACAAGCTGTGACTCACTAGCTTTCATAAACCTTAAACACAATTTCAGTCTCTGTCAGGTTTTTATTGCTGTTGTGACTCTATTAGTGAAATTTCTCTTCTGCTTTATGTGTGGTGGTGTGACATCAGTAGGTAGAAGAAAAATACTAACAGAGATTCTAACCCCACTGGACAACCAGACTCTGTAATTTAGCCTTCTTGCTGGTGTAGGTTCCTGCCAACATTTCAGCGCTGGAGAGGAGAGAACAGAATCACTTTTTGATTGGATAAGATGAAGCTGCAGGGTACTGCAAAGTACTCTCAGAAAGGCACAGTTGCCGAATGAGCAACCTCCCATGTTCACTAAACCGCGAGGTAGCCGTTTGGCAAGGGCTACAGCTGTGCCTACTACAGTGATTTCCAGCTTCCACAGAGATCTTACAGGTATGGCACATACAGTACATACTTACATTGGCTCAAGCTTGCCCAATGTACATATGCAAAAATATGCAGCCTTAACTTCCCAGTAGGGTTGTCCCGATACCACTTTTTTAGGACCGAGTACAAGTACCGATACTTTTTTTCATGTAGTCGCCGATACCGAATACCGATACTTTTTTTAAATGTCATGTGACAGTTTTCAAACCACAATACAGACTAAGGATATTTTCTTTAGAATTATGAAGAACTCTAACTCAAGACATTATAAAAGAATAAAAATGAGTAAAAATGAATAAAAATGTTTTATTTGCTTGTCACGCAGTAGTAAAAAACTCAAAGAATTTTCATAGAACATGTTGATAAATACAAAAAAAGTATTCTATTTAGGTATCGGGAGCATTTGCGCGAGTACGAGTACTCCCGCAAATACTCGGTATCGGTCCCGATACCGATACTAGTATCGGTATCTGGACAACCCTACTTCCCAGAGTTAGGTTTTAAATATGACAGTTATAAAAAGAAGCTGTAGATCGTGTACATGTGTATTTATCACGTAAACACCTCTGTACCAGATGGTGAACTGCACCTTTTATAGAATAACATACATTCTAACATTTTGAATGGTGCAGGTTTTTGGATTTTGAAAGTTTTAACAAAATGATTGTGCTTCAATATGACAATGCCCAAGTGTGGATAGATGTGCACGGAGAATGGATAGTCAGAGGTTTGGGCATTAATGTCCTTATTATCTATTTTCATATGTGGAGATGTAAGACCAGCCCTTTGTAATAAGTTCTGTAACCAGTCAATATCTGACTTCTCCTGAGCCTTAATACGAACACACATTCCCCGATAGTGTCATTGCCAATATCACAATGATTACACTTTTTGTATATGGTTATGCAAACCTTTTAGTGTTGGTGAATGTGCAGCAACATTGCTACATCCAAATGACCGCTCAAGTCATAAATGTGAAATTTAATTTAATTTCATGAATAACATGACTTGACTTGGATAATTCTAGTCGAGGATAATTCCTCAAGAGATGGTGCTATAAAAAGATAAGCATAAAGACGCACCATTTTGATTTAAACCAAGCAGCAGGAATGAACATTAAAAGATCGTATTTGCTTTCCTTTAATATTGTGTCAATGGCCCTTTCACTGATTGTCACAGTACAGCAGGTAACTGACGATTAACTGACATCACAAATGTTTACAACTTTAGAAAGTTGTGGAAGAGTTATAGCTCGGTTTTGTTCTCCTTCTTCCCCTGAAAGGAAGCTTGAACGGCTCAAATAACAAACAAAGAACAAGCCTTAAGCCTGCTTAAATCAATTACACAATTTTTGCTTTAAAGTTACTGTGTTCTTTATTACTTGCAGATCGGCTTCCTTTGCAGGTGATGCAGTTTCAACATTACATCACTGGAAGGGCAGCCAGAAGGATCTGGATGCCAGGATGACTAAAGACACAAGAATGTTTTATCACTGCTCAGCCAATATGCAGTTTGCTGTGGGGAGGTTATAATAAAGGACGAGAGAGGGAGATTACAGGAAGAATTTCAATTTGTTATCCAGGAGAAAGATGATTTATAGGGTTAAAGCTTTGCTGCCTTTTATAATCACGTTGTTTCCCATGTATTTGGAACAGTGTGTTTTACAGATTCTGGATCTTCAGTACAATGTATTGCTAATCGGCATCAAAAATAATGCTTTTATTTTACAACATCTATTAAAAATCTTCAACAACAAATGAGATTTAAGAAAAGAGTGCAAATAAATAAATAAATAAATAAATAAATAAATACAAATTATTTGATACCCAGTTGGTGGATGCAGATGTTTTCAAACTATGGAGGATTCATAGGCCGCGTACACACGGTCGTTCCAAACCGATGAGAATGGTCCGACGGGCCATTTCCATCGGTTCACCACTGAAGTGGCCTGATGGTCTGATGTGCGTACACACCATCGTTCCAAAAACCGATCGGGTCAGAACGCGGTGCCGTCAAACACACGACGTGCTGAATAAAACGAAGTTCAATGCTTCCAAGCATGCGTCGACTTGATTCTGAGCATGCGTGGGTTTTGAACCGATGCTTTCTGTACTAACCATCAGTTTGGACCGATCGGGCAGCGGGCCATCGGTTCGATTTCAAAGCATGTTTTAAAATTTTGGACCGAAGGACAACAGACCGATGGGCTATACACACGGTCGATTTGGACCGATGAAACTGAACCTCGGTCCATTCTCATCGTTTTTTTCCGACCGTGTGTACACAGCCTCAGTGTATAGAAGAGAATTATGACAAGATGCTACATGGATTACACTTGTCAGCCAAAATGCAGGGTGAGGCCGGGATCACACTGGTACGACACGACAGTCGTACGTCTGTGGATCTGACTTTGCCCTGCGTTTTGAAGTTTGACATCCATCCGATTTCGATGAATGGGGATCCGACTTTGATCTCTGACAGTACCAGGCACTGTGTCTGGTATGAATCTTTAGGGGAAACTTAAAAATGTTTATTTTATTTTTTTAAACGGCATGGGTTCCCCTTCCAAGACCATACCAGACCCTTACACGAGCACACAGCCCGGCAGGTCAGGAAAGGTGGTGGGGATGAGCGAGCGCCCCCCCCTCCTGAACCATACCAGGCCGCATGCCCTCAACATGGGGGGATGGGTGCTTTGGGGCAGGGGGGCCCTGCGCCCCTCCCACCCCCAAAGCACCTTGTCCTCATGTTGGTGAGGACAAGGGCCTCTTCCCGACAACCGTTGCCCAGTGGTTGTCAGAGTCTGCACGCAGGGAGCTTATCAGAATCTGGAAGCCCCCTTTAACAAGGGGGGCTCCCAGATCCCGTCCCCACCTTATGTGAATGAGCATGGGGTACATTGTACCCCTACCCATTTACCTAAAAAAAGTGTCAAAAATAAAAAGCAGTACACAGGTTTTTAAAGTAATTCTCTTCTGATTTCTTCACCCCTCTCTGGCTCTTCTGCCTCCTCTGCTGATGTCTTCTGCCTCTGCCTGTTTTTCTCCCCTCTCCAGGTCTTCTCCGCTGTCTTCTGCCTCCTGGTTCTTCTCCGCTGTCTTCTCGCACTTTTGCCAGGTCTTCTCTGCTGTCTTTTCCCTCCCCTTATGATGTCACTGTATGTGACATGATGGGGCAGTGACCTCATAAGGGGTGTGGCCTCTGGGTGACATCACCCAGTGACCCCTCCCCATGCCAATATAAGTAGTGGCACACCGTGCACGCACCATTAGAGCGGGAGAGAGTGTCGAGTCAACATCGGAAGAAAAACAGAGTGAGAAAATGGCGGAGAAGACTCGGCAAAAGAGCGAGAAGACAGCGGAGAAGACCCGGTAAAGGCAGAAGACAGTGGAGAAGACCCAGAGAGGGAAGAACAACAGGCAGAGGCAGAAGACATCAGCAGACGAGGCAGAAGAGTCGGAGAGGGGTGAAGAAATCGGAAGAAATGCCGGAGCTGCCTTAATAAATTACTTTTAAAAACCTATGTACTGCATTTTATTTTTGACACTTTTTTTTAGGTGAATGGGTAGGAGTACAATGTACCCCATACTCATTCTCATAGGTTGGGGGGCCAGGATCTGGGGGCCACCGGGAAAGGGTTGTCGAGAAGAGGCCCTTGTCCTCATCAACATGGGGATAAAATACTTTGGGGTGGGAGGGCGCTGGGCCCCCCCACCCCAAAGCACCCACCCCCCAATGTTGAGGGCATGCGGCCTGGTAGTGTTCAGGAGGGGGGAGCGCTCGCTCGTCCCCACCCCCTTTCCTGACCTGCCAGGCTGTGTTCTCAGATAAGGGTCTAGAATGAATTTTGGGGGGCGCCCTTTTTCCCCCCAAAAAATGCATATCAAACACTGTATTGTATGTGATGACATGAGCCTGCAGCTGCTGTCCAGAGTAAATGTTTAATCTTCCTGTTTATCCTTACAGTTTTGCACCCTCACGTTAGCAGGTGCAGCCCACCCTCTCCCTCCCTATCAACCTTACTTAGTTCACTCCTCAGGGTCTACAACATTGTTTATATTCCATCACTGCTTTTTTGATCCGTTGTCCATGCATACACAATTTAATCCAACTGACTGTTTTGAGGCTGGCAGATGAATAAAAGCCAATCCATCTACAAGCTATATAAACATCTATTGGACTGAACTGCACACACGCTGACATCGGATTAAGATGCTGGCAGAGGAATGTAAAGAATGCTGTAGGCCTAGGGGCCTTGAGAAAAAATTTAGTACAGGAATACCCCACTTTTAATTACACAATGGGGTTTATTTACTAAAGCTGGAAAGTGCGAAATCAGGCTCACTTCTGCATATAAACCAATGAGTTTCTAACCCCAGCTTGTTCTAATAAGCCTGGCAATAAAACCTGGCAGCTCTTTGGTTTCTATGCAGAAGTGAGCCTGATTTTGCACTTTCCAGCTTTAGTAAATAAACCCCATTGTGTACTTAAAAGTGGGGTATGCCTGTATAGCAATTTGGTGGTGGTGGTGGTGGTGGTGGTGGAGTTTTGGACTACTACTACTATTACTGCTAAGTTTGCTTACCCTTTAAACACCTCTGCTAAGTGGTCTAACATAGTGGGGCTGATACATAAATAGTGGAGAAAATAAGAAAAGTGCAAACGTAGAGTGATTGTCCATGGAAGCCAGTCGGAAATCTTCTTTAATGCTTTCATACAATTAAAAGTGAAACCCAATTGGTTGTTATGGGCAACATTTCCACATATGTTCTAATTTTCTATTTTTTTTGTCAATTTTGTTTTTATGAATTAGCCCTACTGTTTGTAAGCAATAAAACCATATGCACGATAAGCAATTTTGGCATTCCTGAACCAGTATCATGATTGAGAATCTTTGTTTGATGAATCTTGCTGCAACATTCATATATTGTATACATGCACCATTAACATCAACATACTCAAACTGTTATAAAGCTCTGGATTTGAATGAATGCTGTTTACAAGAAATAGCAGCATTATAACTACTTTGCGGTCAAAGAAATAAAACATTTCCAAATCCTTGATGGAAATGACAACCTTTGTTGGTAACTGTGAGATGCGTAATTTATGCACTTAAAGGTGATAATTTTCTGTTCAGCTTTGGTAACAGGGCGTTTCTTGCTGGCTAGGAATCCTTAATATGCTAAGTTTGAAGCTGTAAAACAGGCTTGTGAGACTTTTCTATATACATAACTAGGAAGGCAAAAAACATAATATATATAATATATACCAATATTCTACTTTATCCATATTATCTATCCTATACAACCACTCAGTGTGTTTAAAGCTTAATCTTTATTGAGATTAACAATGAAACCAATAAATGAACCCCTGTGGAAACCTATTACATATTTACAGAATAATATATATTTGCACATTAAAGTACAACTAAAGGCAAAACTTTTGTTTATTATTTGGATAGGATGCAGAGGGATTAGAATGCTTGTCAGGTTTTATTGCTGTCTTTACTACAATTAAGGAGATTTATATTTACCCTGTTTACCATTGTCATTGAGTGAAAGTTAAAAAAAAATCCCAAATTTTGGGTTGTAAGATAAGTAACAGTGGACACTAGTTACGGTGACCTACAAAGTCCTCCAGGAATTCCCTTAATTTGCAGGGATTTCCTCTCACTTCCTGTTTGGCTATGGAACAGGAAGTGAAGGGAAATCTTCGCAATGGGACACAGATAGCAAAAAAAAAATGTCCTCTACCTAAAATGAAAACAAAAAGTTTTGCATATAATTCTACTTTAAAGGGTCAGTAAAGGAAAAATTTTTATTAGCTAAATATCTTCCTTTACCTTAGTGCAGTGCTGTTTTCATGTCCTCATTGTTCGTTTTAGCTCAGATGTTGATGTATGGCTTTTCTGTTCTCCCCACTTCCTGTTGTCTGTGTAAGAAAAGCATAGCAGAGCGAGGATTCCTGGTGTGTGGACAAACATGCTCGCCCCCTCCTCTGCATACTACTTGTCTGCGTCTGGACGCTGTGTACATTCCAGACTGCAAGGATGTGTGAATTACTGGGTGTGTCTGTAACAACCCAGCACCTCCTCTCTTTCATTATTACGGCCGAATGGAAGGGGGTGGGTGTGTTCTGCCTCCTCCAGCCCCCTCTCTCACTGTGCCCGCCCACACTTCAGCCAGCCTGTGTGATCCATCGTTGGGCGGTATAGTGGGCGGGCTATTCAAATCTATGCACAGAGCGCGCGTCCCGTTTTTTTAACTGTGCATGCGCGATGCGCAAAGCATTCTGGGAAATGTAGTTCCCAGCATGACGGTGACGTCGCTTTCATGAACGAGCGCAGAGCTTACGGAAGTAAAAAGCAGAAACGAAAGTAGGAAGAAGAAGGTAACAAATATGAAGGAATTTAATCCTTCTCACTATTTTTAAAACAAAATCAATACACTATTAAGACTTTGTACGATACAGCAGTGCATTTTAGCCCAAATTTTTTTTTCCTTTAGTGATCCTTTAATAATAGTTTTGTAAAAAATGCAAACTTTATAATATATACAGTATCACAAGCTATTCATAAATGACAGTGCCAGTGACAAGTAGAGGCACACAGACATCATTAAGCATATATGATATAGATATTGTATACTGTATACGAGATACTGGGGTTGATTTAATAATAGAGTAATGTTCACTTTGCAAAGTGAATGTTAGTATTACAGTGCAAATACATATTACCCTGTGAGCAAACAAGGAACTCCCATGGGGTCCAGTTGTGTTCCCAAACACCTGGGAGTTTTGGGTGTTCCTTACCACCTTTCTGATTTTCAGGACCTCCTATTTGAACCAAAAAGCCCTTTTCACATAGGTGGTCTGATCAAGTCTGCCTGATCAGAAGCTCCATGTAATGGGGAAGATAAGTATATTCCTGTGAGTCTGTTTGTGTCCATTTGCTTTCAAGTCCGATCAGGAAAAAAAGACCTGCTTTTTTTTTTCTAGCCAAACATGGCGATTTAGAGGTAGTTTCAAGTAAACAGATGCAAGTCTGTTCACATCCAGCCACTCAAAGATCTAATATGGCCCCTGGAAAGTTACTCTGTTAACCGGATTACAGACTGAACAGACATTTATAGTGCAAAAGTGACATTTGTACTGTTTTGTAGAGGATCTGTTCACAGAGCACAGAGATCTTACATAGGGTCCCTTAGAGATCTATCCAATGGTCAGCTGGTATAATTCTTTAGCATCTACCAACAACCGCATTATACGTTATGGGTGACTGGCCTATTAAAGGCTGTAAGTCACAAAACCAAACACCTGTTTTGTAGGCTACTGATTGATAGTGCTGTTTTCACACTCTCAGGTGGCATATCACATTGATGACAGCTTGGATCGCCCTGTTTATCTCCACTACTAATGATGTCAGTGCCCTGCAAATAGAATGTAGCCTGTGAGTTTGGTACAATATGGCTTCTTCCATCAGACGTTTCTGACACAGTTGTTTAGCTTGGTGACATATTTGCTGTATACTTATAAATAAGGGCTCATTTACACCAGCTACATTTTCTTGTGTCCTGGAGTGTTTTTCAATGCAGGCAAATGCATAAACACAAATACATTGCTGTCTAGAGGACCTGTTCACAACGTTGTGTCCTGTTGTGGTGAGAAACAGTTCTGAATGTTGCCTACATGATACCATTTTAGATCTAATTTTGTCCTAAAGAATAGGATCATCAAACACAACAGTGCAACACACATAAAAATGCATTAAAAATGTATCAGTGTTTCATATGAATAAGTCCTTCAAATATTTTCTGTGGCATATACCATGGCCCCAGCATTGTGGCCCCATGGCTTTTTTTTAATTGCCTTGTTTATACATTTCTTCACACAAGATTCACGCCACTTTTATCCAGGATTCACACATTCAGTACTATTAGAAAATGTGTGACTTTTGGGTAATAGCTATGTGAATCTTATATGAAACATTTATGCAGTAAAAATACCTCTACTGTAAGTCTGAACAATATTTTTAATAACTAAATAATCCATTTAAGCCAAACCAATTGGACACATTTGAGTAAGACTTGCCAAAATTTCAGCTTAGTGATAAATTACTTTCAAGTCCTACTGCATGAGAGAAAAAGATGGCAGCACTCTCAAGAATGCTTCAAGAAATCTGCTTAGACAGGCTTTTAAGCTATTGCTAATTACAAAGCATCACTATTTCAACGTTCTAGATGGGGGAACATTGAAGCTCACAGCTGAAGTGGCTGCCTGCCATAGCTTTGTGTATGCTATCACATAACTGCAATAGGACGCTTCTTTAGCTACAAAAGAGTAATGACATCCGCAAAAGCTAACATCATTATTTTAAGTTATGTTCTCCAGCAGAGACCAAAAAATACTTAGGGCTTCCAGGTATTGAGGAGCATGTGTCTTTCTCCCATAATACAGTGCTTGAACCTACTAGCCAACCACCAGGCCCAACCAATGTGAGGAGGAGCCTACGTCATCAGCCCTGTGTAAACTCAAAAAGCACTCAAGATGGAGTTTTCACAGGATTGGAACAGGGGAAGAATAAAGTGGAGGGGGATTACATGGAAGGGGTATACAAAGAAGTTTGGGGTGAGCGTTAAAGAGATTTTATTCAGAGCAACTTGTCAGGGTTTCTTTAAATATTTAAAATTTGAATTTCTTCACATATATAATAAGTATGCCAATTACATGTTAACAATTAAAGTAATCATGCTCAGAAGAATTGATGCCATCGTATTACAGTAAGAGGATTAAATTGTCAATTAAAGATCATGCTTTCAGTGCTTTGTAACTCCCTAGATAGGAATTTAGTAAATAAGCTTAACTTGCCAGGCACTGCAAATTTGATAACTCAAATTATGTCGGGAACCCTAAATTAAAGTTTCTGTTACATAAAGGATAACTTTGCTTATAAAATACATTGGCTATTTCATTGTGTTCAGAGACACCAAGCAACTTTGCATAGCTCCTTATACCTGCATTTTCTTTATATTGTTGTTTGAAAGATGTTGCTACAGACCTAGAGTTATAAAAAAAACTGTTGTACAGCTTAGAAATCAAACAGACCAAGACCGAAGACTACAAAAAGTCATCTGAAGCACAAATTGTAGCTGTACCTGTTTCATTCAATGACTTTAGAGCCAGGAGCCATGAATCGTGAAAGTACATATGTAATCACTGGAAAAAAACAGATCACGAATTTTAACAAGGCAACCCCTGCATGAGTTCAGCGAAACCCTGTTCATGGCCATATCTCATGTACTTTAGAAAGCCAATTCTGGATAGCACAATCCACAACTCAAGGGACCATTGATAAATTCGTTGTTCTCAGTTCGCTAAATTCAGTCTTTCCCCTTAGCAGATCATTGGTCCACCTTAAAATGTTTTCCACATATCTATGTTTACTGCTGTGGCAGTATTGTACAATTAACCCACAGGATAGAGGAAATATGTGTCATTGGCAACAGCATGTCCTTCCTGTGAATGGTGAATTTGGCTCTTTTGGCCATCCACTAGTAGAATTTTTCTCAAAAATTTTGGGATTTACTAGCTTAGTTAATTTTCGTCTGCAGTGTAACAGTGTAACAGTGTATGTGATTTTCAAACAGGAAAGAACACTGATTCCAAAATTGAATGTTAAAAGCAAACAATATTTTTAAGTACTTTAGAACAATATTTATGAAGCCAATGTATGGGGAATTTTCATATGAATGTTTGTACAAATGTTTTCTCGAAAATGGCCAACTTATAGACTAACCAATTAATTTTCTGTGTGTTGCATTTAGGGGACTATTCTGTACAGAAATAAGCAGAGATGTCTCACTCAAGTCTCTGCTCTTTCATGATCTCAATTTTTTTTTGCAAACTCCACTCCACTTATGCAATATAGCCCTGTCTAGGACCTACCTTGGAATGTGATTGGACAGTGAAGAAGCAGCAGTACTAATGAGATCATCCTTGTGCTTTTTCGACACAAAATTATCATAAGGCTCCATTTACACATGTATGGTGCAAATTTCCCCTCTGATTTCATTGCAGATTTCCAAAGAAGCTGTTCAGCGGTTCAGCTGCAGATTCAGATATGGTTCAGATGCACATTTTCGGAACTGACAGCCTTTTAACAATAACTGGTTGTTAAGGAGGTAGTAAAGCCCCTGTTTTTATTATATTATTTTTCTCACCTGCAAAAGTAAAGGCATAATGTGCTGGTATGCATCGCATACTAGCACACTATGTTAAACTTACCTGAAAACGAAGCCCTCGTCATCCCCGCTGGGGGCCGTATCCATATTTGCTTTTCTACCTTCCGGGTCCGCGGACTACGGCTGTGTGACTGGCCGAAGTCACATGATGTCACACCTGCACATGCGCAAGGGTGGCCGTTCCTTCAGAGCACATGCATCAATGTCGTAACCAGCTGCATATACAGTAAATTTCTCCTAAACGGCGCATGTTTAGAAGATATTTACAGTACCTATAGGTAAGCTTTATTATAGGCTTACCTATAGGTACAATATATGCATGGGACTTTACTTCCTCTTTACGGAGCAGGCTTGGAAGCCTCCTTAACAACGGATGGGGTTCCAGTAAAAAAATATGAAAAAATGTTGTGTGGGAAAAAACAAGGGGGGCCCCCAGATACTGCCCCCCCATGTGAATGAGTATGGGTTACATTGTACCCCTACTCATTAATCAAAATAGTTTAAAAAATAAATAAAAACACAGGGACAGGTTTTGACAATTCCTTTATTACAAATAACAAAAACAACTTTCCCCAGTGTAGATCCAGGTTCAATCACGCTTAATGCCCTGAGATCTGGGGGCCCCCTTGTAAAATGGGGCTTTCCCCTGACCTCCACAGCCAGAGCCCAGAGTTGTGGAGAAAAGGCCCTTGTCCCCATCAACAAAGCAACCCCCATGTTTAGGGCTCGCTCGTTCCGCCCCCTTTCCTGGCCTGCCAGGCTGCATGCTCTGATAAGGGTCTGGTATGAATTTTGGGGGGACCCGATGCCATTTTTATTTTATTTTGGTGTGTGGTTCAAAATCCATATCAAACCTAAGGGCATGGCATGGATTTGGTGGGACCCCACGCTACTTTTTTTTGTCTGATTGAATTAGTGTTTAAAACGGATGAGATGTACGATTTGGATGTGTTTCCAAAGAAGGCAATGAGCCTGGAATTTGCATCTGAATCGCACCGAAGGGCTCAGAAACCGCACAGGACCTTTTTTTAAATTTGCAGGGAATTCATACTGCCGCTGCACAGCATTTATGTGAACCTTCAGTCTTTTTTTTATGACTATTAAATCCTCTGCCCTTTTTTCTGCCAGTAAATACCTAATATAGCCCACTTCCTATGTTTTGTCTGGTCATTAGCCTACGCTTATGACATCATGTACAGCTCTCTTTCTCTCACTCTGGTTAGAGTTTGCCAGAAAGAGAGGGGGATGAGTCATAAAATGGCCAATGAGAGCTGCATAGCTGGAGGTGTGCCTGTGTAAATCCAGGAAGTGAACAGGCAGCAGCTTTAACTGCTCACAGCTAAAATCGTTTCAGCCAGACTTCGTGGAGGGAGATTTCTGCAGCATATTTGGCAAGTACAGAATCACAGTATATATAAAATAATATGCAAAGTAGTTGGAGGGAAGCTTCAGAATGGCAAAGATGTTTTTATTACAAAATTATGTGAGCAGACTGCAGTTCCTCTTTAATTCTGTAATATGTCAAAGCAAGAATAGAGCGTGAGAGGCTCTTTATCTAATGTTAGTAGTATGACTGGAGAAGAACAGTTTGGTATTCTGAAACAGCAGTTGGAAAAGTGTGTATTTGATGATGCTGAAAATTCAAATAGGAGCTATAATGGAGTACAGGTCACATCAAAAGAATGTTTTGTAATTCTGTATGCACGTTGGTTATTGATGCCACATAGTGTGCTGATCCAGTGAAATCATTCTTTGCACTCCTAGACAAACAGCTGTCTTTTTCTCAGAGTAATACACATGTTCTGAATGAAACAGGTGTACTCTAAGGCCCCGTACACACGGCCGAGGAACTCGACGTGCCAAACACATCGAGTTCCTCGGCCAGTTCAGCCCTGAAGCCGCCGAGGAGCTCGGCGGGCCGAGAGCTCCCATAGAACAACGAGGAAATAGAGAACATGTTCTCTATTTCCTCGTCGAGCTCCTCGTCGGCTTCCTCGGCCGAAAGTGTACACACGACCAGTTTCCTCGGCAGAATTCAGCCAGAAACTCGGTCGGAAGCTGAATTCTGCCGAGGAAACTGGTCGTGTGTACGGGGCCTCAGAGTTAAGGGAATGAAAAGCTTGTTCGAAAATTGGTGAAACTAGATGGGGGAGCAAACCAGCAGCACTGGGGCTGATTTACTAAAATTGGAGAGTGCAAAACCTTATCCAGCTCTGCATGGCAGCCAATCAGTTTCTAACTTCAGCTTGTTCAATTATGTGTAGCGCCTGTGTACTTTCTGTACAGGTGCTATTTTAAATTTAAGGGGGATGAGAGAGTTAGTTAGCTCTCATCCAGTTGATTTGTCTAAATTGGGTCTCTGTTCCAGCTGGGCTGTGCTGTTGTTGCCGGGGGGGGGGTTACCCCACCCCAGAGTGACGGGTGGTGCCAGTGGAGTCCAGGCTAGGGTGCCTTTTGCCAGCGGCCAATCAGGAGGGGTTTTTCCCTCGTGGGGCATGCTGGGAGAGGGTATTTCTGGAGCAGACACCATTTGGGTGGGGTCTTCTGGTTCTTGTTCCTGGTGCGGCACCCACCTTTAGGGTGACCGCACGTCACGGCCCCCGGTGAGATGGCCTACCAGGTCGGGGTACGCGTGCCACGCGGAGTTCCTGGTTCTGGGACCATGTTGGCCCGGAACATTTAGAGCTGTGGCGGGGCCCCAGTGATCTACTGGGTCCCCAAATTCCGAGGAGAGGATCCCAAGTGAGATAGCTGTTCGGTGGGGAGTCCGCCTGAGGAGAGCCAAGAGAGGCTGGCGATCCAATAGGGCCTAGACAATCCATCGGGGATCGAGGTAACCGGACACTGAGAGGTTGGATGTCAGCAACCTGTCAGTCGGTAATCTGAGGAGAAAACTACCTGAGGAAAATTCAAGCGCAAAGTCTATTGAGGAGAATAGTCTCCATAATCTAAGTTCTGAGGTCAGGTCTGTGGCAGAGACCTGTTTCCTCTCAAGGTTCCGAGTGATATTCTGGCTGCCAGGTCGGTGTGAGAGGCCTGTCCAGGTACACTATACCCACTCCGGCTGGAGTGGCGATGAAAGTAAAAGTGTCGTTGGAAGCAGGATTGCTTCTGTGTTGTTGGGCCTTCTCCTCATGCATCTCGACCGTCTACCTAAAGTTTATCGTTTACCGTGTTGGGTAAAATAAAGCATAAGAAAATACACCTGCTGTTCGGACATTCCATCATTGCTGCTCTCATCATCTAACCCTAGACGCTCACAGAGGTAACACGCCATCCCAATCTGTAACCAGTGGCTCCTTCGGGGGTGAGCACTACATATGCTTTGACAAAAATAAATAAAAAATGGAAGCTATTCTATGCAGTTTCTATGCAGAGCTGCAGAAGATTTTGCAGTCTCCAGTTTTAGTAAATCAACCCCACTGTGTACATCTTTGTTTCCACTGTAGACCAATCAAAGGAATTGTATTGTATACTGTTATGCTTTACTTTTTGGAACCCATTGCTGAATCCCCTACATTTGACAGCAAAGCTGTGATTGAAGCCAAAAGTTTGCTTCATGCTTAGATATGATATGAAACCTTGCTTATCTCATTCTTGTTTATGCAAATCTTTGATATTACTAGACCAGTTTAGGGTGCCTCCAAACACATGGATTCAATTATTTACAGGCATGGCAAATGGTAGAACTTCCCAAATATAAAATTACGATGGTCAGGAATTTAAATATAATTCTAACGATAATGCTGGAATCATTTGTCACAAAGGCAAGCTGTATCCTTCTGGAGCACTCTATTAATTCTGCAATTAAAAGCCATTTAATTACCACCGAAAAGGTTCTTCAGGCCAAAATATACTTGGGAGAAATCACAGGATGAACTCCTTTCTAGCTCCACTGAATCATTTCCATTTTAGGTTTTCAATGTAGTCATTGATCAGGTGACAAACAACCGGGAGGAAAAAAGTCTCCAAAATTGAAACTTTGATTTGTGATATGTCCTATTTAGACCCCAAATGGTTTAGTCAGATCAAAGTTACATTCCAAGAGAAGCTTTGCAAACTGTAACAAAGTTGGCTGAAGTTGATATTGTTCAATGTAAGGTTGAATTTCTTAGTGTCAAAGCAAAATATCAAGTTATAAAGAAACCATGCCCTCCATAATATCTCATTGATGATTTAGCTGAGAATGAAGACCACACTGATGTGGAACATATAGCACATGAAAACTGTCCTACTAAATGCTGTAGGATTTTGTTCAACCATAAAGCCTCGTACACACGACTGAGAAACTCGATGGGCGAAACACATTGTTTTCCTCGTCGAGTTCCTTGTTAGGCTGTCGAGAAACTTGACAAGCCAATTTTCTCCATTCCCGTCAAGGAAATAGAGAACATGCTCTCTTTTTGGCTCATCGAGTTTCTCGACAGTTTCCTCGATGAAAATGTACACACGACCGGTTTCCTTGGCAAAAAAATATCTCCCAGCAAGTATCTTGCTGGTTTTTGCAGAGAAACTCGGTCGCGTGTACGAGGCCTGACTTGTAGCCTGTTGCATGTACAGATTTTTTTGCAATACATAAATCACTTCTTACTTCGTATGCACTTAAATGTCTTTTAAAAGAGTTTTCTCAAAGCTAATAATTATAAAAAACAGATTAAGATCAAATCTTCTAGAATTCCTAACTTTATGGAACATAAAAAGGGATATCAGCAGAAGTTTCGTTTAGGATTACATCCCTGATAGTTTTGCTCCTTCATCTTCTATTCTACAAAAAATCTTCTTTAAAGCTAAATACGAAAAGCCATTAAGCAGAAAATGGAAGCATAACAAATCCAGTAATAACTATATCTTAAAGATATTACAAAAAGAGTAAAGGTTAACTTTTTAGCCAAAATTTACTGATAACATACAGGTGAAACTCAAAAAATTTGAATATCGTGCAAAAGTTCACTTATTTCAGTAATGCAACTTAAAAGGTGAAACTAATATATGAGATAGACCAATTACAGGCAAAGCAAGATAGTTCAAGCCATTATTTGTCATAATTGTGATTATTATGGCTTACAGCTCATGAAAACCCCAAATCCACAATCTCAGAAAATAAGAATATTGTGAAAAGGTGCAATATTCTAGACTCAAAGTGTCCCACTCTAATCAGCTAATTAAGCCATAACATGTGCAAAGGGTTCCTGAGCCTTTAAACGATCTCTCAGTCTGATTCAGTAGGAATCACAATCATGGAAAAGACTGCTGACCTGACAGTTGTGCAGAAAATCATCATTGACATCCTCCATAAGGAGGGAAAGCCTCAAAAGGTAATTGCAAAAAAAGTTGGATGTTCCCAGTGCTGTATCAAAGCACATTAATAGAAAGTTAAGTTGAAGGGAAAAGTGTGGAAGAAAACGGAGTACAAGCAGCTTGGATGACAGCCTGGAGAGGATTGTCAGAAAACTGCCATTCAAAAGTGTTGGGGACTTTCACAAGGAGTGGACTGAGGCTCGAGTCAGTGCATCAAGAGCCACCACACACAGACAGATCCTGGAAATGGGTTTCAAATGTCGTATCCCTCTTGTCAAGCCACTCCTGAACAAGAAACAACGTCAGAAGCGTCTTACCTGGGCTAAAGAAAAAAAGACCTGGTCTGTTGATCAGTGGTCCAAAGTCCTCTTTTCTGATGAGAGCAAATTTTGTATCTCATTTGGATACCAAGGACCCAGAGTATGGAGGAAGAATGAAGAGGCACACACTGCAAGATGCTTAAAGTCCAGTGTGAAGTTTCCACAGTCTGTGTTGATTTGGGGAGCCATGTCATCTGTGGTGTTGGTCCACTGTGCTTCATTAAGTCCAGGGTCACCGCCGCCGTCTACCAGGAGATTTTGGAGCACTTCATGCTTCCTTTCGCAGACAAGCTCTATGGGGATGCTGACTTCATTTTCCAACAGGACTTGGCACCTGCCCACACTACCAAAAGCACCAAAACCTGGTTCAATGACCGTGGGATTATTGTGCTTGATTGGCCAGCAAACTCGCCTGACGTGAACCCCATAGAGAATCTATGGGGCATTACCAAGAGAAAGATGAGAGACATGAGACCAAACAATGCAGAAGAACTGAAGGCAGCTATTGAAGCATCCTGGTCTTCTATAACACCTCAGCAGTGCCACAGGCTGATAGCTTCCATGCCACACCGCATTGAGGCAGTAATTGCTGCTCTCATCATCTAACCCTAGACGCTCACAGAGGTAACACGCCATCCCAATCTGTAACCAGTGGCTCCTTCGGGGGTGAGCACTACATATGCTTTGACAAAAATAAATAAAAAATGGAAGCTATTCTATGCAGTTTCTATGCAGAGCTGCAGAAGATTTTGCAGTCTCCAGTTTTAGTAAATCAACCCCACTGTGTACATCTTTGTTTCCACTGTAGACCAATCAAAGGAATTGTATTGTATACTGTTATGCTTTACTTTTTGGAACCCATTGCTGCATCCCCTACATTTGACAGCAAAGCTGTGATTGAAGCCAAAAGTTTGCTTCATGCTTAGATATGATATGAAACCTTGCTTATCTCATTCTTGTTTATGCAAATCTTTGATATTACTAGACCAGTTTAGGGTGCCTCCAAACACATGGATTCAATTATTTACAGGCATGGCAAATGGTAGAACTTCCCAAATATAAAATTACGATGGTCAGGAATTTAAATATAATTCTAACGATAATGCTGGAATCATTTGTCACAAAGGCAAGCTGTATCCTTCTGGAGCACTCTATTAATTCTGCAATTAAAAGCCATTTAATTACCACCGAAAAGGTTCTTCAGGCCAAAATATACTTGGGAGAAATAACAGGATGAACTCCTTTCTAGCTCCACTGAATCATTTCCATTTTAGGTTTTCAATGTAGTCATTGATCAGGTGACAAACAACCGGGAGGAAAAAAGTCTCCAAAATTGAAACTTTGATTTGTGATATGTCCTATTTAGACCCCAAATGGTTTAGTCAGATCAAAGTTACATTCCAAGAGAAGCTTTGCAAACTGTAACAAAGTTGGCTGGAGTTGATATTGTTCAATGTAAGGTTGAATTTCTTAGTGTCAAAGCAAAATATCAAGTTATAAAGAAACCATGCCCTCCATAATATCTCATTGATGATTTAGCTGAGAATGAAGACCACACTGATGTGGAACATATAGCACATGAAAACTGTCCTACTAAATGCTGTAGGATTTTGTTCAACCATAAAGCCTCGTACACACGACTGAGAAACTCGATGGGCGAAACACATTGTTTTCCTCGTCGAGTTCCTTGTTAGGCTGTCGAAACTTGACAAGCCAATTTTCTCCATTCCCGTCAAGGAAATAGAGAACATGCTCTCTTTTTGGCTCATCGAGTTTCTCGACAGTTTCCTCGATGAAAATGTACACACGACCGGTTTCCTCGGCAAAAAAATATCTCCCAGCAAGTATCTTGCTGGTTTTTGCGGAGAAACTCGGTCGCGTGTACGAGGCCTGACTTGTAGCCTGTTGCATGTACAGATTTTTTTGCAATACATAAATCACTTCTTACTTCGTATGCACTTAAATGTCTTTTAAAAGAGTTTTCTCAAAGCTAATAATTATAAAAAACAGATTAAGATCAAATCTTCTAGAATTCCTAACTTTATGGAACATAAAAAGGGATATCAGCAGAAGTTTCGTTTAGGATTACATCCCTGATAGTTTTGCTCCTTCATCTTCTATTCTACAAAAAATCTTCTTTAAAGCTAAATACGAAAAGCCATTAAGCAGAAAATGGAAGCATAACAAATCCAGTAATAACTATATCTTAAAGATATTACAAAAAGAGTAAAGGTTAACTTTTTAGCCAAAATTTACTGATAACATACAGGTGAAACTCAAAAAATTTGAATATCGTGCAAAAGTTCACTTATTTCACTAATGCAACTTAAAAGGTGAAACTAATATATGAGATAGACCAATTACATGCAAAGCAATATAGTTCAAGCCATTATTTGTCATAATTGTGATTATTATGGCTTACAGCTCATGAAAACCCCAAATCCACAATCTCAGAAAATAAGAATATTGTGAAAAGGTGCAATATTCTAGACTCAAAGTGTCCCACTCTAATCAGCTAATTAAGCCATAACATGTGCAAAGGGTTCCTGAGCCTTTAAACGATCTCTCAGTCTGATTCAGTAGGAATCACAATCATGGAAAAGACTGCTGACCTGACAGTTGTGCAGAAAATCATCATTGACATCCTCCATAAGGAGGGAAAGCCTCAAAAGGTAATTGCAAAAAAAGTTGGATGTTCCCAGTGCTATATCAAAGCACATTAATAGAAAGTTATGTTGAAGGGAAAAGTGTGGAAGAAAACGGAGTACAAGCAGCTTGGATGACAGCCTGGAGAGGATTGTCAGAAAACTGCCATTCAAAAGTGTTGGGGACTTTCACAAGGAGTGGACTGAGGCTCGAGTCAGTGCATCAAGAGCCACCACACACAGACAGATCCTGGAAATGGGTTTCAAATGTCGTATCCCTCTTGTCAAGCCACTCCTGAACAAGAAACAATGTCAGAAGCGTCTTACCTGGGCTAAAGAAAAAAAGACCTGGTCTGTTGATCAGTGGTCCAAAGTCCTCTTTTCTGATGAGAGCAAATTTTGTATCTTATTTGGAAACCAAGGACCCAGAGTATGGAGGAAGAATGAAGAGGCACACACTGCAAGATGCTTAAAGTCCAGTGTGAAGTTTCCACAGTCTGTGTTGATTTGGGGAGCCATGTCATCTGTGGTGTTGGTCCACTGTGCTTCATTAAGTCCAGGGTCACCGCCGCCGTCTACCAGGAGATTTTGGAGCACTTCATGCTTCCTTTCGCAGACGAGCTCTATGGGGATGCTGACTTCATTTTCCAACAGGACTTGGCACCTGCCCACACTACCAAAAGCACCAAAACCTAGTTCAATGACCGTGGGACTATTGTGCTTGATTGGCCAGCAAACTCGCCTGACGTGAACCCCTTTGAGAATCTATGGGGCATTACCAAGAGAAAGATGAGAGACATGAGACCAAACAATGCAGAAGAACTGAAGGCAGCTATTGAAGCATCCTGGTCTTCTATAACACCTCAGCAGTGCCACAGGCTGATAGCTTCCATGCCACACCGCATTGAGGCAGTAATTGCTGCAAAAGGGGCCCGAACCAAGTACTGAGTACATATGCATGCTTATACTTTTCAGAGGTCCGATATTGTACAATCCTTGTTTTATTGATTGCATGTAATATTCTAATTTTCTGAAATTGTGGATTTGGGGTTTTCATGAGCTGTAAGCCATAATCATCACAATTATGACAAATCACGGCTTAAACCATGTTGCTTTGCATGTAATGAGTCTATCTCATATATTAGTTTCACCTTTTAAGTTAAATTAGTGAAATAAATTTACTTTTGTACGATATTCTAATTTTTTGAGTTTCACCTGTAATTAATAAGTCTGCTCATTCTCCTTTATATTCACTAGAGAGCCATTGGGGTTGACTGACTAAACCTGGGGATGTTTTTCTGTCAAAGCTTAATTGAACAAGTTAAAAGCTAATTGGCTACCATGCACAGTTGCACTCTCCAGTTTTAGTAAATTAATTTCATTGCTATAGTCTAATGAACTAATGTTAACATCTCGAGGAGTGGGTATCCCAATAAGTTCAGCGCTTTTACCCTTGGCCATCATCCTCATTATACTTCAGACACTTGCTGACCAATTACTGTGTATTTCCTGTCATCTATTTCTTCTGCTCTGTTTAAATCTGATGTTGTTCACTGAGCACAAATATTCAGAAATCAGATAGAATAATGTGACTGAATATATTTTCATTTTAGTGTTATAAATACAATGGAAATTATATATATATATATATATATATATATATATATATATATATATATATATATATATATATATATATATATATTTACATTAAATAATTTTATCATAAATAAAGAGAATGTTGTTGGATGAAGACTGTAGTTGTGTTGTACTGAAAAATGTGACGAGTTGGTGAGGTGGGCCTCCAAAATTGACTTTGTCTGGTGGGTCCCAGAGGCCCAGTCTGCCCCTCTAGACATATATTATTTTTTTTTAATAGTACAGTGCAAATAATGCTGGTGTACAGTAACATACACGGTAACATGGTAACTAAGAGTGAAACTGCTAAAGGCAGTTTGTTCATTGACTGATATTGGGTTACTTTACACCATTGCTCCTTATTACATGCTATAAAGCCGCGTACACACGTTCGGTCCATCCGATGAGAACGGTCTGATGGTCCGTTTTCATTGGTTAACCGATGAAGCTGACTGATGGTCCGTCGTGCATACACACCATTGGTTAAAAAAATGATCGTGTCAGATAGCAGTGACGTAAAACACGACGACGTGCTGAAAAAGATGAAGTTTAATGCTTCCAAGCATGCGTCGACTTGATTCTGAGCATGCATGGATTTTTAACCGATGGTTGTGCCTACTAACGATCGTTTTTTTCCCATCGGTTAGGAATCCATCGGTTAAATTTAAAGCAAGTTGGCTTTTTTTTAACCGATGGTTAAATAATCTATGGGGCCCACACACGATCGGTTTTGACCGATGAAAACGGTCCATCAGACCGTTGTCCTCTGTTTAACCTATCGTGTGTACGAGGCCTAAGTGTTCTCAGGCACAAACAATATAACAGTTTCAGGAATAATGAAAAGGAAAGTTATTGTGCCTATTTAGGTCATACCTGTATTTAGACACACAGAATATTTTTTTTATTATATTGTTCTTTAGCGTACTTACCTTTCACGCTCCTGCTCCAGCAAGTTAGTGAAATCGTCACTCTTGTTCATGTACTCTGTGTGTTTCTTCTTCTCATTATCTAGTTCATAAACAGTTCTGCGGTGACACTTCTCTGCCAGAAGAAGTTGCTCTAACATGCGTCGGTAGGTTTCTCTCTGCTTTTCCTCAAGTCTGTCCAGCTGTGTAAATTCAATTATAATATTACATTTAAAAACATATCACATGCTTATAATTTGCTTTTCATTAACTTGCAATGTTATTAAAGGCTCCTTCAAACAGCATTGGGCTTCGGTGCATTGCCTGACATAGTCTCAACACAAGAACAAGGCTATTAAAGTGATAATAAATGCTATTTTTTTTTATCAAAGTAAAAAGAGATTATACTTACCTGGTCTGTGCAACAATAATGCACATAACGGTCAACCACCTCTGTTTTGCCTGTCACCCACTGGCACTGTCTGCTTCTTCTTCCTCTGGGTGACCCCATAGCAAGACTTCTGCTATGGGGGCACCCCTGCTGGCTCCCTCCCAAGTCAGGCTGTGTCCATAGACACACACAGTACTCGTAAACCATGCCTCTGCTCCCTCCCCACAGGAGTTCGACTAACAGGGCAGGTAACTGCTAGCGGGGTGTTTTTTATTTTAATGCAGGAAATGCATTAAGATAAAAAAAAACAGTTAGACATTAGAACCCCTTTTAATTGAAAAATAATACATTTGTGTGATATGTGATAAGTATGGAAAAATACTGAAAACATTCACACAAAGACATCAGAGTAAAAAAAGAAAAAAGAAAAAAAACACTACCACCCAACAACAACATGTTGAAAGTTTCTCAATGTTTTTGCCTAGGTTCACACTGCTGCGAATTCAAAATCGCGGTAAAATGCGCGCTTTTACCACGATTTCGCGGCTGCGATTTTGCCGCGATTGCCCGAAATCGCAAAAAGTAGTACAGGAACTACTTTTTAAAATCGCAGATGCGGCGTCGCACTGATTAGGACAGTGCCATTGCCGACAATTGCCGCCGATTTGAGATGCGATTTGACATGTCAAATCGCATCTCAAATCGTTCCAAATCGTACCCAGTGTGAACCAGGGCTTCAAGTTTGCTAACCTTACATCATTAATAAAGGATTGATAGTTACGTCAGATTCTGTGTTTAATTTCCACATATTTTCAATTACTATTTCGCCTGGTGATTTTATTAGGCTACGTAATTTACATCTTTTCATGTCGTTTTGCAGTTTAATTAAATTTATTTTATTTTCTCTGTAACCCCCCATTTCCTGTTCTATATTCTAGTAAATGAAAAATATATATATAGAGTGGTTCCCTGCAGTGTTTGATGACATAATGGTAATCTTTCCTTTGTTGGAAACTCTTCAGGTAAATCCCCACTCCCCACAGTTCAGCCACTGCCCACACTTTTTTTTCAATTAGTTTCAAGTAATGCAAAAAATAATACAGCTTATACAATTGTGACACAGGTCTTATTGTAACTGAATGTTATTTAAAATGTCCTTTCCTTTTCAATCTGAAGCACAGTAATTTTCTGAAAAATGCAATGCAATATTCTTGGAGAAGTTCTGTACACAGATGGTCTACAGAACGTCCAAAAAAAAAATGTAATTTCCTGCTTGTGTGATTAGCTTAATGGTTTTCCCAGAAGTCTACACTAAGATACAACTCAGATTTTTCGGTATCCCCTGCAACAAAAATATTTTTTTTTTGTCAGATACTTCCAAAGGAAGAATCATAACTAAGGGATGCAGAACCTGCCACTTTCCTCATTAGAGCCATGTAGATGCAGCAGCTGATTAATAGTTGTAAAACCACACCTATACATGGACACAGACAAAAAAACAGCTATTTCTCCAGAATAACAAAAGGTAGGAATCTGCAACAAAGTTTGTTGAATCCTTGTAATGAACATGGTTCACCAAGGGGGGGGGGATATTTTTTTCTCAACAATAGTGGAGTTACTCTTTAAGCCAAGCTAAATATTGGCATTATAAAGTAATTATTGGCATGAAAGTTCAACTAATGTTTTAGTTTTTAGGGTAACCTACAATTATTTATTTATGCAATAAATATATTGTAATTTTTTCTTCAAGAATTAGTGATGATGATATGACAAAATTAATAATAAATAAATTGAAATAATTACACCAAAAGCTATCAAGAATCGCAAACCATTCTGTTGTACAGCTCATGTATCTTGTTTAATTAATCGGTTCCCAACCAGCTCACGCAGATATACTGCAGCAGAATGGCTCTCCTGGGCTAAATCCTGTATATATACGACTTTGCCTAGGAGAGGGCACGCAAGCGCCGCCAGAAGCCTGCTGCACAGCGGGGAGACCGATGCGCGTGGCCGGCGGGCGCAATCGCTGCCAGCCACGGGTGATCACATGCAAAAACGCCAGCACAGGGATTTGTGTGTGTAAACACACAAATCCCTGTGCTGTCAGAGGAGAGATGACAGATCATGAGTTTCTACGAAGTAGAAACAGCGATCTGTCATCTCTCCTAGTTACTCCCCTCCCCACACAGTTAGAACACAGTGACATACATTTAACACCTTGATCACCCCCTAGTGTTAACCTCTTCCCTGCCAGTGACATTTATACAGTAATCAGTGCATATTTATAGCACTGATCGCTCCATAAATGCCAATGGTCCCAAATATGTGTCAAATGTCTCCGATATGTCCATCGCAATGTTGCAATACAGCTAAAAATTGCAGATCACTGCCATTACTAGTAAAAAAAAAAATAATAATAAAAACGCCATAATAATGCCATAAATCTTTCCTATATTTCGTAGATGCTATAATTTTTGCGAAAAAACAAACAATATACACTTATTGCGATTTGTAGAATATGTAGAAGAATACATATTGGCCTAAAGTGATGAAGAAATTTGTTTTTTAAAAACATTTTTGGGGATATTTATTAAAGTAAAAAAATATATCTTTTTTTTTAAATTGACGCTCTTTTTTTGTTTATAGCGCAAAAACTAAAATCCGCAGAGTTGATCAAATAGCACCAAAAGAAAGCTCTATTTGTGGGGAAAAATAATGCAAATTTTGTTTTGGGTACAGCATTGCATGACTGCGCAAATGTCAGTTAAAGCGACGCAGTGCCAAATTGTAAAAAAGTGCTCTGGTCAGGAAGGGGGTAAAACCTACCGGGGCTGAAGTGGTTGAAAATAAAATATTTCGCAAACTAAATATTGTTAACATATCTTTGCATTGTAAGCAGCTTTCATTCCCAGTAACATAACAAAGAGTCACAAACTATATATAAAAAAAATTCAAACCACAGTAAGCTATGTTCAAATCCCCTTTCTGAACTCAGTCCTTGATTGAGTACACCGGCTTCTTATGTGGACAGCAGGGTGACGTGAAAGGATTAAATGCATGGCTTAGTGCGATGGGGTAGTATCATTATTCTGACACTAGTAAGCTAGAGGCTGTGAAAGTGTCATACAGTACATGGAGTTTTCACAGCAGCTTCTCATTTACTTAAAGGGAAACCAGGTCACTGGCTTGCATATATTGAAAAAGTCTTATCAACGTGCACCCTGCTATATCTATTTGTGTATATATATATATATATATATATATATATATATATATATATATATAGTCAACATATTCCACATATTTACATTTTCTTACAAAGCATGGAAACAAATATTTTATACAGCCTATACAAGAAAAAATATATATATTTAATGATAGTATGACCTACCACAATATAACATTTGTTAATATCTAAAGAAATTACAAATACACATAGATAGATAGATAGATAGATAGATAGATAGATAGATAGATAGATAGATAGATAGATAGATAGACCAACTACGTAAATGAAAGGTAATGAAAAATGTAGATGACAAACAACTTGATAGCAACAGTATATAAATAAAAATGAAATAAGAGAAAAGGTACCAAGGAAGAGATATAATGAGTAATGTACATAGACAGAGAGCTCTGTCACCAACAAACGACAGTAGACATAGTCAAAAATACACTTAAATTGGTCATATCCATTAGAAATAAGAAAATTACCTCTGCCATTGGTTTTTCATACACATCTTCTCCTATGGATTTCTCCTTTGCCAGAAGAGCATCTCTGTGCAGGACCCTCAGTACATCCTCCGGAGCTGAAAACCCATAATGAGCTTCCAAAACTTCGGGTTTAGTTTTCTCTGTCTTTAGCATATGGATAACATCCTCCCTAGCCTGTGGGAATGTAACATGATATGATTAGAGAAGCTGCAGATTATATAACACATGCTTACATCATTCCTGATAAATTGACATTTGGTAGATGAGCTAAAGCCATCGGCTGGTTCAACGGGAACCTCTCTTCTGTAATATACTTCACATTGCCAAAAACGGATTGCTCATGTGATATTACATGACATGTTGCTAGGAAGCATCTGTGTGTACGATCCATACACAACTCTCTACACTCTTCATCTCCTCAAACCAGAAATCTATCTAAATGTTACACACCTTGTGAAAATAATCAAAATGCATGTAAGCATAGTTTGTTTTCAACTATAAATCAGCCCCACCTTCTTTAGTATTGAAGACCACCTGCTTCGAAGAGGTTTATAGCCTAAAATAATTTTGTGTAATAAAGTTATGGAGTAATGGATGTTTTTCTTTATATCCATACACTTCGACAAGCCAAACCACAACTTTCTTGTTGGTTTATGATATGTGACGCTTGGCTAATCCAGAATCAGTCTGTAATCTAGTCTTTTGGGAAAGTTCAGTGACAGAGTTATAAAAGGAGAAACCCAAAAGAATGTGACCATTTGAAAATTACCGTACACCACACATTGCATCAACTGCGTTATTAAATATTTGCAGCCAAAATATAATAGAAGAAATACATTTCAAATGGCTTATTCTGCAGCTCAGAGATGTTCTTAGTAAAGCCAGAATTCCCAAATCTTGCACTTTAAAGTGTTTCTTTATTCAAAGCCTTTTCTCTAGTGTGAAGAAGGATTAGATCACCTGTTAGATTTTTACAGCCTGTTATGCACAGCGCTTTACAACATGAGGGCAGACAGTACAGTTGTACAGTTACAATACAATTCAATATAGAAGGAATCAGAGAGCCCTGCTTGTTAGAGCTTACAATCTAGGAGGGAGAGTCAAGTGATACAAAAGGTAATCGCTGTGGAGGATGATCTGATGGAGAACGTAAAAGTACAGTTGTTAGGTGGGGGCCGGATAGGCTTCTCTGAAGTGAAGGGTTTTCAGATATTATATAATAGCAAGCAGAGTAGGAGATAGTCAGACAGACTGGGGTAGGGAGTTCTATAGGACAGTAGAGACTCTGGAAAAGTCCTGAAGGCGAGCTTGGGAGGAGGTGACGAGGAAACTAGAGAGCAGGCGGTCTGGGGAGGAACAAAGGGAACGCGTAGGTTGGTATTTTGAGACTAGGTTAGTGATGTAGCTGGGGGCCGAGTTGTGGATGGCTTTGTAAGTTGTTGTTAGAATTTTGAATTTAATTTGTTGGGTGAGTGGAAGCCAGTGGAGGGTTTGGCAGAGAGAGGTAGCAGACACTGAGCGGTTGGTAAGGTGGATGAGCCTGGCAGCAGTATTCATGATGGACTGAAGGGGGGATAGTCTATGTAAAGGTAATCCCGTGAGGAGGCAGTTGCAGTAGTCAAGGATGGAAAGGACCAGGGAGTGAACTAGGAGCTTTGCGTTGTCATTGGTTAGGAAAGGGCGTATTTTGAAGATGTTGCGGAGGTTGAGACAACAAGATTTGGAAAGTGTTTGGATGAGGGGCTGAAAGGATAGTTCAGAGTTCAGATTTAAAATCATGAGCTCAGTTTTGTATAGATTGAGTTTGAGGAAGTGGTGTGACATCCAGGCTGATATGTCTGTTAGTAAATTAGTGATACGTGAGACTGAAGGTGTGAGCTGAGGAGTAGAGTGATAGATTTGGGTGTCGTCATCATAGAGATGGTATTGGAAGCCATGAAAGGCTATTACCTGACCCAGGGAGTGGGTGTAAATGGAGAATAAGAGAGGTCCAAGAACAGAACCATGGGGAACCCCGACCAGAGAAAGTGGGAGTAGGAAGTAGAGTTGTAAGTGACACTAAAGATGCAGTTGGATAAATAGGATGAGACCCAGCAAATAGTACAGTCACAGAGACCAAAGGCTTTGTTAAATATATTTTCTCTTGCCTGCTGTCCCAGTGACAACATTTTACAAAATACAAAAAAAAAAAAAGTGACTGTTTGGTTGGACATACATTTTAAAGTTGAACTCTAGGCAGATAACACAAATTAAGGTAGGTCTGAGCTCATTACAGTGTTGATTCTCCTTCACTGTTTAGTCATAGGTTAGGGGCAGGTACATGACAGCCTGGGCTCAGAGTATTGGGTTAAATCATACTAATCCTCACAACTAACTTATACTATCTTGCAGAGACCAAAGAAGTTGGGCGGTATGGGGGTCACTGGACATACAACTTTATTATAAGGTAACTGCGCTTTAGATGATATTAAATCAGCACTCCCATGTTTCCTCTAAACTGTGGGTAATTTTGAAAACATGTATGTTGGGTAGGAATATAGCCCATACTCCTTGGTTTTTACATGAGTTCAGAGTCCTATCTAAAACCATATTCCACACCATTAGCCTTTTTCCCAGCCACAGCAACAAGGGAAAATGACAGCGGAAACAAAATCCTTGTCACTTTCAGGTTCTTACTAGTTACCATTGTTTTGCTATGCAAATATGCAAATGAGGGAGATACGGCGATCCACGAAAGTACGTTTGTCTGGCGCAGGCTACGCACTGTGCGCGTAAGCTGTACGTCCGGTCTAAAGTTACCCCTCATAAAAGCAGCTTTAACTTTGCACCAGACGTGTGCAGGTCAGCTTCAGCAGCACCGTTAGGGACGAGCTGAGCACCCACACTTGCAGGACAACAATCTGTATGCCAACATGCCAGGGGCATCCATGGTCATAGCTATACTACTGGCTTTAGATGCGCGTAGAAGGAGGAGGGCACGGAGGCAGGGGCGTACTTAGAGCATTTGGCACCCGGGGCGGATCCAATATCTGGCACCCCCCCCACGTTAAAATGTAAAAACACCCCACTGTGCCCCCTGCATACCTCTGCATCCTTCAATATATTTGTGTTACTACTGTGTACCCCTCTCCACAACTGCACCTCTGGACCACTTTACATTGCACAGCACCCCGCACCTCTGGACCACTTTACATAGCACAGCACCCTGCATCACTGGACCCCTTTACATTACACAGCACCCTGCACCTCTTTACATTACACAGCCCCCTGCATCACTGGACCCCTTTAAAATTACACAGTACCCTGCATCACTGGACCCCTTTACATCTCACAGCCCCCTTCACCTCTGGACCCTTTTACATTACACAGCACCCTGCACCTCTGGGCCCCTTTACATTACACAACACCCTGCACCTCTTTACATTACACAGCCCCTGCACCACTGGACCCCTTCACATCACATAGCCCCCTGCACATCTGGACCCCTTTACATTACACAGCACCCTGCATCACTGGACCCCTTTACATCTCATAGCACCCTGCATCTCTGGACTCTTTTACATTGCACAGCACCCTGCATCACTGCACCCCTTTTACATTACACAGCCACCTGCACCTCTGCACCCCTTTACATTACATAGCCCCCTGCACCTCTGGACCCTTTTACACTACACAGCCCTCTGCACCCCTTTACATTACACAGCACCCTGCATCACTGCACCCCTTTTACATTACACAGCCACCTGCACCTCTGGACCCCCGCGTGTTATACAGACCCCCTTCAGTGCAGACACCCCCTCAGTGCAGACACCCCCCTCAGTGCAACCCCCCTCAGTGCAAATCCCCCCTCAGTGCAACCCCCCCTCAGTGCAAACCCCCTCGGTGCAACCCCCAATGCAAACACCTCCCCCTTAGTACAAACCCCCCCTCAGTGAAAACCCCCTCAGTGCAAACACCCCCTTAGTACATCCCCCCCACCCCTTCAGTGAAATCCCCCCAGGTGCAAACACCCCCCCTCCCCATTCAGTACCTCAGATCATCGCAGGCAGCGCCACGGCACATGGACAGAAGGTCCCCTCGCCCCCCCCTTTCTGTACACACAAACAGAGAGGAGGGGGCTGTGCCTGTGTGCCGACTGCCGACCACCGCTAACAGCCCGTGGCTGTGAGAGGAGGGGATGGATGGTGCTGCGGTGTCACCCCGCAACCCCCCTCCTGTTGTACCGCGGCGCTCATCGCTGCAGTCGCGGGGGGCCGCCCCCCCCACATGTCAGCTAAAAAAAAAAAATATATATATATATTTTTTTTTTAAATCGGGATGGTGTCACCCCTCTAGCGGGTGTCACCCGGGGCGGACCGCACCCCCCGCATCCCCCTAGGAACGCCTCTGCACGGGGGAGGAGGGCACGGGAGAGGATCTACCGACCGCGCATAAACGTCTTTGGCATGGGTGATTTGGAGGTGTATCGCATCTTCAGATTCACCCCTACTGCCATCATGGAATTAACCACAACCCTGAAAGATGACATCACCAGCCAGACACACCGCTCACATGCAGTGGAGCCACTGGTCAAGGTACTGGCAACACTCCATTTCCTTGCCAGTGGCTCGTTTCAGCGTACAAGTGGAGTTGTGGCTGGGATGGCACAATCCTCCATTAGCAGATGTGTGCACCAGGTTGTCCCCGCAATCCTCAGACGCATGGCCAACCAAATCATGAGACCCACCCAGGAGGACCTGCTGGTGAAGGCAATGCGGGATTTCGTCAGAATTGCAGGATTCCCACGCACCGTGGGGGCCATTGATTGCACACATGTGGCACTACAGCCCCCCCCCCGTGACACAGAGCACCTATACCGCAATCGGAAGCACTGGCATTTCATCAACGTACAGGTGATAGCCGATGCCCAATGCCTCATATGGCACGTTCGTGCCAAACACCCATGGTCCAGCCACGACAGCTACATATACCGTCAAAGCCCCATCCCAACAGAATTTGAACAGAACGTGTATGGGGACAGCTGGCTGGTTGGTGAGAGACATGGGTGTCAGGCATCTCTGCCCCCCCCCCCCCATGATGCAGACATCTCTCCAAAAAACACACCAACAAAAACCTACAAACACCAACAGACAACAGAACAAAAGTACCTTGCTTCAGGGGGGGAACAAGAGGATGTACTTTTGCACTGGATGGGCGCATGTCTGGGCGTATTTATGCCCTGGGCGTATCTCACTAATTACGCTGGGCCTAGTTCCTATCTCACTGATTATGCCGGGCCGAGTTCTGAGCATGCGCAGAGAGGCGCTGAACATAGTCAGCGTCATTGCGCATGCGCCGTCCGTTCGGCCCTTCATTTGCATGGGGTCACTCATTTCAATGGAACACGCCCACTTCCTTCCCACTTTCAATTACGCCGGGTTACGCCTCATAATTTACGTTACGCCGGCGCATCGGCGGGCGCAAATACTCTGTGGATACGGTACTTGCCTCTCTAAGTTGAGCGGGCGTAACGTAAATGAGATGCGATACGCCGGTCTATATATGCGCCGATGTACGTGGATCTGCCCCTTATTGATCAAAGGTGCACACTTTACACCATATTTAAAACAAGAAAGGGTTTTAAAAGATATGATCAGAATTTGTGTAAGTAAACAGAAAAGAGGACAACTTGATATCCCTTTTTTCTATGGACATTTCTTTAGAGAGAAGACTGGATTTAATTCAAGTTATGCAGTAAGTTCTATATAAAGGTTCTTTAATTTTCATAAGGGTCAGGCAAGTTTTTTTTACTTTTGCCAAAGTTTTTGTACCTTACTTTGACAAATCGCATATGTTATTTCAAGACCAAATTAATGAACCAAAAAAGACAGTCTGATTACAGTTTCAAAATAATTTTTATATCCTTAGAGAATAATCAGACAGAATGACGCAAGGGCTTTATCTTTTTAGGTAATAAAGATGTATATGAATGGTCAATAGATGGAAAGAGTTTTTCCCTAGAGTAATTGAGCACATCAAACACTGATGGACCAATATGACCTTGCGTTAATTTGTTAAAGAAAAGGCTAAAGCCAACTGAGCTACAAACTTTGCTGGAAAATGCTTTTTTAAAAATCATTCATAGTTTTATTTCGTCCTTCAGCAAAGCATACAGTATAGCTAACCATAAAGAATAGCCTCCAGGGTAAAAAAAAAATACACGTAACAATGGAAATTAAATATACAAAACAACAACTTAGCCAGAACATCATAATAGGGCCCAAGGATTCCTTATGTATATAAGGCTAAAGTTTACTCAACCGTATATACATTTCCTGACCCCTTCTATTATTTATGTAGCCAAAGATTCAGTGAAGTGTTGCTTATTTGCTTAAAATTGAACTATAGGCAAAACTTTGTTTTAATTTTGGATAGAGTAAGGGAGGGTTTTTTTCCCGCCATTTGTGTCCTATTGCAGAGATTTCCTTACACTTCCTGTCCCATAGTCAAACAGGAAATGTGCGGAATCCCTGCAAATTAAGGGAATTCCTTGGGGACACCCAAATCACCAGAACTAGTGTCCCCTTTGGAAGATTTTACCTCTGTTACTTTTCTGGGGACAACCCAGACATGGAAGAAAATTGCAATTTTATATATATCAAGCTACACACTGAAGTGCGATGGATATGAAAGAACCAATAAATCAAGAGCTACTTTTAGAAAAATAAACAATCAAAAAGGAGGTGTAGAACTAAGCTGCTGTTGAAAATGCATAGAAAATCTAAATAAATGGTAATAAAATACTATAGATCATCAAAATGTCCAAGTCCTATACCAAAACAGTGCTGGTGTTGGTAAATAAATGTGGCAAAAAAAATATATATAAGACCAACTCCACAATAGTAGTTAATATGGCGAGTGAAAAACAGTATAGGAAAGTGTCCATAGGTGATCCTATTGGAGAAGACAGCGTGCACCTTCCACCGTGAAATCCAAATCCACCTCGTGGGACAAACACTCCCCCTGTCTTCTCCAATAGGATCACCTATGGACACTTTCCTATACTGTTTTTCAATCAGCCATCCTAACTACTATTGTGGAGTTGGTCTTATATATATATTTTTTGCCACATTTATTTACCAACAACAGCGCTGTTTTGGTATAGGACTTGGACATTTTTGATGATCTATTGTTTTTTATTACCATTTATTTTGAGATATATATATATATATATATATATATATATATATATATATATATATATATATATATATATATATATATATATGTAGCCAAGGTTTGCTACCGTAGTTATCATTAAGAGACACTTTGTTGTTTTCATGGAACATGTAGTCTGGGACAAGGAAGTGGCACTGTTGGCCGGGCCAATCTGGACCACAGGACACAGAATGCAATGCGCACAGAAAAGCCTGCTGGGAGAGGAAATAAAAAGGCAGGTGTGGCTTGATTTCTCTCTCTCTGGATGCCATTCTGAACCTACCAGCAGGAGGTCTGTGTCACAGGGAGTGAGAATCTGTGGCCTATACAGCGGGGATGCCGGATCGTCAGCCTCAGAGGGACCTCAGACGACAGCACCGCTATTCCAGCGAAAGGACCGTCCTGCGTTCATCGGGGTACACCTGCATTCCAGTCCACCAGGAGTTGCAGCACGGCTGCGCCATTTCCACAGGACACAGACACCAGGGAATTCCAGCTGGAACCCTCCATCCATCTGATGTCCATAGCGTTGAGCAGGCACTGCCCATCCAGATAGTGATAACAGTATTGCTAAGTAGTTCTTTTACAGACTGGGTGGTGATACCTGTAGTTCCACGGATGTGAATCTATTTCTTCACAGACCTCACATAACAGACGCTTGGGGCGTCAGTACTGTACTTAACTCCTTATTACAATTAAAGAGGAACATACATGCGGTACTATTTCTTCACACAAAGCATTTATGTCTCCTTCTTACTTTGGATTACAAATTACACTGCAGTATAAACTACAGGCTAGCTGAAGATATCCAGAATTGAAAGAACATTTATCATCTCCTCTTTGTTAAGTGCCACTGCTTTGCATCTTATTGCTAAATCATTGAACTACAACCTAGGGGGAGCCAATTTGTAGGATATTACTCAAGTTATATTGTGTTATTTGTATGCCTATGTCTATCACTGATTGTTGGTCTGTGTGCTGAGGCCTCAGAGGAAAGGTATCCAATGTATGTTTTATGGGGGTTGGATATTTGTGTCTCTGTATACCTGTTCACATAGGTCTGGTAGAGCAGTGGTCATCAACCCTGTCCTCAGGGCCCACTAACAGGCCAAGTTTGCAAGATAACTGAAATGCATCACAGGTGGTATAGTTTGCTGCTCAGTGATTGCAGTATTCTAGTCTGCATCTCCCCATGGCCTGTTAGTGGGCCCTGAGGACAGGGTTGATGACCACTGTGGGAGAGGATTTATGTTAAGCACCTTTGTATACCAGTTATGAGAAACACTCTTTGTCTAATTTAAGATGTGTTTTATTCATGCCATTCTTTGTGTTCATTTTTTACCTTAGTAAACATATCTGAGCGATTCGGTGATTCTGTGTGAGTTTCTCTGTACTAACGCAACATTGCAGGATGGAACCCAAGGTGTCAGAGGTAAGAGGGGATTTGAAGAGTCGAGGTAATGTGAGGGGTATACTCACTTTTGTTAAAAATACTATATATATATATATATATATATATATATATATATATATATATATATATATATATATATTACAGTACAGGCAGAACACTGGCTTAGTTATAGACTTTTAGGTCATGAGCTGCCATCTTTAGGTGACTGGATACTGGCAAAGTTGTTAGGATCAATGGTTTTGCTCATGATAAAACTTTTTCATGGAAGGGAGTTTAACAAGACACATGGCCACTCATTAAAATGAGAAGAAAAGAGGTTTAACCTTGAACTATGTAGAGGGTTCTTTAATGTAAGAGCGGCCAGGATGTGGAATTGCCTTCCCCAGGTGGTGGTTTCAGTGGGGAGCATCAATAGTTTCAAAAAACTATTGGATAAGCACCTGAACGACCACAACATTCAGGGGTATACAATGTAATACTGACATATAATCACACACATAGGTTGGACTTGATGGGTGTCTTTTTTCAACCTGACCTACTATGTAACTATATGATAGATGCCAGCCTGTCAGACTGGGATGGAGTCCTAGGGACAACGGTCCATGGGACTTGGTTGTCAAGGGACTTGCAGCTTCCCATAAACATTCTGGAACTCAGGGTCATTCACCTATCCCTTCAGCATGGGATTCCCTGTCCAATAAGTGTCAGACAATGCCACAGTCGTGGCCTACATCAACCATCAAGGAGACACCAAAGTCTGCTTAACCCTAAGAAGGGCAGATCAGATTCTGTCTTGAGGGAAACTACACATTCCAGCCCTGATCACTGTGTACATTCCAGTCGTGGAAAATTGGCAGGCAGACTGTAAATGTCTGAATTACAGGACATGGGGGGTCAGTTATCTAAGAGATAAATACTGCATGGCTTTTGGAGTTAAAATAACTCATGCACTATCTATCTCAAAAGTAGTAAATTCACAAAAAAACATGCATTATTCAACAAATGTGTTAAATATTTATGTTTTGCTTTATTTAGCACTTAAAAAGCAGTTAAATATTTATGTTTTGTTTTGCGTTATTTAGCACTTAAATGTTGCATTATTTTTGGCATTCCTATCACTCAACCATTGCCAGGTGGCTTAGACAGGTCATTGTTTCAGCCTACTCCTTGAAGGATAAGGTTCCATAAGGAACACTCTACCAAATCCATTGATGCCTCTTAAACCCTTTCAGAATCTGGTATATTTTCCCAGATTTGCAAGGCCACCACCTGGTCCTCTGTACACACATTTTGTACGTTTTACCAGGTGGAAATTCCAGCCTCCTCCGATGCTAGTTTTAGCTGCAAAGTGCTTCCGTTTTATTTTTGAGTTTAGGTTCTTGACTCTTTGTTCTATGGGCTTGTTGGCATTAGTTTGCAAACAAAATTATTTTCTTTAAGTACATTACAGGACACAGGTCCCTCCTCTGTTTTCTGTGATTACTCTTATTGTTGGCTAAAAGCCGAGGACTTTTGGGAGTGGAAGGGGTTATATAGGCTATCCTAACAACTTTGTTTACCAGTGTCCACTCAGCTAAAGCATATAACTCAGTTGTCTAAATCAGTGGTCTCTTAAATGTTGCCCAAGGACTGAATGCAGCCATTTGTTTGCCTTTATCCAGGCTTTGGAGCACTATGCCTCCAACTGACACCAATAATGGGGCAAGATTCCACCCACTGACACCATCAATGGGGCACATTTCCTTCCACTGACACCAATAATGAAGCTCTATTTTTTCCTACTAACGCCATTGATGGGGCACTATTCCTCCCATTAAAACCAATGAAGCGACATTGTTAACTGCCACTGACGTTGGGGCTTATTTTACTCCCACTGGGCAGTCTGGTTCTCCAAAATCTGGAGGAAAGTTCGAAAACCCCTGGTCTAAAGTATACTTCAAGAAATAGACTTAAATTATGACGTGAGACCTACATATGAATTGCTTTTAGCACCCGATTTAGTTACTTCAATAATAAAGACTTAGAGGAAGCTCACATGGTTTTAGATTAAAAAAATAAAAGAAATCCAGATAATCCATACAGATTCACAATTTTTTTCTGAGGCCTCGTACACATGACTGAGAATCTCGTCGTAAAAGAAACGTTGTTTTCCTCGACGAGTTTCTTGACAGGCTTGTCGAGAATCTTGTCAAGCTTTCTTTGCATACACACTGTCAAGACAATATCTCGTCGTTCTCAAATGCGGTGACGTACAACACGTAAGACGGCACTATAAAGGGGAAGTTCCATTCCATTGGCGACACCCTTGGGGCTGCTTTTGCTAATCTCGTGTTACCGCGTGTTAGTAAAAGTTTGGTTATACACGATTTGCGCTTTTCAGTCTGTTACAGCGTGACGAATGTGCTATCTCCATTACGAAAGCTACTTTTACCGAAGGTGCGCTCCCGTCTCATACTTTATTCTGAGCATGCGCGGGTTTCTAAGCATACACACAAACGTGTTTCTCGTCGTAAACCAGCCCAACGAGAAACACGACGAGGAAATTGAGACTCCCTACGAGAAAAAAGAAAGCATGTTCTCTTTTTTTCTCGTCGAGATCCACACACGACCGTTTTTCTCGGCAAAAATGCTCTGCCAGCATTTTTCTTGATGGATTTTGCAGAGGAAAACGGTTGTGTGTACCAGGCCTTTACAGTTTTATATGATGAAAACTGGGCTTATGAAATATACATCTTTTGATGATTTTATTAGTTCCTAACTATTTTTCAAACACTTCCCTGTAGCGTCCCACTTGGATTAGTAAAGTTTCCATCCATGATCACTTATGGTACAGTGGGGATAGAAAGTTTGGGCACCCCAGGTAAAAATGTATATTAATGTGCATAACAAAGCCAAGGAAAGATGCAAAAGGCATCAAATTACAGATTAGACATTCTTATAATATGTAAAAATAAGTTAGATTTTATTTCCATCATTTACACTTTCAAAATTACAGAAAACAAAAAAATGGCGTCTGCAAAAGTTTAGGCACCCTGCAGAGTTAATATCTTGTACTGCCCCTTTGGCAAGTATCACAGCTTGTAAACACTTTTTGTAGCCAGCCAAGAGTCTTTCAATTCTTGTTTGAGGTATCTTTGCCCATTCTTCCTTACAAAAGTCTTCCAGTTCTTTGAGATTTCTGGGCTGTCTTTCACGCACTGCTCTTTTAAGGTCTATCCATAGATTTTCAATTATGTTGAGGTCAGGAGATTGTGAAGGCCATGGCAAAACTTTCAGTTTACGCCTCTTGATGTAATCCCCTGTGGATTTTGAGGTGTGTTTAGGATCATTATCCATTTGTAGAAGCCATCCTCTCTTTAACTTCAGCTTTTTCACAGATGGCATCAAGTTACCATCCAAAATTTTCTGAAAATTTATTGAATCCAATTTTCCTTCTACTCGTGAAATGTTCCCTGTGCCACTGGCTGCAATACAACCCCAAAGCATGATTGATCCACCCCCATGCTTAACAGTTGGACAGAGGTTCTTTTCATTAAATTCTGTGCCCTTTCTTCTCCAAACGTACCTTTGCTCATTCCGGCCAAAAGGTTATATTTTAACCTCATCGGTCCACAGAACTTGTTTGCAAAATGCATCAGGCTTGTCTATATGTTCATTTGCAAAGTTCAAATGCTGATTTTTGTGGTGAGGACGTAGAAGAGGTTTTCTTTTCCGATGACTCTTCCATGAAGACCATATTTGTACAAGTATCTCTTTATAGTGTAATAGTGTACCACAACTCCAGTGTCTGCCAGATCTTTCTGGAGGGATCGTGCAGTCAAACGTGGGTTTTGAATTGCTTTTCTTACAATCCTGCGAGCTGTTCTGTCTGATATTTTTCTTGCTTTAACTTCCACTGTTCCTGATGACTGCCATTTCTTAATTACATTCCGAACAGAGGATATTGACATCTGAAAGCGCTTTGCTATCTTCTTATAGCCTTCTCCAGCTGTGTCAACTGTTTTCAGTTTCAGTTTTCTAGACAACTGCTTAGAAGAACCCATGGTGCTAATTGTTGGGGCAAGGTCAGATGAGTCTGGGCATTTAAAACCTTTGAGATTGACATCGTCTTCCCAGACGATGATTGAGAACAATCCATGACACTGGTAGGTCTCAGCTTTGCAAAGGGGGCAGTGCATGCTATAAATTCTGCAGGGTGCCCAAACTTGCAGACGCCATTTTTTTGTTTTCTGTAATTTTGAAAGTGTAAATGATGGAAATAAAATCTAACTTTGACATATTATAAGAATGTCTAATCTGTAATTTGATGCCTTTTGGAGATTTTTCCATATTTCCTTGGCTTCGTTATGCACATTAATACAAATTTTTACCTGGAGTGCCCAAAATTTGATCCCCACTGTATATTAAACTGAAATACATTAGGCAATTATTAAATTGTCTCTATTAAAAGATTACACATCTGCAATACAAAATGCCCCTTTAAGGATTAATTACACAACCCACAATGAACATGAGGGAACTGTCATCTATATTATCAGCCTGATTTTTTATTGAGGGTAAATCATTGTACTTGTTAAGGTAAAAAAAAAAAAAAAGATCTTTTAGTGTAAAACATATAAACATCTTAGCTAAATAAAAACATTCATTCAGCAGTGTGAAGTTAGCATTTCTGCAGAGCGTGTCATAAGAGGATTGTTGCCAAGCTCCAGACTACGGATAATTAATGATGTCATTGAAAGCTCCCATGGTCGGTTCTTTTCAGAAATCTGGCGACATCACTGATGAAGAGTCCTGGCAACAAAAGCCGAACAAAGATATGTGGGTAGAAAATAATAGTCAGATGTCTTCTTATGAACATTTGATTTACTTTTAAGTTTGCAACAGGGAGTTCTTACTCCTTAGACAGTTTTATATAAATATAATGTACAGGCCAAATTTGAAATGTGTAAGAATTCAGTTTGTACTAATCTGAACTTTTCTTTAGTCATCTAATACTTAGCCAGAGGTTTAAAGTGTAAGTAAAGCCAAAACTTTCCTATTTCGTTTTGCATAGAGTAGAGGTTATTTTTCCTGTCTGTATTTCCCGTCACTTCCTGTTTTGGAGATGCAACAGGAAGTGAGAGGAAATCTTAAATCTTTAAAGTGGTATTAAACTCAAAGCTAACAATGTAATATAGTGCAGCTTACCTATCATTAGATGTGGTGGCTGCATTATTTGTCTATTTTTAGTCTTTTTGTCCCCTGTTTTCACCTGGTGATCTGGACAGTAACACATCTCCTGTGTTAAAGTGCCCCCACCCTGGATGAAGGAGCACAGGGGACACCTTTGGACAGCAGCATTGTCAGTCTGAGGGGAGGGTAGTGTCAGGCCTTGTACACACGGCCGAGAAACTCGACAGGCGAAACACATCGAGTTCCTCGTCGAGTTCCTTGTTAGGCTTGTCGAGGAACTCGACAAGCTTGCTTTGCGTACACACAGTCAAGCCAAAATCTCCTCGTTCTCAAACGCGGTGACATACAGTACAACACATACAACGACAGGGGAAGTTCGATTCCACTGGCTAAACTCTTGGGGCTGCTTTTGCTAATTTTATGTGTGAGCGTGTTAAATAAAAGTTTGGTAAGAGACATTTGCAGTTTTCAGTCTGTTACAGCTTTAAAAATGTGTTATCTCCATTACAAAAGCTACTTTTACTCCCGTCTCATACTTTAATCTGAGCAAGCGCGGGTTTCTTAGCATACAGACGTCCTAGTTTCTCGTTGAGAACCAGCCCGACCAGAAACTCGACGAGCCAAATCAGACAAAGAAATAGAGAAAATAGAGAACTTGCTCTCTTTTTGGCTCGTCGAGGTTCTCGACAGTTTCCTCGCCGAAAATGTACACATGACCGGTTTCCTCGACCAAAAAATATCTCCCAGCAAGGTTCTTACTGTTTTTTGTCGAGAAACTCGGTCGTGTGTACGAGGTCTCAGGGTCATAACTATCTGGTAAGCTGCCCTACACACAGTAGTGGTTTGTTTCAATATGACACAATGTGTGGTTTTACCAAAAGCCAATAGACTGTGCACATTGCATGTGCAGTTGCATCAAAACTTAGTACATGAGGTACAACTTCACTTTACGAACAAACACAATCACATGCAAGGAAATAACATAAATAAAATTCTTGCACATGATTTAATGATGGAGGTCAGCATAGCTTCCCATCATTTTCTAAGCCGCGGAGCAACTGTACTTGCAGAGTGCAACTGCAAGTGTAAAGTGCACAGTCTATTTGCCTTTAGTAAATCCATCTCATTGTCTGCTTACAAGATCCATTGCACTGGCATAAGTGAGAGTGTTTTGTTTTCACCAACACTTTATTGAGTTTTATCAAATTTATTTCACTTTCTCATTTGCACTTTAGTTATTGTTTTGTTACCACATTATTTTTTTATTATTCCATTCATACTCACATTTTGGATATGGAGTGTTTACACTTGTAAACATTGGCCGGATTCACAGACAGCGGCGTACATTTATGCCGCCGTAGCGTATCTCCTTTACGCTACGCCGACGCAGCGGAGAGAGGCAAGCATTGAATTCACAAAGCACTTCCTCCCAAAACTGCGCTGGGTTTCCTAGACGTAAGCCGGCGTAGGTGGAAGTGGGCGTGAGCAATGCAAATGAGGCGTGACCCCATGCAAATGATTGGCCGAGCGCCAGACAGATACGTATAACGAAGGGCGCATGCACCGTCCCGTGGACGCATCTCAGTGCGCATGCTCACAATCACGTCGGAACAAATGCCTAATATACGCCGGATCACTGCCTACGGCGTGAACGTAACCTATGCCTAGTCATATTCACGTCCAACGTAAACTACGTAAAATACGCGGGCTTGTGTTCCCTGGTGCAGCCCTTTGCATGGATGCTGCTGAGTTACACCTCCTTTATGGGGCCTAACTTTACGCCGTACGTACAACTTACGCGCACCAGTCGTAGCCTGCGTCGGGCGCAAGTACGATCGTGAATCGGCGTATCTCCCTCATTTGCATATTGGAATAGAAAATCAATTGGAACGCCACATACGTCCAGCGTAAATATGCGCCCACTCTACGCCGGCGTAGGCAAGTTACGTCGGTGGAATGAAGCCTGTTTTTAAGCGTATCTTAGTTTTGTGGGCACGGCGCACAGATACGACGGCGCATATTTGCACTTACGCAGCGTATCTCGAGATACGTCGGCGCAGGAGACTGTGCCGCAGATCACCGCTCCCTGCGACGTTACGACGCACGGGAGCGGTGAACGGCACAAAATTCAAAAAGATAAACAAACACAATACATACAGTATACTGTAATCTTATAGATTACAGTACTGTATGTAAAAAATACACACCCCCCTTGTCCCTAGTGGTCTGCCCAGTGCCCTACATGTACTTTTGTATAATAAAAACTGTTTTTCTGCCTGCAAACTGTAGATTGTCCATAGCAACCAAAAGTGTCCCTTTATGTCAAAAATGGTTTTAGAGCAGCTAGAAAACAGCGATAATAAATTATAATCACTTGCAGAATTGTGCGATAACGATTTGTGGGGAAATTCGTCATAAAAAAATAAAAGTAATGACAGCAACAATTCTGCAACTGAGCAAATTTCAGTTATTTTGAGTTGATTGTCCCCCCAGCGGCGGCCGAGGTATTGCATCCTAAGATCCGACAGTGTAATTCAATTACACCTGTTGGATCTTAGGGCTAACTATGCGTAACTGATTCTATGAATCAGTCGCATAGTTAGGAAGACCCTAAAACAGAGATACGACGGCGTATCAGGAGATACGCCGTCGTATCTCTTTTGTGAATCTGGGCCAAAGTAACTATGTAATCTGTGGTTAATAATTTTGCACTGGGTATTGCATATTTAGCACATATTCGAATTTGAAGCATTTAAAGGAACAGAGCACCCAAATATTTAAATATAACTTTAAGATGTAGACAATGAAATATTGGTACAATGTAAATTTGCGGGTTTATTCAAAGTAATATCTTGATCTTGTCCAAGCTGGAGTTGTCTTAAAAAAAAAAATGCTGCACAAAAACAAAGAAACTGTGGCAAGATACTAAGATTTAGGACACAACTGTATGACAATCTTCCGAACTATAAATTATTATTTTCCCTAATAATATGGTTCACTGCCAGTGGGAACTTTTCCACCGATCCCACCACTATTCCTGTAGTTCCTCCAAAATAGAGTATACGACAATGAAGTTTCTACATTTAAAAAAGTAACCAAGAAAACACCACAGAAGACCAAAATATTCATATGCTAGAAACAAAAAAAACCTTCTAATCTGACAGCACAGATGTGCATTTGTGACCCAAGTTCCCATATTAAATGATGTTACATGTGAGCCACACTTCACACTCTGGAGAACACCATGCACAGATTATTATTCATCTCCAGTGGGAAACTCCCTGATATGCCAAAAGATTATTTATAATGTGAGAAAAGTAACTAGAGATAGATGATACATCTGTGTCTTATTGGTGTAAAACCATTCTGTTTAAATAAAGCTTTCCCTGAAGGGGCTTCAAGTTGCAAAGCATCAGTAAACTTAAAACAGAACCTGGCCACACATTTTTGCAATAAAAGGTGGTAAGACTATAGAAATAAGCTCTGTATCAACAGTAAATCTAAAACTAGTCATTTATGTTTTGCTTGCATTTGCCAGGTGGTTGATGAGGCTAAGGCCTCGTACACACGACTGAGGAACTCGACAGGCGAAACACATCGTTTTCCTCGTCGAGTTCCTTGTTAGGCTGTCGAGGAACTCGACAAGGCAAGTTTCTCCATTCCAGTCGAGGAAAAAGAAGACATGCTCTCTTTTTGGCTCGACGGGATCCTCGACAGTTTCCTTGTCGAAAAATGTACACACGACCGGTTTCCTCGGCAACAAAAAAAATCCCAGCAAGTTTCTTGCTGGTTTTTGCAGAGAAACTCGGTCGTGTGTACGAGGCCTAAGGCAGAGGCAAATGTCAAGAAGACATTTCTATAGAAATTGTTTTTTGGTAGGTGACACAAAACCTACCATAGCTGCAACTGGAAGAAAACACAAAACGTTGGTGATAAATAAAGGAAATAGTTACTTGCCTGAATTGAAGGCCTACTTGCCACTTGATACAAACAAGAACCAATTAACTGTGTGATATAAGCCAATAGTATACGCACCAAAATCCAGCTGTGATGATCAATATAGAGATGAGAATCGGAGCATAGGAGATTTCTTGATATCAGCAACAGCTGATATGAGTGGTTCATATTTCTACCAATGGTTGTTTCTAATTTTATAATTACAGAGAATGTAGAAGGAAATAGGAGTCAGTTAATTGGTTCTTTTTGAATTGGGCCAAACCATGGTAACTGTATGTTTGCCACAGCTCTTCAATTCACCCCACTTAAGAAATCAATTTACACAGTGAACTGAAAATTCCCTAAGGATAATTTACTAGCTTAATATTTCAAAAGCAGAGAGCACATAAGGCAACATTAGGTTGCGTTTGCCTCCTTGGCAAAATGTTTCCAGTCTAACATCTTTAATGCATGACAAGAGTGCTACGTTTGTTGTCTGGCCTAAATGGTAAGATTCTACCCTCTGTACCTGAGAGACAGAGGGTGGTCTTGCATGGTCTGTTTAAAGCTGATCCATGTGGCCCCCCTGTACACCTGGAAAGGAGAGGCAATGGGGATAGCATATTGAGAAATTGATCTCCTCTATTTTCCCCTGCGGCCACTGAAAGCCTGCTCCTCCTCTCCCTCCTGCAGGCATTCAGCGGCTTCAGGAGGAAAATTAAGGGGGTGGGTTTCCCCACATGCTACCCTTCCTCCCCTCCTATCTAGATCCTGCTGCCCCCCAGGGGCTCCCCTGCCCCGTCCCCTTGCAGCACTGTCAGCTTGCCCCCTCCCCTCTCCCGCAGGCATTACTTACTGGCCCCTTCTTCTTCTGAATGGACAAAGTCAGTGATCAGTACCGATCACTGATTCTGACCATTCGTAACTGAAGCATAGTAAACTGTGTTTACAATGCTTTAGCATGTGAATGAATGGGAAGCTCTGTACAGAGATTTTCTGCATTTTTGTCTTCAGATTTACCAAAACCATGTAATATGAGGTCAAACCTTAATGCGTACACACAATCGGGAATTCCGACAAGAAAAGTTTGATGTGAGCTTTTGGCCGGAAATTCTGACCATGTGTAGGCTCCAGAATTTTTCTGCCGGAATTTCTGCCAAGAAAAATTTGAGAACTGGTTCTTAAATTTTCCGATGGGAAAAGTTATTGTCGGAAATTCCGATCGCCTGTATGCAATTCCGACCCGCAAAAAAACATGCATTCTGGGAATAAATTTGACGCATGCTCGGAATCATTGAACTTCATTTTTCTCGGCTCGTTGTAGTGTTGTACGTCACCGCAATCTTGACGGTCGGAATTTGGTGTAACCGTGTGTATGCAATACAAGTTTGCCAAAATTCCATCGGAAAAAATTCCACGGTTTTCTTATCAGAATTTCCAAACGTGTGTACGCGGTATAAGAGTTTCAATTTGTATGCAATCAGGCAGGCCCTTGCACTACATCGTTTTGGTAAATCTGAAGACAAAAATCTGCAGAAAATCTAAGGCCCCTTTCACATTGAGGAGTTTTTCAGGCGGTACAGCGCTAAAAATAGCGCTGCTATCCCGCCTGAAAAACTCCTGCCCAGCTACCTCAATGTGAAAGCCGAAGGGCTTTCACACTGAGGCGATGCGCTGGCGGGAGACAAAAAAATCTCCTGTCAGCAGCATCTTTGGAGCGGTGAGAGGAGCGGCGTGTATACCGCTCCTTCACTGCTCCTTCCCATTGAAAACAATGGGAAACCGCGGCAATACCGCCCGCAATGCGCCTCTATATAGGCGCATTGCGGGCGGTATTAACCCTTTAACCCCTTTATCCCGGCGGTATAGCGCCGCTACTTTTAGCAGCGTTATACCGCCACCGCGGCTCCCGCCCCAGTCTGAAAGGGGCCTTATAGTGTGTATGGGGTCCCATACTGTATTGTTTCTAGGACTAAAACAAAAAGAAATAAGGATGTAATCATATCTTAAAACTTTGTAGAATGCATGTAATTGTATTAAATGAGGTTTAAATTGCTATACTTTTTCCATGTGTTCACAATTTCCCAGGTGCTCTAATTGCCTTTTTAATATAAATCCAAGTAAATTAAAGAAAACACATCTACACATTGTGGGGCAATTAGTTCTACAGTCAGTTACTAGTGCATCAACACTTATGCTGAAAATATGATAAACTATCGGAAGTAATATTTTTTATGTTTTATTGCTCTCTTGTTTTTTTATTCTGAGTGTTTTAAATGATGATAATTAAAATGTGATACCTCTACACAGCTGCGTGCCATTGCTTTAAAGGCAATCTGTTCACTGGAATTGGAACTGAACTCATATGAGAAATATCGAGTCTGCCATTGCTGACCTTCTGAAAATCATAATTTCTTGCTATGTTGCTTGCTGTGCCCTCCAGACGCGGCTAAACACCACAGCCTCAGGTCGCCAAGGCTAAACGTCCAGTGTGCACGAGGCCTAAGGTTACTTTAAACACTAGCTTCATACTCTTAGGCCTCGTACACACGACCGAGAAACTCGACGGGCGAAACACATTTCCTCGGCCGAAAGTGTACACACGACCGGGTTTCTCGGCAGAATACGGCTCCGATCGAGTTTCTGGCTGAATTCTGCCGAGAAACTTGGTCGTGTGTACGGGGCCTCAGGCCTCGTACACACGACCGAGAAACTCGACGGGTGAAACACATAGTTTTGCTCGTCGAGTTCCTTGTGAAGCCGTCGAGAAACTCGACAAGCCAAGTTTCTCCATTCCCGTCAAGGAAATAGAGAACTTGCTCTCTTTTTGGCTCGTCGAGTTTCACAACAGTTTCCTCAACGAAAATGTACACACGACCGGTTTCCTCGGCAAAAAAATATCTCCCAGCAAGTTTCTTGCTGGTTTTTGCCGAGAAACACAGTCGTGTGTACGAGGCCTCATATGCCACTGCCCAATAGTCCCTGATTTGGAGGGGCTGTCCCTCTTTTATAAACAAATCGATCTGTCCCCCTATCCTCCTTAGTTGTCCCGGGGGAGATGTATAAAACCTCTATAGCAGGGGTAGGCAACCTGGGGCTTTCCAGCTGTTGTGGAACTACATTTCCCATAAGGCATTGCAAGGCTGGCTGTTACAATTACTCCCAGAGGCATGATGGGTCTTGCAACAGCTGGAGGGCCCCACGTTGCCTGCCCCTGCTTTATAGAATGTACATTTAATTATCAAAAAAGTTTTATTAAACCTAAGCTTTCATCCAACCTTTACATTTTTGCATTTGTTATTTGTAAGAGCCAGTATATTAGAGAATTAGTACTGAAAAAACAATTGTTAGTTTAACCAAACATTATTTGCGTGCAATTCTTTATGGTCTGTGTAATAGGTGTCCTTTGCCTTTTTCTTATCTCATATATATGGGGGGTTTAATATACCCTGCCACATGCACTTTTATTATAACCCAGCTCCGGCTAATTTTCCTTCACTCTGTGCTACACAGAACACATCAGAGAGAGATCTGAGTTTGACTGCCACTAGATGGTGCTTGCAACACGCAAGGTACACACATCATTCACTAGTTTGCAATACGTAACAACATGATGTATGCAAATTACAATTCTTGTGTACTGTAAAACACATTTAATGAATCCATGGTATGGCTTCCATATATTACTATAACCTAGATGTTAAGGACAACGGGAAAGATTGAAAATGTTCTGTAAATTATGACACACATTATATAGTATTTAAAAAAAAAATACCTGCATATTGATTCTGGAAAAATAGATAACAAACTGGACCTTTAAATACTTTTTTTAAATTCCCAAAATCAATTTTTTTTTAAACCTAACCCAGGCCTGGTTCTCACATTACAAATGAGGGGTCCGGCCTTGTTTTTACAACCCCTTGATAGCCTAATAAAGCGGCTGGAGGCGATCGTACACAACAGCAAATTTATCTCTACTTGTCATGTTGACAGATGGCAGCACCTGTCAAACTTGCCCATTGAAGACAACACTTGCCACGTGAAGTATATTAGTTTCATGCAAAATTGATGTCAGCAAAAAAAAAAAAGGCATTAAGGAAACTGCAGTCAGAGCAGCCATCACACATTTTGGGGCCCCTTACACAGCTTTAGGCAGGGCCCCCCTGGAGCAGAGAACCGGGGGGGAGGGGCCCTCCTCTCTCCTGCCTCGAGATGATAATCGCGGGGGGGGGGGGGGTTTGTGAAAAGTGTCTTCTCTTCTCTCTCCTGCCACAAGATGATAAGTGGGACGGGGCGAGGGGGGGGGGGTGCTGATGAACAAAACAAAGTCAAGTCTTCTCTTCTCTCTCTTGCCAGTTGCTAAAATCAGACGGAAAAAAAACCCTGGCGCGAGTTGCTAAAGGTGGGGGGGTCAAACAAAAAATGTATTGTTTTTCAGAGATTGCTGCCGTGTGGACTTATCCTCAAGCTACATTATTTATTTTTGTTTCCAATAGAGTAGGTAACCAACTGGTAGGTTTTTATTTCTGTCTGTCTGTAAAAAATATTGTTCAAATCCATTGCAGGAAATTTTGATCAGGTCAAATAAACCAATATTGAAAAGGGGGCAGAGTCAACCCATACGTGATGACATGGAGATGTCAATTGTTTGATCACTTCCTATCCTGGGAAAGGAAATGAATAGAAATCCACCCAGTTGGGGCATATATTTAAATAGCATACCTGACCAGGTTTTTAACGCTTCCCTGCCTTATCCAAAAAAAACTAAAACGTTTTTGTTGAAGTAGATCTTTAAATGAAACTTTTGAATGCATGTTAGAAATTGGCAATGATGCGCATTTACAAAAGCAACCATCAAATTGAAGTTATTAGCTGTCCGGTATAGTCAGATGAGTGAAAGACAAATAATTTTGGGCACTCCACTTCATATTGCCATTTGCCTTGTTAATAGTTTTGATATATAGTGTTGGAGTAAAAGACCTAGTGCTAATATCTTTTTTTCCCCCACAAATAAACTGCATAGAAAATATACATCTTATAGCTTTTTTGATAAACAGAAATAACCCAATGACTTTATTAAATGACTAAATGTTGCATAACTCAACAGCCAATGCTGAATAAGGTCTCATAATGACATCCTCTGACAGTGTGCAATTTTCACTTAAAATAATTTTAAAGGCACAAACAGTGCAATTTGGCCACGCCCCCCACTCCCTTTTTTTGATTGACAGCAGCAATGCTCTCACTGGGTCCAGTGAGGAAGGAGAGAGAGAGATCTCGAGCACAGCACTGGTTTGAGATTGGGCTCAGGTAAGTATTAAGGTGGGGCAGGGGGATAGCTGCACAAAGTTGTTTTACCCTAATACAGAGAATGCATTAAGGTAAAAAAAAAACTTTAGACTATATGATATGGGATAAGTTGGTTAGAGACTGTACTAATAGAATGCACAAAATACTAACCCAGTGTCGGATAATTATGGAAGTGGCATGTTCCATATAAGGCCAGGTTTTGTATTCAGTATTGGAATCAGTGGAGAGAACAAATGCTTTCCACAGATATCAGAGGATACAGCATGACATGAGGTTATCTTTAGCTCCAGCTTCAGGCATAAACATCAATGTGCCTAGGTTGCCTAAAGAAAGACATATATGCATAGATTTCTCTTGTTCAACCTGCAAGCTGAACATGAGAAATCTAATAGATTCTGTCATCCATGTCAAAACAGCGCCTGTGACTTTCTGAATATCTGAACAATGCTGCATCTGATAGGATGCAATCTCTTTATTTCCAACAATTTTCCACCTAGCATCTTTGATTTTTCAAAGATTGTTGAGCTGGGTGAATTAACTTAAATTTGAGCTGTATATGGCCAGCTTAAGTGTTCATATTCATATTGATCACAAAGGACACCAGAGGACATCAGATCGTGCGAGAAAACAATTGTGGCTAGACAGGGCATTTGAAAACATTCTGCTTTTTTTTTTTATTTCTTGATATCTTTTAGCCAGCACTCTCTACAAGTTAAAGCGGAGTTCCACCCAAAAATGGAACTTCCGCTTATCCCACTCTTCACCCCCTTACATGCCATATTTGGCATGTAATTTTTTTGGGGGGGGAGTGGGGGCTTCAGGAGAAGGGCATTTCCTGTCCCACTTCCTCCTTCCGCCGAGGGGCTGCAAAGGCGATTAAGCTTAATTGCCTTTTGGCAGCCCCTCCCTGTAGGCGATCGCCTAGGACACGTGACAGGTCCTAGGCGATCGCCTGTCCAATCAAACAGCGCCGGGCCGTGCGCGCATGCGTAGTGCCGCTCGCGCATGCGCAGTGGGTGCCCGGCCGTGAAGCTGAATGCTGTCACGGCCGGGTGCCCACAGTGACAATGAAGACGCCGGCCGGGGAGGGGGGGAGAGGAGCGGAGCCCCGGCCGGCGTGTCGCTGGAACGCTGGAGCAGGTAAGTGTCTGTTTATTAAAAGCCAGCAGCTACACTTTTTGTAGCTGCTGACTTTTAATAAACATAAATATTGGCTGGAACTCCCCTTTAGCCCTGGTTCACACTGGGCTGCGGGAGTGAAGCCATGCGAGTTCAGCTGAACTCGCACGATTTCACTCCCGCCGGCAGTCCCGATTTCAGCCGCGATTTAAGAGACATCTGTGCAGGTTTCTGCACAGATGTCTATGTAAATCGCGGACCGAAATCGCAAAAAGTAGTACAGGAACTACTTTTTGAAATCGGTGCAGCGCCGCAGATGCGGCGTCGCACCGATTAGGACAGTGTCATTGCCGACAATTGCCGGCAAATGCTGCCGATTTGAGATGCGATTTCACATGTGAAATCGCATCTCAAATCGAAGGAAATCGTACCCAGTGTGAACCTGGGCTTAAAGATTGTCACCAAACGTGGCTGACAGTGGATAGATCATGTCTACAGCCAAAAAACCTGCTGCAGCCACCTAAAATGCCTTGCTTTTCCTGCTATATCCCAGTTTTCTTGCAGGTTACCCACGCTTTTCCACAGACTTTTGGATCTTTTTAGCTCAGGTGTTTTTGGTGTGTTTTCTGGTGCATTTTCAGAAAATTTACCAAACATGCCCAATCTACTAGAAGTCCATGGGAAACCATGGGTAACCCATGTAAAAACCATGAGAATGCAATGCTCAACCCGCACTGCAGTTTAAAAGTGTCTTTGGTGTCCTTGCGTTGAGCCTACATTGATTGATACAGATCAACGCATCTGGTGTGAACAAATCCAAAAGCCAGAAATGATGTTTTCTATTTCTTTTTCTTCTTCTTTTTTTTTCAATACATTTTTATTGAAGGATCTCAGTTACAGTAAGGAAGAGGTATGCAAAAACAAAGCAACTTTATACAATATCTCACAAAAGTGGGTACACTGACTCCTCACATTTTTGTAAATATTTTATTATACCTTTTCATTAGACGATACTGAAGAAATTACACTTTGCTACAATGCTACACTTTGCTACAATGTAAAGTAGTGAGTGAACAGGCATGTACGACATCTCAAGAGTGGGCCGTTTACAAAGGTGTCCAGCAAACCAGTATGGACAAACTAAAAGAATGTTTTCTTTGCATCTAAACAAGAATGCTCAACAGGTACAAATTGGAGTTGATTTATTAAGACTGGAGAGTGCAAAGTCTGGTGCAGCTGTGCGTGGTAGCCAATCAGCTTCTAACATTAAGAGCCCATTCACACAGGGGCAACACGACTTCCAGCACAACTTTGGGAGGCAACTTGGACAGGACTTGAGTATGAATCATCAGGCAACTTACAAGGCAACTTCAAGTTGCCTCCAGCACAGTACAAGGCAACTTCAAGTCGCCTCCAGGACAGGAGGCTTTCCAGTGGCCATCAAACAACAATCAGCTCTGTGGGAGGGAGGGGTTTGCCTGAGAAATGTATGTTATCTTCCTGTATTGTTGCTTCAGTTAAGACAGTGATCCGACCTCTGAGGCGACTTCCATTGAAATCAATGGGTACAAGTTGCCTACAAGTTGCCTAGAAGTCGCATTGAAGTAGTACCAGAACCTTTTCTGAAGTCGGAGCGACTTCAGTAGTGTACATTAAGACAGCTCCCATTCACTTCCATTCATTTTCTCGACCGCGCGACTTGGGGAAACTTGGGGCGACTTGAAGTCGGATCCCAGGTCGCCCCAGTGTGAACCGGCTCTTAGCTTGTTCAATTAGGCTTTGAAAAAAAAGAATGGAAACTGGTTTCTATGCAGAGCCGCACCAGATTTTGCACTTTGCAGTATTAGAAAACCATTATGTACTACACTACATCTATACATACTAGTTTTAAAAACAAATGTACAGCAATATGTGCATTTTCTGTTGTTTATACCAATAATACAATCAGGGATACAATATAATTATAGAAAAATAGTGAAATAAAACCAATATACAGCAATAAAAGACTGGTAGAACACTAATGCAGAGTCACTGCCATGTGTTAGAGAAGGTCACTGAACTACTCTTAGTGGCATCAGGTTCTGTACTTAAGAAAGTTCATTTAGTGGCAGTATCTGTTACTCTCACAGCTTATGTGACCTCAGCGAGTAATTTTCTCCATGTATTAAGAAACACAACAAATAAGGACAAGATGTCTTTCTACGGTGGTTAAAACTAGGGTTGTCCCGATACCACTTTTTTAGGACCGAGTACAAGTACCGATACTTTTTTTCAAGTAGTCGCCGATACCGAATACCGATACTTTTTTTAAATGTGTCCCCAAATGCAGCCATGTCCCCCCCATATGCAGCCATGTCCCTCTAGCCATGTCCCTCACATATGCAGCCATGTCCCTCTAGCCATGTCCCTCACATAAGCAGCCATGTCCCTCACATATGCAGCCATGTCCCTCTAGCCATGTCCCTCACATATGCAGCCATGTCCCTCTAGCCATGTCCCTCACATATGCAGCCATGTCCCTCTAGCCACGTCCCTCACATATGCAGCCATGTCCCTCTAGCCATGTCCCGCGATGCGGCGGCAGCGGCGGGGGGGGGAAAGGGGGGGGAAGTATTCTATTTAGGTATCGGGGGTATTTGCGCGAGTACGAGTACTCCCGCAAATACTCGGTATCGGTCCCGATACCGATACTGGTATCGGTATCTGGACAACCCTAGTTAAAACATATTACTTAATTCCCTTCTCACATAATGCTAAAAAATTAAAGATTTTATATAGGTATGTAGAATATGGTCTGTTGCCAAGCCTCAGATATTATGCATGCCCATTATTTTATATAGGAAAAAAACTATATATTTTCATTGGAAAAGGAAGTAGCCGCTCCAGGTGGGAACCCAGATGAATATCCTCCTCTGCAGACAACTCAGGTGCAGGCAATGTCAGGGGTCGGGTTTTATTTTATTTTGCTGTGACTTGTAGTGCTGTCCTTCTTTTAATAAAGGCTACAATTTGTTCAGAGTGCGGCTGTCCAGAGACAATTTTTGTTCCTAATATATTTTCATTGGCATCATTTAAAGTTTAAACAGCTAGATTCGCGTACAGCCGCCTATCTTTAGGTCGGCGTAGCGCATTCCATTTGCACTACGCCAACGTAACATAGAGAGGCAAGTACTGTATTCACAAAGCACTTGCCTCCTAAGTTACGTCGGCGTAGCGCAAATGGCCCAGCGTAACCCCGCCTAATTCAAATGGGCGTGTTGTATGGTAATGAATTCACGATTCATTACCATACATGTAAATGAAGCGCCGATCGTATGGCGCATGCGCGCGCATGCTCAATATCACGTCGCAAATACTCCTTGCTTTTGACGTGAACGTAACCTACGCCCAGCCCCATTCTGAATTGGCTTACGCAAACGATGTGAAATTCGACGGCTGTCCGACGTCCATACTTAACATTGGCTGCGCCATCTTTTTGGTGGTTTATCTTTATGCCTGAAAACGCCTTACGTAAACAGCGTATCTTACATGCGACGGCCGTGCGTACGTTCGTGAATAGGTGTATCTTGATAATTTGCATATTCTCGGCGTAAATCGACGTACACGCCCCTAGCGGCCAGCATAAATATGCAGCTAAGATACAACGGCGTAGGAGACTTACGCCGGTCGTATCTTAGCAACAGACAGCGCGGATTCGAACTTACGACAGCGTATCTACTGATACGCCGTCGTAAGTCTTTATGAAAGTAGCCCTATGTTCACATCTAGTCATTTTTGGGCGATTTTCTGCTCTAAGGCCGGGTACTCACGAGCAAACATGTACGGTGAAACCGGTCCGTCGGACCGTTTTCACCGTACATGCCTGCCAGAGGGCTTCTGTACGATGGTTGTACTAACCATCGTACAGAAGTCCGCGCGTAAACACTACGCGGGGACGATGACGCGGCGATGACGCGGCGACGTGGGCGGGCCTGCCATTTAAAGGCTTCCACGCATGCGTCAAAGTCATTTGACGCATACGACGGACGGCGGGCGCTCGGACATGTACGGTAGGTCTGTACTGACGACCGTACATGTCCGAGCGGGCAGGATTCCAGCGGAAGGTTTTAAAACACGTCCAGGAATATTTGCCCGCTGGGAAAAGGCCCGGCGGGCAAATGTTTACTGGAATTCGGCCCGCTCGCGCCTACACACGACCGAACATGTATGCTGAAACTGGCCCGCGGACCAGTTTCAGCATACATGTTTGGTCGTGTGTACGGGGCCTAAGCCTCAGCTCTAAAAATGCACAGTGATTTAGCCTTTGTGTACTATACAGTGCACTAGTGTCTAGACATAATTCACATGTGTTATTTGTTGGCAATATATGTTTTTAATGGCAAGATCTTTTGCAGCATTATTTGAGTTGTGATCTCGTCCTTATATGGTGTTAATAGCGTGTGGATTAGTCTCATGAGAAGTTATCCCTGCCCTGCGCTGCGTCAAGGGAATGCGGTGTTGCGTTACTATAACAACCAGTTCTTTCATTATTTAACAGCGGGTGGTCACGTAGCTTCTGTAACCGCTGAGGAAGTCCCCGCCCATAGGGACACAACGTGTACCGAATGAAGCGCCGTGACATCACCCGTGGCCATCACGCATCTTGTTTATACACATGCTATTTATCCGGCACTGGAACAGTGCCATGTCTGTAAGTTTACACTTATATTTTACCATTAAAACTCTTATTATTGCAGAGAGCACTATGTTGTATTCTCTATGATTACATGGCCCATGTGACCTTGGAGTTACCTACGCATTAGAGTTATTCTCTTCTGTATCTGGATTGTTTGGGATTCGTCTTGAACTATCCATTAGTTAACAGCTTTTGAGAGTTCTAAACTGCTTTGTAAGTAATTTTTGTGACCCCCAACCATAATACGTCTGTCACAATGCCCCATTTTTCTGTGATCGATAGCTACTCTTGCAGATTTCACCCATTCAAAACCTAGTGAAATTAAGTTTTGAAACTATTGCAACAAGATATTTTGATATTCTATGACTAAAGTAGATTGAAGTCTGTCAACTGGGCAATAGATACTTTCACTACTACTTTTAAGAGTGGTGGGGGAGAGAGGATTTGTCTGATGCAATGGCTACATTTGTTTAAAAAAAAAGAAATAAGAAATACACGTTAGGTAGGTACTAAAACCAAAGCGTTTGTTTTTATTTTGGATAGAGCAGGGAATTGTTACACCACAACAGTTTTTTCCCATTATGGAAATTTCCATGCACATCCTGTCCTGTAGGTGCAAGAAGAAGTAAGAGGAAATCTCTCCAAAGAGAGACCTGAGGTATGCCAGCCAAGACAACAGGCAGGGTGAGGCGTAAGAGGGGCAGAGCCAGACACAAGATAAAGTGGTGGGGGGAAGGGCGATGTTTAGGGTGCCTGATCTGAAGCTGAGGGGAATTGGAGTGTCAGCGGTCCTATTATTGTCTAGTTGTCTTTATTGATCCACCGGATGGCACCTTGCTACCACGGCCGCCGGTGACCCAATAAAGGTACCAGGAGCCTTTCATTGGGCACCCTACTGTCCTTGAGCCCTGAGGTAGTGCCCAAAAGATCAGTCTGCCCCTGCTGCCAAGATATAAAAAGAGGATAAATCTCCCTGTCCCACTTTATAATCCGCTTCAATTCCTTAATTGGACCTAGGTGCAAGTGGAACTTGGACTTCTCAGACATCAGTGACCAAATACTTATTCTGCCATCCACATACTAGTTATTGAGGCACGGATCAAGATGCCAGGTATCTGTTCCTTTGAAATCTAGCCTACACCAGCAGTTCCCATATTTCAATATCTCATTGGTTCACTTTACAGTTGCTTTGATATACAAAAGTGAATGAAGTGAACAAAATAAAGTTTAGTAATTTGACCATACCTGGAGTTCGCCTTCCATAACACTGAGCAGCCTTACAAGATCATCTTTGGTTGGATCATTAAGCCTCCTGTTTTTCCTGTCACCAGTGTCTGTAGATTTACCATGTCTTTTAACTGTTCCAGAGACTTGCATGTCTCCCTCCTTATTTCTGTGCATGTTATTCCTGTTTTTGGCATCCCCACCGAGGTTCTCCTCCTCTATGGCATTGCCATTGTTACAGTTTACATTGTGCCCAATGGTTGAGCTTTCTCCACCTTGATTTCGAGATCTCATGCCCACCTATGGTCCCAAAAGAGAAAAAAAAAAAAAAAAGATTTAGCCAGAAGTATACATAACATTATGTCTTTTGCATATTCTGTGACAATACAAATGTGTTCACCTTTTCATAATTAAATAAGTGTACTGTTGTAATCAGTTTATGGAAGAAAATTACTTGTGGGATCTTCCTCAGTTTGAGCCCCAGATCTGTCTGTTCTTGTCCATCCCAGTGTTTTGACTAGCACCTGCACTTGTTACACCTCCACCATGTCACTGCCTTAAACTATTCTATCGGCCTCGCCCTTGCACACCTGTTTCTGATCTCTCGTCAGCCTCCTGGTTATTATTACTTCTGCTACTATTGTAGGAAACTGCTAGAGCTCTCAATGTCAGAGTTTGATTCTGTGGCCTTAGTTTTAGATCTCCAACTCCATGTTCTTGGCTTTCCCTGCCTTTGGGATTCCTTTAACCATAATTATTGTACTCCTATCTTGCTATGTGTATTGTCTGGTCCATCTTGTACATTATCTTACACCACTTATCTGTACCTCTCTGAGTAACTCCTTTTCCTGCTGGTGCCCCTTTCTAGTATAATTTTGCCTAAACGATCTATATAATTTTCCACTTTTACCAGTCATTGCCTTGGTTTTGTCTCCTTGACTTTCATCTCTTTTCCCTACGTGTCTTCATCTGGTGGTCTACTGTGTAGGCATCTTGGTTTTGTATGGCTGTATGACTGTACTATATTACCCCTGTGTCTGATTTTCTAGCTAGGCAATCCCAAGAGCCTCATACTTGAAGGGCGTATGGTATGCAAGTAAAATTAGGTATGAGGCTACACAAAATAGTCTCTACTTTCCCCAAAGGTTTCACTGGTACCACATGCTAGATTGCAAGACACTGAAAAATACATTAAATCCCTAAATAAAATAAAAATATAGAACTTTCAAAGTACTGCATCAAATTTATATATATATATATATATATATATATATATATATATATATATATATATATATATATATAAAAAAACATTTGTATTTTACAAACATTAAAAAAGGTTTAAAATGCAACCCCTACCTAGGTAACAATAGTGAACATTGCAATTACTGGTACATATTTGCCAGTAATTGCTAACCATGCTCCCCGATGCTCATAGGGGGCTTCTCATGTAGAAAATACTGACACGTTTCACAGGACAATGCCTGCTTCCTTAAAGCGGGGGTTCTCCCTAAAACATTTATTTTTTTTCTAGCATTTGATTCAGCATAGATGCGTGAGCTACAGTATGCCTTTATATTTTTTTTTAGCGCCGTACTCACTCTGTAATCGAGTAGTAAAGTTTCCGGGGAATGGGCGTTCCTATTCAGAGGGCTCGTGATTGACGGCCGGCTATGGCGCCTCACGCTTCACGGAAATAGCCGAAATAGGTGTTTGCTCTTCACGGCGCCTGCGCAGTCAGCTCCAATGTCTGTGCGCAGGCGCCATATAGCGCCAGGAAGAGCCAAGACCTACTCCGGCTATCTTCGGGGAGCGTGATGTGCCATAGCCGGCCGTCAATCATCTTCCCTCTGGATAGGAACGCCCATTCCCCGCGGGGAGTCGGAATCTTCTCTATAGGATTACACAGTGAGTACGGGGCAAAAAAAAAGACATACTGTAGCTCGCGCTACTATGCTTAATTTAATCCTACAATGTTGTTACTGAGGGTGAACCACCGCTTTAAGGAAAACTGGCATACGTTTCTAAGATTACAAACAGAGTAATGTGCATCAGATAGGATCAAGCACGGCTAGATCCCTCTCATACATAGCGATCATGGCTCCTTGAATTTAGGGTCAAGATACGCTATATTACCAAAAATATTGGACGCCAAAGTTTAGACTCAATCAAGGAAAAGTACTGATTGCAATTCTAGAAAACTGGTATTACTATAAAAAAATCCCTAAAGGGAAGGCCCCTTAAATAATTTCTAAATAAAAACACTTTTTCATTGTCTTCTATACAATTAAAAACCCTCACGTTGGATCATCTTAAATGGTTATGTAAATGTATAAATGTTATTAAAAGAGAAGTCTTTTTTTTTTTATATTCATACTTACCTCGGTGGTTGCAGCATCAGACTGATGCCGCATCTGTTCCCCAGTGTCTCTGCACTGAAAACCGAGCCACCGAACACCATCGACGGCTCAGTTCTCACTTCTCCCTGAGTCACTGTCAGTCAGCATCGCTTCTGCTCTACTTCTCGGCGCTCATTGGAGTGCTGAGCCATGGAGGGGTGATGAGTGACCGTCTCAGTGGCTCACTGAGATGCTGAGACTGCCATCAATCAAGGCAGCTGGCGGAACCCAGACTTGGAACTCTGGATGATGCGCTGCCCCGACCGATGGCAGTGACGTCAACAGAGAGCAGACTTCAGACCGATCTCTGCTGAAAACGGGTCACAGGAGTGCAAAACGAATTGCACTTCTGTGACCCAGAGGAGAAGCCCAGCCTAAAAAGCTCAGTCTGGACTTCTCCTTTAATCATTCCTTTATTGTTGTAGCTAGAATTTAGAACTGATTCACACCAGTAGCTGTGCTGATTACACGCGTTGTGCTGTGATGACAGCTAATTGATTGATTTTTGTTTTTTGTAACTTTATTGAAATATATGAAGTAACATTTTATAATTTTTTCAATTGGTGATCTGGCCAACAACACACCTCCTGTGCTCCCACTCTGGATCAAGGTGCACAGGGGACACCCTTGGACAACAGCGTTGTTAATCTGAGAGGAGAGGTAAGTTCGATTTACTAGCAAATTTAAATACACGACTAAATTGAACCCAAACTGCAGCTAACACTTTATAACCGCTTGTCGACCACCCTATAGCACATTTAAGGCTACAGGATGGCCATGCTGGACCGGAACACATAAATATATGCGATCCTGCACTTCCCAGTAGCGGGTGAGTGTCACTACTTCTGTGATTTTACACAGCGGGAGCCGATCACCTTCTGATCATTCAGTACACAGGTAGAATGGCAGTCCGCCCATGTAAACAAGGCAGATTGCTGTTCTGTTAACAGAAAAAGGCATGGATCATGTGTTCCTGTAAAGCATGAACACCGACCCATGCTTTCCACTACACTGAATCCCTATCTAGGCACACATTTACCCCTTGAATCGCCCCTGATGGTAACCGCTCCCCAGCCAGTGTCATTAGTACAGCGACAGTGCATATTTTTAGCACTGATCACGCTAATAATTATTATTATTATACAGAATTATAATAATGTCACTGGTCCCCAAAAAAGTGTCAAAAGTGTCAGTTATGGGTCAGACTTGTCCACCGCAATATCGCAGTCCCGCTATAAGACGCCAATCATTGTCATTACTAGTAAAAAAATAGATTAAAAAATCCATGAATCTATCCCATAGTTTGTAGACTCTATAAATTTGTGCAAACCAATCAATATACACTTATTGCGATTTTTCTTACCTAAAATATGTAGCAGAATCCATATTGGCCAAAACTTTGGATAGGTTTTATAGCAAAAAGTGAAAAAAACAAACATATTTTTTTCTAAATTGTCAGTTTTTTTGTCGCTTATAGTGCAAAAAATGTAAAAGGGCAGTGTGGATCAAATACTATTTGTGGAAAAAAAAAAATATTTGGATACAGCATCACACGATACAACTGTCAGTTAAAGTAACGCAGTGCCATATTGCAAAAAATGGCCTGGTTGTGAAGGAAGGTAAATCTTCCCGAGGGTAAGTATGTACAGTAACAGTTTTTCCATTTGGGATAAAAGTTTTACATAAATAAAGCTGATCATTGTGAGCATCCCTGTCAGTGGTAAATGGTTTGTCTCATCTCTGAAAATGATACATCTGGAAGAGAGCTTGTTCTTTTTTTAAAACAACAGGCTTACTGGCCAGATCACCAGATGAAAATAGAAGAAAGAAAGCCTAAAAAAGGAAACTAATGCAGCCACCACATCTAAGTATTGGTGAACTGCAATATAACACATGTTTGCTTTTGGGTTTAATACCACGTTAAATAAACTAATATAAAACTACACAGTATTGTCACCTAAAGCCTACTAAACAATTAGCTGTGTCATGGAAAAACACACACATTTGCCTATGTTTCCTGACAGGAAAGTCATTTGCTTCGTTTAGCTGCCTCATCAACAGAGAATAAATTGGCTGGGAGCCAAGCTGTTGTTTTAAGTGACTTACATAGCGAGTGGGGATATACATGAATACAGTAATTAGAAAACTGCATAGCATTTCCATTTTAGGAACCGGAGACTTGTCTTTGTGTAACCATGCGCTCATATCCTTATGTTGTCAGTGTAAGAACATCAAAAAACAAAGCTTACCAAGTCATGAACTCTGCCAATTTATGTGTGTAAAACAATGCAAAGTTTTGATGTGGGATGTCAGAACAGACTACAATAGAGGCATTGGTTGTCTTCAATTACTATGAACATTATCACAGGTTTAATGTGTACATTTCAGCCCTTGATTAACAGTAGCAAAGTAGCACTAGCAGTAGCCCCTTGAAGAGCAATCCACTCTGGATATCGCTTTTTAGAGGGCATTTTATAGGTTATAAAGAGGCCTCCCTCCTCACTTGTTCCTCCTTCTGACCTCATGTCACCACTCTAACCTTTATAATATGTCTAAAAGAAAAATAAAGTTTTACCTGGAGCAGGGCTAACCATAAATGTTTTTTTTCTTTGTCTGAATTTCTCACTTCCTGTTTCTCCTCAGTAAGCTGGCCCCTATCATCCGAGCTGTTCTGGCTGGGAGTTAGTCAGTCTGCCCCCTCCCTTGGGACTACATCCCTGCATTCACAGCGTCTCCCCGCAGGGATGTAGTCCCAAGGGAGGGGGCGAGCACGCTGACTAACCCCCAGCCAGAATGCCTCGGATGATGGGGGCAAGCTTACTGAGGAGAAACAGGAAGTGAGAAATTCAGACGAAGAAAAAAAACATTTAGAAGGGAAATCGAAGGAAAAGGCAAGTGAACCAACAATGCATTAGCTTAAAGGAACCAATTTAGAAAATAAAAAACAAACCTTTACAACCCCTTTAACATTTTTTTTTAGCCTAAGGTTTGGGGTTGAGTGTTAGGAGATTATCTTAAAGCCACCACCCTCTCCTCACCATATTGTAACCTACAGAAAAACTGCTATTCTCAGAACCCATCCGAAGTTGGAACCTGGCCTTGAAATAGTGGGAAATCAGTTGCCTGGCTAGACCCTCAGCTTTTTTTTAGGTTTATCAATATACGATCAGCATTGACAGGGGGATACAGATCCTAAAGTATAACAAAAGGCAAACCATTTTAGTTTTTGATAATGTTGACCTCAGAAAAGAAATAAAGAGAAAATCTTTCAATGGGGACACTGGTGACAACCGGGGATTCCCTCACTTCTGAGGTATTTCCTCTGACTTCCTGTTTTTGCCATTGGACGATAAGTGAAGGGAAATCTACCCAGTAGGACAAATTTGGCACACAAAAAAAACAAAAACTGAGAAGGGTTATAATTATAACCCTTCCTTACGCTATCCAAAATGAAAAAATAAACTTTTGCCTTGAGTTTCACTTTAAGTAAATATTGTTTTTAGGTTCTGCTTTAAGACAGGAGATTCTTTGGGGGGGGGGGGGCATTGGTGCAAATGCAGATACATTTTTGGTTATGAGAGGTCCATAGTTAATTGCATTTGTAATTGCATCTGCATCTAACCATGCCAAACAGGGTCCCTGTGCAGTAGAGCACTCATTTTGCCCCACCATTTAGAACTGGTCATTCACAACCCATATCAGGGTTGTTTTACCTGTAATTTTATTTATTTTGTTTTTTCCAGTAATGTTGCCAAGTTAGAGAAATGTAGCTGATTGGCTGCCGCCTTAACGTCACCGTCCTACTGATAGATCAATATATTAAAATACCCGTTTAATAATATGACTATTGAGAGCATCATTTTATTCTTGGGAATAGCAACCTACACACCTTGTTTTCCCATTACAAATTGTTTTTTTAGATGCTGTAATGTTCTTTGTACATGCCATCTAACCACGCCTGTGGACTGACAATTGTTATAAAGTCAGCAGGGACAGAATGATGTGTAAGCTATGCTGTGTACTTCTAGAACTAAGGAAATGTTTGTAGTGAGGGAGAAGACGGCTATGAGACCTGGCTTCCAATTAAAACAAATGGGATTCTCATTAGTCTGCAAATATAATGTAGATGAAAACAGAACAAAATATAGTAATTAGGAGCCATAAAAACACAAACAGGGTGGAAAACAAATTCCTTGTTGTTCTACACAGTGTACTCCAGTAAACCCAGACAACTTTTTTAGGTTAATGTTGAGCAAATATTCAAATACTAAAGTACAAGGAGTGTATCTTCAGTCCCATTCTTTTTTGGGAGTGTTCTGTTCACATCTGTAAGGATAATGTCTTTGTATGCCCTCATAACCTCAGTCTGAGGAGCCTGGATTTACAGTAAGCTTCCACGATAAAATAAAAGGCCACAGTCCTCTATCCTGCACATATTATATAGTCACCGACCACTTTCGTAGGTTCACTTGTTCAATTGCTTGGTAACCAAATTGCTAATCAACCAATTACATTGCAGCAACTCAAAGCATTTAGGCATCTATACGTGGAGAAGATGACTTTCTACTGTTCAAACCGAGCATTAGAATGGGGAAGAAAGGGGATTTAAGTGACTTTGAACATGGCATGGTTGTTGGTGCCAGACAGGCTGGTCTGAGTATTTCAAAACTGCTGATCTACTGGGATTTTCTTTCACAACCATCTCTGGGGGTTTACAGAGAATGGTAAAAAAAAGTATCCAGTGAGCGGTGGTTGTGTGGAACGAAAATGACTTGTTGATGTCAGAGGAGAATGGGCAAGCAAGATGATAGAAAGGCAACAGTAACTCAAATAACCACTCGTTACATCCAAGGTACGCAAAATGCCATCTCTGAATGCACAACACATCGAACCTTCAAGCAAATGGGCTACAGAAGCAGAAGACCACACCATGTGCCACTCTTGTCACCTAAGAACAGGAAACTGAGGCTACAATTTTTACAGGCTTACCAAAATTGGACAATAGAACATTGGAAAAATATTGCCTGGTCTGATAAGTCTCAATTTCAGTTGTAACATTTAGATGGTAGGGTCAGAATTTGGTGTAAACAATAGGAAAACATGGATCCATCCTGCCTTGTATCAACGATTCAGGCTGGTGGTGTAATGGTTTGGGGGATATTTTCTTGTTACATTTTGTCCCTTTAGTACCAATTAAAGTGGAGGTTCACCCAAAGAAATTAATTTTTACCATTAGATTGAGGCTAATTTTACTAAGCAGAATCGGATGCTTTTTTTAAAATCAATGCAGTACTTACCGTTTTAGAGATCGATGTTCTCTGCGTCTTCCGGGTATGGGCTGCTCGACTGGGCGTTCCTATTTGATTGACAGCCTTCCGACGGTCGCATACAGCGCGTCACGAGTTCCCGAAAGTAGCCGAACGTCGGTGTGCAGGCGCCGTATAGAGCCGCACCGACGTTCGGCAACTTGTGACGCGCTGTATGCGACCGTCGGAAGGCTGCCAATCAAATAGGAACGCCCAGTCCCGAAGATCATACCCGGAAGCCACGGAGAACATCGATCTCTAAAACGGTAAGTACTGCATTGATTTAAAAAAAAAACACCCGATTCTGCTTAGTAAAATTAGCCTCAATCTAATGTTAAATTTTTTTTTTTGGGTGAACTCCCGCTTTAAGCATCATTTAAATGCCATGGCCTACCTGACTATTGTTTCTGACCATGTCTATCCCTTTATGACTACAGTGTACCCATCTTCAGGATGGCTACTTCCAGTAAAATAATGCACCATGTCATAACGCTCAAATCATCTCAAACTGGTTTCTTTAACATGACAATGAGTTCCCTGTACGCCAATGGCCTCCACAGTCAGCAGATCTTAATCCAATAGAGCACATTTGGGATGTGGTTGAACGGGAGCACGGGTGATGATTCCGATCATCACCGTGCAGCCGACAAATCTTCAGCAAATCTTCAGCAACTTCATGTCAATATGGACCAAAAGCAAAGGTCTCCAACGCCTTGCTGAATCTATGCCACGAACAATTAAGGCAAAAGGGGGTCCATCCGGGTACTAGCAAGGTGTACTGAATAAAGTGGCCGGTGAATGTATATATACAGTATATATATATATATATATATATATATATATATATATATAAAAAATTAGAGATTAGTAAAAAATGGCAAGGGCAGGGATCTCAGTGTAACAGTCCGAGCACACTTTTTCAGCATGCTTCAAGGACAGATTTTGAATACGGGTTAATAATCAAATTTGTACATTATTTTACACTAATCTTTGTAAACACTTTTACTAGGCATTGTTTAATAAAACCATACCTAACCTTTTCCATACAGAACAAGCGCTAGTCCTTCACATTTTCATGACCTTTTCATTTTCATAACAATGCTAGGGTCTGGAAGATTCCCATATGAAGTGATAAAAAACAGGTTAACTGGCATTATGACAAATAAAAAACTGATGACAATATTGGCTGACACCCATGCCAAATTCTTTCCTAGTTAGAAAACTTGGGAGACTTTATTTTCAACCCTCCATGGTTTGATGATTCCCTACTGACCATCTGTCTTCAATATCCTCCTCCCCCTTCCTCTATACCTTTGTACTCCTCTTCTTGTGTCTCATCCTTGCCTTCCCAGTCTTCCCCTTACCATTTCACTTTCTTTTTTTTTTCCTGTTGTGATCTTGTATTTGTAGTCCTACTGCCTCTCTTTTCTGTATACTTCCCAAAACATATATACTGTATACGCCACTCTGCTTTGCCTGGATGACCCCCATGACCTTGTTTTTCAGGGCTCCATATACTGTATATCTCTATAACATTGTGCTACTGAAATAAAGAGGATCTCTTATCTAATACACCCTGCAACACGTAGTCCATTCATTCTTTTTCTAACCTTATCCAAATTTATATAGTTTATTGACCCTTGTTCAATTTTGTAAATACTGTATTTTGAGGCTTACAAACTCAACAAAACACACATTTAATTTTCACAGGCCAGAGTATTTCAGAAGAACTGTGCTTTAAAAATTTTTTGGTTAGTTGCTTACAATAATTTAATACCCATAATTCATAACAATATCCTTCTCTTCATGAACTACTTCAACGTACAGTCCAATTGCACATTCAATCTCCTCAGTGGCCAGTAAGGGCACTCGCTGGACACTGAAATGGATAGGCAGTCACTGACCACAAAATGGCAACAAACATGGAACATAAAGTCAGCAAAAGTCAGGCGTCAGTAACACAGAATATTACAATGTGATTAAAATTTTTACAGCATTTCATTGGGGTCTAGTGCTTGCAGTGTGCTTTATTAAAAATATTCTGCCAACACTCTGTCATGAGTGTTTAATTAAAAATGTATTGTTTTTCACCCTGTGCTTAAAGCACCAATCTGACATCACCCTTTGAGTTTTAACCTCATGTGAAAATTGGTTGTTTTACTTGTCTCACGTTGATGTATTATACAAATCAAAATTAAAGAAGCACTATTAGAAGCACCAGTAATAAATCCAGAAATCGTGATTCCAACCTAGATGGAATCGCAGGGTTTCCCACATCACACTAGTGTGAACCGGCCCTTAAGCAATCATGTATTGTATTCAGGGGTAAAGTCCTGGGGAAAAAAGTGTGTGAACTCCCACCCAAGATCCACTCCCCCCACCAAAAAAAAAAAAAATGATACGCTCATATGCATAATTACTAAACCGCATGTTTTTTTTTTTCGATCCACTGTACCTTACTTTAAGTTCTTTCTAAATCCCGCGATAACTCGCGGCAGACCACCACAATGTCTCCTGGGAACAATGACAAAAGCTCCCAGGAGACATTGCGGTATCGAGGAAGTGACGGAATACCCGCACACTACCCGATGAATCCATATACAGGAAGCAGCCAGTAACATAAAGGATTACTAAGGTTCGCCTGCCCCTGATAGTGACTTGAGCTGGGCATCGCCACTTAGTGAAGGATTGGCTCGGCTGCTCTTGTCCTGCAAAGGGAACTGCGTTCATGCTGTGAAAAAAGTGCAGGGACTCCGTTCCCACGCGTTCCCGCAGGACTTGAGCCCTGATTGTATTGCATTTGACCATCTCTTAGATGTGATAGCTGTGAGGTGATTGGTTTACTTTTTTAGGCTTTCTTTCCTTTATTTTCACCTAGTGCTCCAGCCTGTAAATCTGTTGTTTGTTAAGAGTGTTGAGACAAAACATTTACACTGACAAGAGTGCTTTCAATGACCAGATTTTTTTTATTCATGTTAAACCTTTATCCAAAAAGAAAAAAAAAACTTTGGGGCAGATTCACATAGATTTAGAAAGGCGCAGCATATCAGAGATACGCTACGCCGCCGTATCTTACCTGGCTTTTAGTTGAATCCAGGAAGATTTTGCGCCGTAAGTTACGGCGGCGTAGTGTATCTCTCGGCGCGTAATTCAATTTGGCGGGTAGGGGGCGTGAATCATTTAAATGAAGCGCGTCCCCGCGCCGATTGAACTGCGCATGCTCCGTTTCGAAATTTCCCGCCGTGCTTTGCGCGAAATGACGTCGCAACGACGTCATTTTTTAAACTTAGACGTGACTTACGTCCATCCCTATTCACAGACGACTTACGCAAAAATAAAAAAAATAAAAAATTTGACGCGGGAACGACTGCCATACTTTAACATGGCAAGTATATCTATACGCCACAAAATAGCAGCTTTAACTATACGCCGGAAAAAGCCGACTAGAGACGACGTAAGAGAATGCGTGTACGTTCGTGGATCGTCGGAAAAAGCTAATTTGCATACCCGAAGCTGAAAACATCGCAAACTCCACCCAGTGGGCGCCGAAGTATTTCATCTAAGATCCGAAGGCGTACGAAGCCGTATGCCTGTCGGATCTTACCCAAATGCCGTCGTATCTTGGTTTGAGGATTCAAACTAAAGATACGACGCTGGAAATTTGAAAGTACGCCGGCGTATCAGTAGATACGCCGGCGTACTTGCTCTGTGAATCTGCCCCCCTGTTCCTATAACTGCTTGTGTAACAGCAGTGTGAGCTGGAGTTTGGCTTCAATTATGACAATGCTGCTGTGCAAAGGTGCCCCTTCATCCAGAGTAATAACTTGCCAAATTACCAGGTGAAAACAGAGGGAAAAAAAATTCCATTTTTGGTTCGCGGTTTAATACCGCTTTCAAGTTATTCAGACTGTGGTTGCGACTGAACTTTAGAGCATCCACCCAAATTTGAGTAATCCTCTGTACTACCGAGTTACAAGTTCACTCAGTCTGATTAAGTAACTGCAAGATGAGGAATACAAGTTTTAACGTCACACATCCCTTCACTTCCAGGATAATTTGATTCACAGTCATGTCTCTAACTCAGGCTAAATACATGGGAGTTTACCTACTGTAGCTAATGGAATAGGTTGACCATTCAAAGGAAAACTTACATTTGGTAAACTGAATGGCCCGGATTCACAAAGCACTTACGCTGACGTATCTCAAATTATGCCGCGTAAGTGTAACTATGCGCCGTCGTATCTGTGCGCTGTGCCCACAATCTGAGATACGCCTAAAAATAGGCTTCCTACGACCGACGTAACTTGCCTACGTCGTCGTATCGTGGGCGCATATTTACGCTGGGCGCATTTGCCGCTCCCATTGATTTTCTATGCACATATGCAAATGAGGGAGATACGCCGATTCACGAACGTACTTGCGCCCGGCGCATAATATACACGGTTTGCGTAAGTCGTACGTCCGGCGTAAAGTTATTCCCCATATATGAGGCGCAACTCATGCAAAGGTATGGACCAGGGAACACAGCCGTCGTATTTTACGTTGTTTACGTAGTACGTGAATAGGGCTGGGCGTAGGTTACGTTCACGTCGTAGGCAGTGATCCGTCGTATCTTAGGGAGTAGTTCCGATGTGATTCTGAGCATGCGCACAGGGATGCTTCTATGGCGCTTGCCCCATCATTTGCATGGAGTCACGCCTCATTAGCATGGCTCAATGACCACTTCCATCTACGCTGGCTTATGCCGAGAAAACCCAGTGTATCTTTAAGAGCGAGTGGGAGCAAGTGCTTGGTGAATCCAGTGCTTGCCTCTGTGCGCTGCGTCGGCGTAGCGTATATAAGATACGCTACACCCGCATAAATATGCGCCAATGTATGTGAATCCGGGCCTTTGTTATCTAATTCAATCTGCTGCTATAATTTTCCTGAAACATAGCATTCAGCATATCGTTTTCATGGCTGTGGATGAAGGGTTTATGCTTCCCCCACTATGTAGCTCATTTTGAGCCTTTACCTGGGGTGTCAGGGGGCATTGGAGGACTGAGAGACTTTTACCCAACTGACTGTGGGTAAAAAGAAAATGTACAAAGAAAATAGTACCATTGTATTGCACTGATTGGTGAATATGGCAAAAAGTAGATGATGTCGCACTATTACAGTGATACACCGTTTCACATCTTATAACTTCAGCTTGCTATGCGACGCTCTGAATTTGTTCACATGACATCTCAGAACTGCAAACAAGGTTAGTGATGGAAGTCTTCCCTCTTCCAGACCCTGTGATCGCATATCTGAAAAAGGTATGTGATATCCAGCATGTGTCGCTGACTGTGCAATGATGTCTGAATGATGAAATATGTCCACTCATAGACACCAGCCCAACGTATCCTTGGTAGAACATGGTACCAGTCCTCCTCTGTCAGGAGGTCACCTGAAGTTTGACCATTGCTCTTTGTCAATAGGCCAACCACACAGACTATATACTAGGATACAGGAAGGTCAGGCATTTGGAAAAAATCAACTATCAGTCTTCAGGTGAACACTGAGACCCGGATTCTCAGTGGAGATACGACAGCGTATCACCAGATACGCCATCGTATCTCTGTGTTGCGCCGTCGTATCTATGCGCCTGATTCTTAGAATCAGTTACGCATAGATATCTGTTAGATCCGACAGGCGTAAGTCTCTCACGTCGTCGGATCGTAACTGCATTTTTACGCTGGCCGCTAGGTGGCGCTTCCGTCGAATTCCGCGTCGAGTATGCAAATTAGCTAGATACGCGAATTCCCGAACGTACGCCTGGCCGACGCAGTAAAGTTACGCCGTTTACATTAGGCTTTTCCCGGCGTATAGTTGCCCCTGCTATATGGTGGCATAAGTGCGGCGTAACAATGTTAGGTATGGCCGTCGTTCCCGCGTCGAAATTTGAAAACGTTACGTCGTTTGCGTAAGTCGTTCGTGAATGGGGCTGGACGTCATTTACGTTCACGTCGAAACCAATGACGTCCTTGCGGCGTACTTTGGAGCAATGCACACTGGATCCACACTGATCCAAATTTGAATTAGGCGGGCTTACGCCGGCCGATTTACGCTATGCCGCCGCAACTTACGGAGCAAGTGCTTTGAGAATACAGCACTTGCCCGTCTAAGTTGCGGAGGCGTAACAATACGCCCGCACAAAATTACGCCGCTGGACGAGAATCTGGCCCTGACTATTCAATTGCCTCACCAATGGGAGATCCTGTATTTCTACTCTTTAGACTACCTTTTAAATGTCAATTTCTTTTTACCATGCAATCGAGAACATTCTTTATAATATGTATGCACAGGAAGGCATAGAAATATAATTTTTCTGTTTGCGTAATTGGTTCACCGTTTTATTTTCAGGCAGTATATACACTGCTCAAAAAAATTTAAGGAACACTTTGAAAACATATCAGATCTCAAAGGGCAAAAATCTCATGCTGGAAATCTATACTAATATGGACTGGGTAATGTGTTAGGAATGAAAGGATGGCACATCATTTGATGGAAATTAAAATTATCCACCTACAGAGGGCTGAATTCAAAGCCCCTCCCCCCCCCCCCCCGAAAATCAAAGTGAAAAAATTATGCAGCAAGCTAGTCCATTTTGCTGAAATTTCATTGCAACAACTCAAAATGGTCCTCAGTAGTTTGAATGGCCCCCAAGTGCTTGTATGCATGCCTGACAACATGCTCCTAATGAGACGACGGATGGTGTCCTGGGGTATTTCCTCCCAGATCTGGACCAGAGCATCACTGAGCTCCTGAACAGACTTAGGTGCAACCTGGCGGCACCGGATGGACCGAAACATAATGTCCCAGAGGTGTTCTTTTGGATTTAGGTCAGCTGAGCATGGGGGCCATTCAATGGTATCAATTTCTTCATCCCCCAGGAACTGGCTGCATGCTCTTGTCACATGAGGCCGGGCATTGTCATGTACCAGGAGGAACCCAGGACCCACTGCACCAGCGTAGGGTCTGACAATGGGTCCAAGGATTTCATCCCGATACCTAATGGCAGTCAGGGTACCATTGTGTAGCCCAGCCCTCAAAATTTCCACTCGCCTACTAGCATTTGGCGAGTGGATTTAAGCTGGGGGCGAGTGATGACAGGGCTGCATGACCAATCTCCCTCCAATCTGTGCCTACACTGAGGCCTCGTACACACGGACGGACTGTCCGCTGAAATCGGTCCGCCGGACCGTTTTCAGCTGACATGTCCGCCCGGAGATTTCTGTCTGATGGTTGTACACACCATCAGACAGAAATCCGCGTGTACACGATACGCCGTGACGTGGTCGCGTCGTCACCGCGACGATGACGCGCCGATGTGCACGGCCCTGGAAGTTCAATGCTTCCACGCATGCGTCGAATCACTTCGACGCATGCGAGGGATGGCAGCCGATCGGACATGTACGGTGAGTCTGTACAGACGACCGAACATGTCCGACGGACAGGCTTCCAGCGGACATGTTTCTTAGCATGCTAAGAAACAGTTGTCCGCTGGAAAACGGTCGGCTGGACAAATGTCCGCTGGAAACCTGTCCGGTCAGCCGTACACACAACCGAACATGTCTGCTGAAATTGGTCCGCGGACCAGTTTTAGCAGACATGTTCGGTCGTGTATACGGGGCCTTAGAGTCCCGATGAGATTGGCCGCGCACAGGCAGAGCAGTACACAGGTGCTCTACTTACAATTCTCATTAAGCCATGGAACCCAACAGTATGACCTCTCTGAGCCTGCCCCCCCTCCCCCGGGCCCCGACCAATGTAGCTGGAGTGCAGAAAGTAATGAGTGAGGTGGAGGATTGGAAAAATTACCACTCCGGTGCAGCGCTCACTGAAAGTTGCCCTGACATGAGAGCGGCAGCCTTCTAGTTTGTGCAGTTTTCTTCTCCTTGTGCTCTATGTAAGTGTTTAGCCTGAGCACTGTGAACAGACTGGTCTCAATGTGTGCTGTGCACTGTCAGTGTGCGCTGTGCTATGGTGTCAATGGCTGTGCAGTTGTGTGGATCTCAGCACTGGATTGTACTCCCTCCCGCTGTGCTGCAGCTCCTCTCCTCTCTGCTAGCCTGAATAAAAGGGGGAAGTGGGGACATGCAAGCGTGGAGCCGCACACACAGGCTCCTGATGAGATGAATGGGCCCTGTCCCTCTGGTCTGCTCCCAGTGCCCTGTCCCATTTTGTTAAAGTTGTTGTTGGTAATATTTAATTTTGTAACTTGATTCTGCATAAAACATTGTCATTCCATGAGATAATCTACGAGGGCGTGTTTACAGGTGCAATTAGGCGCAGGGCAGTGTATGAATTAGGTGGGGCAACTGGTGGCGAGTAACTCTTGAGGCCTGGCTAGTAGCTCAGGACTTGAAATTTTGAGCCCTGGTGTAGCCTGTAGAGGTCTGTGTGTCCCTCAATGGATATACCTCCCCAGACCATCACTGACCCACCACCAAACCGGTCATGCTGAACGATGTTGCAGGCAGCATAAAGTTCTCTGCGGCTTCTCCAGACCCTTTCACTTCTGTCACATATGCTCAGGGTGAACCTGCTCTCATCTGTGAAAAGCATGGGGCACCAGTGGCGGACCTGCCAATTCTGGTGTTCAATGAAAAATGCCAATCAAGCCAAAACAATGTCTGGCAGTGAGCACAGAGCACACTAGAGGATGTCAGGCCCTCAGGACACCCCCATGAAGTCTGTTTCTGATTGTTTGGTCAGAGACATTCACACCAGTGGCCTGCTTGGGGTCATTTTGTAGAGCTCTGGTAGTGCTCATCCTGTTCCTCCTTGCACAAAGGAGCAGAAACGGGTCCTGCTGATGGGTTAAGGGCCTTCTTCAGCTCTGTCCAGCTCTCCTAGAGTAACTGCCTGTCTCCTGGAATCTCCTCCATGCTCTTGAGACTGTGCTGGGAGACACGGCAAACCTTCTGGCAATGACACATATTTATGTGCCATCCTGGACAAGTTGGACTGCCTGTGAAACCTTTATAGGGTCCAAGTATTGCCTTGTGCTACCAGTAGTGACACTGACCCTAGCCAAATGCAAAACTAGTGAAAAACAGAAAAGATGAGTAGGGAAAAAAATGTCAGACACCTCCACCTGAAAAAAGCATTCCTGATTTGGAGGTTGTCTCATTGTTGCCCATCTAGTGCACCTGTTGTTGTTCAAATAACAGCAAAGCAGCTAAAACTGATTAACAACCCCTTCTGTAAACACCCCTCTCCCTCTGCTACTTAACTGACCAGGTCAATATCCCAGGAGTTCCGATTCAAAAGTGTCCCTTGAATTTTTTTGAGCAGTGTATAACATTAGGGCTAATAATGACGTGATAGCACACAAAGAAAAAGAAAGTGATTTGAATGTGTCTGTAACCCTAAAAAAGTAATACGTTTTCTAAAATCATTGACTCATAGGGATTTTTTTTTTGTTCAAAGCAAATGTGGAGTTTCGCTTTAACAAGTAAATGCAACACATTTCCCAGCACATATTGGTTCAGTTGGGAACATTTTGGATGATATCACAAATATTACATGCTGCTAACTAGTAATAAAACTTTTCCCAAGAGCATTACACATGACTTCATGACTTCTAATTGCTTGCAGAGACTATTCTGATTTTCTACATACAAATTACACTTTTATCTACTGTTAAAAAATAATTGCAATATTTACCACCTACTATGTCTTAATTACACATAAAACTAAAAAATTACATGATTCTGGATGAAACACGCTACTCTATGATGTCCATATGGGGAGACAAAGGTCATACTAAGTATAAGCAATGACATGTTTCACAGGGGATTCCAGTTTGAGAATTCAGTATGCTAGTGAGAGTTTCATTTGTTTAACATCTGCAGTATGAACATTGAGCTAGAACTGTACTGCAAGTTAAAGACACAAAAATATTTCTGTGTTGTATAAATTGTGAGAAGTCAGATATTTGCTCCCTGTCATCTCTTTAAGTAATTGCAGTTGCATTTTTCACATTCTCAGTCTTAATAATAAGTAGCTTGTACTTTATGCATCACATATGGTGACAACAGAAATACCTCAAGAGTAAAATAATGGATTTGAAATAAAATCATATATTTCTGTTGGAATTACCATGTATGTTATAGGTTAGGATCAAGAACATTTGTTTCCACTTTGGTGTACTAAGACATAATAAGTATAAGTATGCTCAGAACTGAGTCAACATAAATAAGCCACAGTGAAAATTGATTACTGTATATACTAAATCAGCTAGAGTTTTTTGAAGCTAGGGTCCTTGAGCAGTGTGGGATTAATAACTCACCACACAGTCCCTAGATAGACTTTGTTGTGGATAAGTCACCATGATTATAGGACCATATTGATTTGAAAGTATGGTTGCAGTTTGATGGGACTTTTTAGATGCAATGCAAAAATGATCCAGTAGATTTCACAAAAAAAACAATATTTATTTTAGCAAATGATTAAAAGTACATATTATAGCCTCATAAAAACATATACAGTATGACTCATATAGTACAGTCCTTATGTTTACAGCTGCATTTATGGAGACCCCGACATGTTTCGCCCTAAAACTGGGCTTCCTCAGTGGATATGATCCGCTTGGGGTCAAAGCCTTCTAATGAAAAGAGAATAGTTTTAGTACCAATGTCACATGGTAGACCAAGCAGTGTAGAGCCAGTCATCTCCCATTGTCCGACCCCAAAGGGTTCTTTTTTAATTGAGGGATTTTTCCTACTGACCATCAGCATAAGGGGCATTCTCTGCATCAGACCCCAGGCTGGACTGATCCTCTGCAGGAAAAGACCCAGAAGCTCAGTCTCTCAGTGTATTTATGCAGTTTCCCAGCGGCCTTTAAGGTCCTGCGCCCTAGAATTGGCCAGGGCTGCATAAATATTCATACTTCTGTCTGCGTAACTCCACACCTACAGTTGTGCTCATAAGTTTACATACCCTGGCAGAATTTATGCAATTCTTTGCAATATTTCAGAGAATATGAATAACACAAAAACTTTTCTTTCACTCATGGTTAGTGTTTGGCTGAAGCCATTTAATATCAATCAACTGTGTTTACTCTTTTTAAATCATAATGACAACAGAAAATACCCAAATGACCCTAATCAAAAATTTACATACTCCAGATCTTACCGTGTATTTCCCCCTCTAACATCAATAACAGCTTGGGCTGTCTTGCATGAACTACACGTTTGAGATCTCCGCAGAGTGGCTCAATGATATTGAGGTCAGGAGACTGAGATGGCCACTCCAGAACCTTCACTTTATTCTGCTGTAGCTAATGACAGGTTGACTTGGCCTTGTGTTTTGGATCATTGTCATTTTGGAATGTCCAAGTACGTCCTATGCGCAGCTTCCTGGCTGATGAATGCAAATGTTCCTCCAGTATTTTTTGATAACATACTGCATTCATCTTGCTATCAATTTTGAACAAATTTCCTGTGCCTTTGTAGCTCACACATCCCAAAAACATCAGAAATCCACCTCCGTGTTTCACAGTAGAATTGGTGTACCTTTCATCATAGGCCTTGTTGACTCCTCTCCAAATGTAGCGTTTATGGCTGTGGCCAAAAAGCTAAATTTTGGTCTCATCACTCCAAATGACTTTGTGCCAGAAGGTTTGAGGCTTGTCTCTGTGCTGTTTGGCGTATTGTAAGCGTGATACTTTGTGGCATTTGCGTAGTAATGGCTTTCTTCTGGCGTCTGGACCATGCAGCCCATCGTTCTTCAAGTGCCTGCTTGTTTTGCATCTTGAAACAACCACACCACATGTTTTCAGAAAGTCCTGTATTTCACCTGAAGTTATTTGTGGGTTTTATTTTCATCCTGAACAATTTTCCTGTCAGTTGTGGCTGAAATTTTAGTTGGTCTACCTGACCGTGGTTTGGTTTCAACAGAACCCCTCATTTTCCACTTCTTGATTAGCGTTTGAACACTGCTGATTGGCATTCTCAATTCCTTGGATATCTTTTTATATCCCTTTCCTGTTTTATACATTCAACTACCTTTTTCCGCATATCCTTTGACAATTCTTTCAGAATCCAGAAACGTCAGTGCAGCATTGGATAAAAGATGCAAGGGTCTGTCAGGAATCCAGAAACTCATTGACCTTTGACCTCATTGACCTCCACACACCAATTGCAAGCAAACAAATCACAGGTGAGGATGGTTACCTTTAATAGCCATTCAAACCGCTTTGTGTCAAGTTGTGTGCATGTTATCAGGCCGAAATCCCCAAGGTATGTAAACTTTTGATCAGGGTCATCTGTTGTCATTATGATTTAAAAAGAGTAAACACAGTCGATTGATAATAAATGGCTTCAGCCAAACATTAACCATGAGTGAAAGAAATGTTTTTGAATGTTATCATTCATATTCTCTGAAAAATGGCCAAGAAATGATAAGTTCTGCCAGGGTATGTAAACTTATGAACACAATTGTATGTTCCAGAGAATTCTACCAATGTCTGGAAAGCAGAGAGAGTAAACAGATTAGCAACAACTAAGAGCACTGAACTGACCTAAATGAACAGTTGCCCTGCTTACAGTGAGCCCAGCTAGATTTGCCTAACACACTAATTAAAGCCACCCTAGTTACATTGATGCAAGCAAAATGTACCTAACAAAACCACACCTAGCTCCACTGAGCACAGTTAGCCAGCACTAAATCTAATTAATCCTAGGACCTATCTAGGAGGGTGCTACATACAGATCATTTGGAACATAAAAGCCACTCTTATATGTGAGTTTTGTCTTTTTTTATCTGTTTGTCTGGAGTCCAGATTTAAGTGATATCCTAATTGGTTAACTTGTGCTAAAGTTTACCAGTAGCCAAAACTTTTTTATTCGTTTTGGATAGAATTGAGAAAGGTTGGAACATGTAATGGAAAATATGGTGCACTCTAAACAGTTTTGCAGCCAAAGGGAAACAAGTGCTCTAATGATAAAAAGTGGATGGCGCCACCATCATGAATCTTTAAGTGTACATTATCACCAGCATATCATATGCTCAAAAAAATAGCTATTTATTAGTTACAAGCAAGCAACGTTTCAGAGTCCTTACATAAGCTCCTTCATCAGGCTAACAGTGACGGTCATTGTTTGTACCAGCAAGATCAAGTAAGCCTGCAAAGCTGGGCTTTAATGCAAGCACTCTACTGTACACAGGTGCATCCATTTGTGCATCTCATAGTATGTGCGCTAGCATGCAAATAGCAGCTCCAAGTGGGCTATTTAAGGCTGAGACCTTCAAGGCTCCAGTGCTGAGATATCTTCGAATGTACTCTGTGACTTGCCATTCTATATCTGATTCTATTCTTTTACCTTTTTTGTTCCCTGATTGTTCTGTGGTTCTTCTCTGTTTGCTGACCTGCTCCTGTATTGACCCTGGTATATCACTTAACTACAATTTCTGCCTATCACTCTGGTACCCCACAGTCTGTAAATTGCTCATCCAGCCTGTCCCTGACTTTGTCTCTCTCTGGCCAGTTCCTGTACACTTCTCATTGGTAACATGCATCTCCTGTCACATCCAGCCACGTGACCACATCGCTTATGACGAGTTCCAGTGACATCAGTGCAGTGGCATTCATATCTACTGACCCTTGTACCACGCCTTCATCCCTGCACTCCATTGAGGAGTGCTTGGACTGGAATAAAAGATCAAAAACGTTGCTTATTTGTGACTTATAGATGGTACCATTTTAAGTATATGATGTGCTCGTAGAACTTAACACTTGGGGAAAGTTTAGAACCCACCTCTCAGGATTTACAACTATCTTGGGCTCTACTAGCAAGATTTTGCCTTAATTTCTGTTTTGGTTATAACATTTTACCAAGCAGGAAGTAAGGGAAAAGCTGCAATAGGTTTAAGAATCCCCCATACTTGACTTGTAGTAAAACCTAACAAGAGTTCTAAACCTTCCCCACTATATCTGAAACTAAAAAAAAAAAAAATTCATGAAGAGTATTGCAGACACTCCTTTAGAATTTCATCACACCTCTGCACCAAAGGTGTTGATGCTTCAAAATATTTATGTACCTTTTGGAAACAGGTACACAAATCAGTCACATGGAACCCGGAGCATCCATAGCAGATACTCTGTGCATTGCTCAGCATTACTAAGCCATGCAGACAGGCAGACACATGGCAGAGGATTATTGATGTTGGCTGGGGGAGCCTGATGGAGAACTCTGAGACTAGTTGCCCATCAGGTCTCCCTCCTGTGTGATTGACAGTGGAAGACAGTGGGCGGATTTCATAGCCACTGTTCAGCACAATAGTTGCTAAGAAATCTGCCCACTGCGGTCTACTGTTAATCACACAAGAGACACCTCAAATCCACAGCTGCTGTACCTGTTGGGTAGACAGAGCCTGATGAGGAACTCAGAGAAACAAATTCCCCATCAAGTTCTCCTTGTTTGTGATTGACGTTGGACAGCATTGGCTGGATTCCAATGGTGCTATTGAACTGAATAGGCCATGATATCTGCTCACTGCTATCTACTGTCAATCTCAAGCAATGTGGACCTGATGGGGAACTATTCTCTCAGAGTTCCCATCAGGCTCTGTCCACTGTTAACATGCTCCTATGTCAATGGTTTCTAGGACATTGATGGCCTGTGTCCTAGCAACCAATGAAGCTAATAAACAAAATGATAATAAAGTTAAAAACACAACTCTCTCTCCCCTAAATTACTCTGACCTGTCTGTACAACAATTTCAAACTGGTCTTAATTACCTTCATTATCTATGAACTAGAGGTAATGTTCTCATTTGTCCCAGTCACAACGACACATTGCAAAAGTGATGCAAATAATCACACTACATTCATTTGTTAGGTGTCAGAACTGTTATGAAAACTGTTGCAGTGCTTTTTTATAAACTGAAGGCACCATATTGCCAGAAAAGTGTAATTAATACTTAATTTAATAGTTTTTTTTTATTAATCAAAGCAGATTAAAGCATTTAAAGCAGACCTTCAGTCAAACTTTTTTTTTTTTTTTTTACAGAGAGTGTGGTTTGTTATAACGGTGTACATGCCCCTTGGAGTAAATTCACTGCACCTCTTATTCCAAAGGAAGTGAGCAGAAAATAAATGTGTTTCTAACCCTTTCCCACTGTGCAAAATCCCAGCTGGGGTAAGACAGTGATTATCGCTACCGGCTATAGCAGTCGCTTACGATATTCGCAAGAGAATCTGTCAGGCTGGTTGTACCCAAGTTGATCGGTTGATCAACTTGGTACATTCAGCCTGCCCATAAACTATTCAAATCTCGGCTGGTTCCTGCTGAACCGGCCCAGATTCAAACCGTGTATGGCTGGCCTTAGAGATGTCTCTGGATTTGTTATTTATTGCTATTCAAGTTAACACATTTTATTGTCACGTACCACCTGTCTTGTGTAGGCCTTTGGCATGATTGTTATTTAATATTATCTATATCCAGTCAGCAGATTGGTATCTTTTATTGTACCTGAAATATTTTATTTTGCCCATTGTGGATACTGCCTTGTAATAAAATAAAATTTGGGAAAAAAAATATATACAGTATCTACTGTATATAAATAATGTTCTTGTCTATTGCCAATTTTGCCCATTGTGGGTACTGCCTTGCTGTAATAATATAACATTTGGAAAAATATATATATACAGTATCTACTGTATATAAATAATGTTCTTGTCTATTGCCAATTTTGTCCATTGTGGATACTGCCTTGCTGTAATAAAATAAAATTTGGAAAAAAATAAGTATATATACTGTTTATAAATAATGTTCTCGTCTTCCTGATGGGTCTGATATCTAAAGGAGAAAAAAAAATCACTATCCATTAGAATGTAAGAAAAAAAAATATTTGTTTTCCAGTTTTCAATTACATGTAAAATGCCATTGCATAAACACATTAATTATTAAAACCAAAAAATGTATTTGGTTTTATGAGCTAATTGTTAATAAATCAAGAGCCATTCATGTCTGAAAGGGAGATGCTCTAAGACATAGAGCATGACAATACTGCAAAGCAACAGTACATGGCACACATTACTTCACTGACCAGACAGCACGTGTGCTGCAAAAAAAACAATGTCTGAAGGGTAAAAGGTTAATAAAATAAATATACAGAAAAAACACTGCATTATATACAGCATCTCTAGCCAATTTCAGAATTGCACCATGCTTGTAGTCCGTGTCCCTGTGAAAATGGACAGGGTGAAGTTAGTGAACAAGTTTCTTCAAGTTGCAGCCAGCTGAGTTAGATGAAAAAAAATTCACCAAATTGATCTTATATTCAATAGATTAACTTTTCTATGCCCTTCAACAACTTTTCAGTATCCCTTTTTTTTCTATGCAAATGACTTTTTAAATAAAAAGTGGATCTAGTTTACTGAAGTGTGAATTGAGATGAAGGGAAGTGAACCTGCGTCTTTTTGGTTAAATCATGAACTGAATCTTTGTACACTTCAAACTTCCAATCATGTTCAAGGGACTCTAAAAATAGGGTCTTTACATAACTGGATGTTTAAGGTATACATGGATTCACGTCATTTCAGTGTTACTTCCGACCCAGGTTCACTTCACAACCTAATTTCACATTTTAGTAAATCAAGATATTTATTTACCAAGTTATATAAAACAAGCAGCCATTACAATATTGAATAACTTATTGAAACCTTAAATAAGTGATAAAAAAAAATTCAACATGTTCATACATTAGTATATTCAGTTAATGGTTGCCTACTGGCATCCATTGACCCTTTGTGGTCAGTGGTTCCTCTCTTCAGCCACCGCAGTTGCTCATTTTACAAGAATTGGACAATAGGCATCATATACAGTAAATAAAATTTCTGAAAATTACTATACAGATATCTCAATGGGCTTAGGTGAAATGTTCTAGTGCTTCAGTGGCTTCTATATGTATTATTAATTTTAGTAGTATACCTGATTTATGCAGTACAAAGTGGAGGCAGACAGTACAGTTACAATATCATTCAATACAAAAGGAATCCTAGCTTGGGTCCTCCGTTGCTCCAAACACTACATGACATGCACCCCTTTCCCTTGCCATTGGTGGCATAATGGCATCCTTTAGGCTCAAGCGGCGGCCCTCCAGCTGTTGCAAAACTACAAGTCCCTTGCAATATCTCATGAGACTTGTAGTTTCACAACAGCTAGAGGGCTCTCCTTTAGGCCATTGTAAACCCTTATTTTGTTAATAACAAACATGTTATACTTACACAATGGTTTTGCCCAGAGCAGACTCGATCCTCCTCTTCTTGGATCCCCCAGCGGTACTCTTGGCTCCTTCTCCCGCTGGGTGACCATCATAGCAAGCTGTTTGCTATGGGTTTGCCATTTTGACACTCACGTGGGCTAGCTCCTGAGACAGCTCTGTGTGTTCATGGACACAGAGAGCACAGCTCACCCCTGCCCATTCTCCCTCCTTACTGGCTGTGATTGACAGAGTCTTATTTGCACATCGCTGGATTGACATCGGGCTCGGGTAAGTATAAGGTGGGAGCTGCACTCAGAAGGGTTTTTATCTTAATGCAGCAGAAAAAGTTCAGCCTTAAATAAAATATATAGTGGATTGGTATATATTTTCTTTCAATACTTATTTTGGTCTGGACAAAAAGATACAATTTATTGAGAAGTGATAAGAGGAGTAGAATTTCTATTGAAAAGAATCAAGATAGTAGTGTGCGTGCACAGTAGGACCCAGATCCACAGTGATCATTTTGTAAGTGGTTGTTAATCCACTTGTATAAAAAGCTCCCATTCCCTCTGTATTAGAACAATAAGTTTCCCTGTGTCTGTGTTATATCATAAATATGCTTATATGTACTGATAGCACACCATCTTTCTGCGATCAGTTGCCTACTCTCTCCTCTCCCCTGCCCGAATAACAGTTCCAGTAGGCGGGGCCGAGCACTGCCGCTGACGTCACCCGGGCAGGAGAGAGAAGAGACTGAGCCGAGGAGTCACATGATCGCAGGAAGATGCTGTGTTATCAGTATAAATAAGCATATTTATGATATAACACAGACACAGGGGAACTTATTGTTCTAATACAAAGGGCATGGGAGCTTTTAATATTAAGTATGAGAGCAGCAGGAGTGGGGAGGGCGGGTGCTGACACAATAGACAGTCAGAGATGGGAGGGGGAGAGGATGGAGGAGAGGACACAGGAGACAGAGAGAAGAGCTGAGGATGACAAAGGCGCGTACGCGAACAACGGTGTCAGGGCTCAGCAGCCCTGATATGTCATGGTCAGCGTATAGGGGAAGGGCATAGCCAGCAGGATCAGATAGGTATTACAGGGGATACAGGGAGTCAAATGACACAGCACAAGCGCTATCCTATATAAGATGCTTTAAGGAAGCAGGATCAGTTATTTTTGGGGGGTTAACAAACGCTTTAAGGAGAGACTTTGTGGTACCCAGCAGATTGCACACGAAGATCTCAGCAGAGCGGGAAAATGTAAATATGCTGAATTTAAAGGCTGCTAAGGATGGGCATCAGGCCCAACTGGAATAAACGCACTTACTAGTGGAGTCCATTTGGGCGCTTGGGCACCGCCCCCTCTCTCCAGCCACCCCATCTGTGTACTATGGGTAGATTCATGCATTGCATGAATCTATCCACGGCTGCTGTAGCCACCCCCATTCAGGCCTCCGGTCCCCTTTTGAGCGATGAATGCCTGAATTACAGCAGGGGGGTGTTTTTAAAGCAACTGATTAGAGCCATAGGCTCTAATAGGCTTCAAAAAAGGTGCACTGTGAGTGCAAACCATTGCGCTCGCAGTGTTTGCTTTGCTTTGCTTTGCTAACACAGAACCGGCTCTCAGCCAATCAGAAGGCCCGGATGTAATACCGGGCACCTGATTGGCTGAAGGTAGAGGCAATCTTATTGGCCGCCTAGCAAAACAGGAAAAAGACACGCACAGAGAATGCATGGAGGACATGGAGCCATTGTTGTGCTTCTCGTCCCACAGCTTGCCGCCTGACCCGCTGCCTGACCCACCACCATGATGGGGTAAGTGCAGGGCAGACAGTGGGCGGGGGGTACAGTGGCTGCATATTATGGGCACAAAGACTGCAATTGATGGAGCACAGTTGGCTGCATTTGATGAGCACATAGGCTGCATATGATGGGCACAGAGGCTGCATATGATGGGCACAGATGACTGCATATGGTGGCCATAGTTGGCTGCATTTGATGGGCAGAGTTTCTGCATATGATGGGCAGAGTGGCTGCATATGATGGGCAGAGTGGCAGCATATGATGGGCACAGTTGGCTGCATATGATAGCCATAGTTGGCTGCATTTGATGGGCAGAGTTTCTGCATATGATGGGCAGAGTGGCTGCATATGATGGGCAGAGTGGATGCATATAATGGGCACAGTCGCTGCATATGATGGGCACAGTGGCTGCATATGATGGGCAAATTTTGAGCACCCTTTACTAAAAAGTATTTTTGACTATAAAGCAGACAGCAAAGGTCTTCTGATACACTTTCTACTTTTAGTTAAAATGATTACATGATAAAATGTAAAGCTTGTTCAAAAAAAAAAAGATTCTTTATTCGGGCTGCCTTGGAAGACAAGACAGGATTTACATACAACCCTTCTTTTGACAGAAGCATTAAAGTATAACTAAAGGCAAATTTTATTTTTAGTTTTGGATAGAGAGTTGAGATAGATTAGAACACCTGCCAATTTTTATTGCTGTCTGTGCCCCCTTTAACCACTAGCCGACCAGCCGCCGACCATACGGCGGCAGGTCGGCTTGGCTGCGCAAGATCACGTAGCTATACCCGCTCACCCCTGGTCCCAACGCGCATGCCCGGTGGGCGCGATCACCGCCGGGCACCCGCGATCGCTCGTTACAGAGCGAGAACCGGGAGCTGTGTGTGTAAACACACAGCTCCCGGTCCTGTCAGGGGGAGAAATGTCTGATCGTTTGTTCATACAATGTACTGTATGAACAGCGATCTGTCATTTCCCCAAGTCAGTCCCACCCCCCCTTCAGTTAGAACACACACAGGGAACATAATTAACCCCTTCCTCGCAGCTAGTGTTAACCCCTTCCCTGCCAGTGGCATTTTTATAGTAATCAATGCATTTTTATAGCACTGATCTCTATAAAAATGCCACTGGTCCCAAAAATGTGTCAAAAGTGTCCGAAGTGTCCGCCATAAGGTCGCAGTACCAATAAAAATCACAGATCGCCGCCATTACTAGTAAAAAAATATATTAATAAAAATGCCATAAAACTATGCCCTATTTTGTAGACGCTATAACTTTTGTGCAAACCAATCAATAAACGCTTATTGCGATTTTTTTTGGAAAAAATATATAGAAGAATACGTATCGGCCTAAACTGAGGAAAAAAATCGTTTTTTTATATATTTTTGGGGATATTTATTACAGCAAAAAGTAAAAAATATATTTTTTTTTTAAATTGTCGCTCTATTTTTGTTTATAGCGCAAAAAATAAAAACCGCAGAGGTGATCAAATACCACCAAAAGAAAGCTCTATTTGTGGGAAAAAAAGGACGCCAATTTTGTTTGGGAGCCATGTCGCACGACTGCGCAATTGTCAGTAAAAGCGACGCAGTGACGAATCGCAAAATGTGGCCCGGTCATTGACCAGCAATGTGGTCCGGGGCTGAAGTGGTTAAAGAGATTCTCCGTCTCTATTTGCCCTGCCCTGCTCATTGAAAGTAAAAGAAAATCCCCAAATTTTGGGGCGCCCCCAGAAAAGTAATAGAGGGGAAATGTTCCAATGGGAACACTAGTTCTGGTGACCTGGGGGTCCTTTAAGGAGTTCCCATAATTTGTAGGGATTTCTGCTCACTGGCTTTAGAACAGGAAGTGAAGGGAAATCTCCCAACGGGACACAGATGGCGAATAAAAATATTCTGACAGGGGTTATAACCCCCCCCCCCCCCCCCCCCGCCCCACCTGCGCTGTCCAAAATGAAAAAGAACATTTTGCCTATAGTTTAACTTTAAAGGTGATTCAAAAAATGTAAACAGTTTACATTTTTATAATCACTTCAAAGATTGTTTAGTTGGAAGGTAAAATGTAGATCAGAAATGTGTTCTATCAGTCATTCAAATAAATGCGTTTGCTTGTAAAATGAAAATGTAGATAGTAAATATGCAGAAACCTTTGCTTGCCATGTTTTTATATTAACAGCATTGCATTGTTTCACAGTTTGTCCCTATGAGAGACCTTTCACTGACAGGTGATGAAAGCGTATTTCCTGCAATATCACGTGATAAGTCTGCTAGATAATGTGTGTTTTTTTTCTTCTCTTGTCTGGCTGACAGCTCTCAGAGGGTTAAGACAAGACAGGATATAGCAATTATGTACACAAATGAAAATTATTATTATGTCCTAATAACAGATGTTCACAAAAGAGCTCTGCATATAGTAAAAGAGTAGAAAACATATTAAAACGAGTGCTAAACAACAGAGATCAATGTAAATAGCCATGCACTAAAAATCTGAAGTGATGTGATTTTGTGAAAGCATTTAGTAGCAGGTAGAATGCAAGTCCCCATTACACGTAATCTTGGCGTGCTTTGGTGAATTGAATGTGGACTTTCCTGATAAGAGACTAGCCCATCTCGCTACACATGCAATGAGTGCAAACTGCAGGAGCATTATGTATTTGTCTATTATCGACAGGCTTCAAAATCTTCCCATCTACAGTCATTTTTTTTTTTTTAATGCTGTTTAACATTTATGACACTCAAAGTTTAACTAATACTCATTTTAAGTTGTCTGCCAAAAATTGCTTTTGCACCTAAAATAATAAAATAATAATCGCGACTCTCAGCGACTTTGATATCCCTTTTGGCCATCGTCCAGTTTAAAAAGGAAATGATTGAGAGCAGTTTCTGCAATCCATTCTCACACAGCAAAACATATGCGTGTTTTACATGCACTCCACAATAAATCTAGAGGTAATCAGACATTCACTTGAGAAATGTAAGGCTGCAAGGCATTTTCCTTTTAAAGGAAATATTTTTCATTTTAATTGTAATGTCAGAGGCTGAGCCGTATAAAGTGTGCATTTTGGACACGCTAATCCTTCTGCCATCATCGCAAAAGAATATATAAACGCATCTGACTTATATCATGTAACAGGACCCCTAGGACTTCTCCTGGCATCATGGTAATAGAAGCTTACCTGTATCTGATGTCACTGTCCCCCCTTCTCTTTCCCTCTGCATTCACCTTCACTGAACTTCATCTAACTTTGCTTAGCAGAGCTTTGTGTTCCTGTGCGCTTTGCCACACCTACCATTATAACCCTCCTCTCTGTGATATGTGTTCAATCTTTGTTCCCTGGTCATAGTATGCAGACTTGCAGATGATGTATGAAAACTACATCCAGCATGGGAACAACAGCAATGACTGTTAATCATTTCTCCAGTGGGCTTTCGTATGCCTCTGAAGAGTTCAGCGTTGTCATTTTTGTGGTCGTTTCACACTATATAAATATTTTGCAGCATAATGATGTCACAGTGTTTCTGAATTGCCGAGAGTGATGAAGGCACTAAAGAATCATTTTTTTGTTTTACAGGCAGTTATTATATGAATGAGGGGCCCTGACCTTCCTGATGCTGAATAATGATCAGCTCATTGGTCTGAAAGGCTGTTTTACATTTAATAAGTTACTGTTTAACCATTGTGCTGCTCTGACTGCATTGTGAACACAATTCTGCTTTTGTATAAGGATGTAAAAAAAGTGTCTGTTTAAAGTCTTTGCATAATGTGGTGTAGTTGCATTTGGGATTATTTTTTTGCAAAACAGTTGGGGGATAATTACAAGAAAACATATTTTTAAACTTTAAAGACCAAGGGCCATATTCTCAGAAGAGTAACGACGGAGTATCTCAGGAAACTCCGTCGTATCTCTCTTTTTTGACCCGCGTATCTATGCGAGTGATTCTTAGAATAATTTTGGCATAGATACGCTTAAGATCCGACATGTGTAAGTCACTTACACTGTCGGATCTTAAATGTAATTCGCCGCCGGCCGCTAGGTGGCGTTTACGTTCAGGTCTCATTTGTTTATGCAAATTAGCCTGATACGCCGATTCCCGAACGAAATCGCGTCGCGTAACCGTCGCTAAGCGTAAGGTTACCCCTGCTATATGAGGGGTAACCTTACGCCAGTCCCACGTATGCCATGTTAAGTATGGCGTCGGGTCCGCGTCGTCTTTTCCTGTCGGGTACGTCGTTTTCCTGAGTCGTTCTTGAATACGACATTACGTCAATGACGCACACGTCGGCGTCATTGACGTTTTCCGCCGAGAACTGGAGCATGCGCACTGGGCTATTTTTAGCCCGGCGCATGCGCAGTTCGATCGAAACGGGGGCGCGCTTAATTTAAATATAAGCCGCCCCCTTTGAAATACGCGGGGATACGCCGGGCCTTTTACACTACGCCTCCGCAAACTACGGAGAAAGTGCTTGAGGAATATGGCACTTGCTCCAGTAAGTTGCGGCGGCGTAGTGTAAATAGCTTACGCAAGGCCGCCGCAGATTATTGGAGAATCTGGCCCCAAGTCAGTTCACTGACCCAAAGTTATATTACACTTGTTTAACTCTTTTTTTATATTATATTGTTTTTATTAAGAAAATTCAGAAATAACAAGAGTAGTAGGCCATTTCTTGGAATGTTACAATGACAAATACACGAATACATAAGATATGTATAAACAAAAACATAGTCCATGAATATAAGGGAACAAACAATAATGTTGAAAAAGATCAACTCATGTAGAGCGGCATGTAGTTGCCATCATCCCTTAATAACTAAACAATTGAAAGAACCTTAATGATATTGGGATTGTGGAGGCAACAAATAGAAGCTTCAAAATTTACAAAAAATACACAATTTATTACAAATATAAATATTACAAAATGGATAAATACAGAAAAAGAATATAATGATTAAATAGCATGATCAATATATTATGAATACTGTCCGTCATGGAGTGCCATCACCAGATAATTGATGGCAAGTTGGAGCAGATAACCGGCGCGTTTCGAATGAAAACATTCTTCATCAAGGTATATATATATACGTCGGCGGATGATCAGCCAATGGGAGCGGCGCATTTACGTTACACCTCTATGATGCGGCGCATTGTCGTCCACAGTGTGCTGTGCAATGGCTGCACACACACTAGCCATCAGCTGCACCTGTGACAGTGATCGATGGGAGTGGCCCATCATCAAGGAACGTGGACAGGTAAGTATATAAGGAACGCCAAGGGTGATGCATGGCGTCATTCCCTCTCCAATAGCTGGAGACTGAGGAGGCATTTTTGGTGCCTCCTCAGTATTCATATTATATTGATCATGCTATTTAATCATTATATTCTTTTTCTGTATTTATCCATTTTGTAATATTTATATTTGTAAAAAATTGTGTATTTTTTGTAAATTTTGAAGCTTCTATTTGTTGCCTCCACAATCCCAATATCATTAAGGTTCTTTCAATTGTTCAAACAATAATGTTTAACTCTGTTTTAGAAAAAATGGTCCTTCTATAGGTTAATGTCATAATGCGCTAGTATGCACCATATACTAGCACATTATGACAGAATTAACTGTAAAGTGGATCCCATCAACAGCAAGCTTCACCACCGACAAGGCTTACATCTTTCGTGTTTGCATGTTCCAGCCCCTTCAATGGTCACAATGACATCACTTCTGCACATGGGAGTCGTGGTCGTGGCACAGTGCTCTGAATGGACGGCCATTGTTTTCCTCAACAAGTTCCTTGTTAGGCTTGTAGAGGAACTCTACAAGCTTGCTTTGCATACACACGGTCAAGGCAAAATCTCCTTGTTCTCAAGCGCGGTGACGTACAACACATACAATGGCTAATCTCATGTGTTTGCGTGTTAAGTAAAAGTTTGGTAAGAGACGATTTGCACTTTTCAGTCTGTTGAAAAATGTTTTCTCTCCGTTACAAATGCTACTTTTACTCCCGTCTCATACTTTACTCTGAGCATGCGCGGGTTTCTTAGCATACACACGCTCGAGTTTCTCGTCGGAAACCAGCCCGACGAGGAACACGACGAGAAAATTGAGACTCCCGTTGAGGAAAAAGAGAACTTGTTCTCTTTTTTCCCTCGTCGAGTTCCTCGACAGTTTCCTCAATGAAAAACGTACACACGACCAGTTTCCTCTGCAAAAAAGCTCTCCCACCAAGTTTCTTGATGGATTCTGTCGAGTTTCTCGGTCGTGTGTACGAGGCCTGAGTCTTAAACCTCTTTAATGGTTTTATGGTGAACTAAGCCAATAAAATCGGAAATTTTAGTATGTTTAGTGGCTTTTTTAGGTAATGTGCAAAAGAAAAATATGTTTACATTTCTACCAAAAATATATCCTGTTCCAGGGATAATGAATCAGTGGACCTCCAGCTGTTGCAAAACTACAAGTCCCATCATGCCTCTGCCTCTGTGTGTCATGCTAGTGGCTGTCAGAGTCTTGCTATGCCTCATGGGACTTGTAGTTCTGCAACAGCTGGAGGTCCGCTAATTGCATATCCCTGTCCTATTCTATCACAAGACATAGACATAAAGCTAACATGTCCATGAAAAATGGAAACTTTGAAACCTTTTTTCTTCTGGTTAAATATCTTATTTTTTAATAGACATTTGGGCAGTCGCACAACATTTAACCACTTGCCTACTGGGCACTTTTACCCCCTTCCTTCCCAGATCAATTTTTTAGCTTTCAGCTCTGTTGAGTTCCCACCTAAAGGATTTCTTCTCTGTCTGCAGTATTTCCCTGGTGATAGCCCAATCTGCACGTTTCCACTGCCTGGTGCCTTGTGTGTGTAGGCATCAATAATATGTCCTGATAAAAATGTTCTTCCTAATTCTGGATACTGTCAAATTTCTACTGCTTTCTGGGGCTGTTAGAGAGAGACTTACATGCACGTTCTATCGTACTGACTATGTTTTACCAGACAGGAAGTGAGGGGAACTCTTTAACAGCAACACAGACAGAATACATATACAGTTGTGCTCAAAAGTTTGCATACCCATAAATTATGACATTTTGGCATTGACATGGAAAATAAGACTGCTCTTCCAAAAAAACTGTCTTATATTTAAGGATAGTGATCAAATGAAGACATTTATTATCACATAGTTGTTTGGCTCCTTTTTAAATCATAATAATAACATAAGCCAAGAGAAGCCCAATATCTATATGCCTGACAACATCTTGACATGCCTCACTGGGCTTTTTTGTGGCATTGGCATAATAAAGACTTCTTTCTGGCAACTCAAAATTGCAGCAAATTTTTGTTCGTAATGTTGCATTGTGCTCCTTAAAACATCACCATCTTTTTCCAGAGCAGCCTGTATATAAGTTACTTCTGGGTTTTTCTTTGTATCCTGAACAATTCTTCTGGCAGTTGTAATTACAATCTTTTTTGGTCTACCTGACCTTGGCTTGGTATCAATAGATCCCAGAATTTTCTACTTCTTAAAAAGTGATTGAACAGTACTGACTGGCATATTAAAGGCTTTGGATATCTTTTTATATCCTTTTCCACTTTTATAAAGTTCCATTACCTTTTTATGCAGGTCTTTGACAGTTCTTTTCTGCTCCACATGGCTCAGTATCTAGCCTGTTCAGTGCATCCATACGAGAGATAACAAACCCATAGACTATTTATACACAGACACTAATCGCATATGTAAAAAGCCACAGATGTTGGAAATTAACCTTTAATTACTATTTTAATCTGTGTGTTTCACCTTCTGTGTCTCTACCAAGGCCAAACATTCCTGGGTATGTAAACTTTTGATCAGTGCCATTTGGGTGATTTCTTTTTTTTTTTTTTTTATGGTTATATATTTATTTTTAAAAAGTGAGAAGTAGTTTAAATACAAATACTCAAATTTGGCAAGTATTGGGTGATTTCTGTTACCATTTTGATTTCAAAAGGGACCAAAAAACTATGTGATGATAAATATCTTCATATGATCACCGTTCCTAAATAAAAGACAGTTTTTTGGCATGATCAGTCCAATTTTCAATATCAATAACAACATTTTACGATTTCTGCCAGAATATGCAAACATTTGAGCATGACTGTATTGCTACCGTTACATGTCACATGTCTGCAGAAAAAATGAAATGTTCCCAAGAAAACAGTGACTATTTATATATAAGATTACACTTAGTTTTCCCTGGAATAAACACATTTATGAACTAAAAACAATATGCAAGAAGAAAATAAACTGATGTGGTATATAGATATAAAATACAAAATTGTTTATATGGGTAGATAACGACAAGGGTTGAATGATAAATGGATTAATGCACTTATCAAAAACTGTGCTACAATCTATACTTAGAATGTCTACCTAACAAGCCATAAATAGAAAAGAGGCGCAAAGGACTAGAAATGCCATTACATCATCTCGTTCAAAAGTCAGCATAATTGGATTTAGCCACCCAGAGATCCTCAATCTTAGCCAAATCTTGGCAGTACTGTTTACACAATAAAAAGAGGTCTACCACACACAGTGTTCATGTCATTTTACATTGGCAGGAATGGTACAAAACATAAGTGTGGTCATTTATTTATAAAGTGATGATAACATGTTTAAAGCCCAAGTTTAGTGAAAAAATAAAAAGAACAAAAATTCAGCACAGGGGACATTACTTGAAATAAACATTATGGGCCAGATTCACAGAGACTTACGCCGACGTATCTGTTGATACGCCGTCGTACGTCCAAATGTGCGCCGTCGTATCTATGCGCTGATTCTCTAAATTAGATACGCCAGGAAGTCATTTACATGGGGTCATGGCTAATTTTAATACAACACGCCCACTACCTTCCTAATTTGAATTAGGCGGGCTTACGCCAGCCCATTTATGCTACGCCGATGTAACTTAGGGAGCAAGTGCTTTGTGAATACTGGCCTTGCCTCTCTATTTTACGTCGGCGTAGCGCAAATGAGCTGCGCTACGCCCGCTCAAATGTACGCCGCTCTACCTGAATCTGGCCCTATGTGTCCTTTGTGCTGAGGGCTCCTGCATTAGTTCAGGTTTTCCCATAGAGGTGTTGTTGGTACATTTATTGAAGGAGCACCAAAGATGAAGCATGCAGGACTTCTGTTGCACTTTCAGAAAATGTATCAAAAATGCCCCGGACTAATAGAAGTCTATGGGAAGCATGGGTGCACTGCATTGTACCTGTGCTGCAGGGAAAATGCAACAGAGCAGCGTAAAAACAAGCTTAAAGGGATTGTAAAGGTTTTTGATTTTCTAAATAGGTTCCTTTAAGCTAGTGCATTGTTAGTTCACTAAACTTTTCCTTCGATTTCCCTTTTAAATGTTTTTTTTTTTTTGTCTGAATTTCTCACTTCCTGTTTCTACTCAGTAAGCTTGCTCCCATCATCTGGCTGGGGGCTAGTCAGCCAGAACAGCTTACTGAGGAGGAACAGGAAGTGAGAAATTCAGACAAAGAAAAAAAACATTTGGAAGGGAAATTGAAGGAAAGTGTACGTGAACCAACAATGCACTAGCTTAAAAGAACCTATTTAGAAAATAAAAAACGAACCTTCCTTCTCTGATCTTCAACTACCCCTGTCACCTTAATTATTCTGGAGCGGTGGGAGTTAGAGCCAAAGTATCCACCACAGGCATTCATCAAGAGTTAGGCCTCGTACACACGACCGGTTTCCTTCGGCAGAATCCATCAAGAAACTTGGTGGGAGAGCTTTTTTGCAGAGGAAACCGGTCGTGTGTACATTTTTCATTAAGGAAACTGTTGAGGAACTCGACAAGCAAAAAAGAGAGCAAGTTCTCTTTTTCCTCGACGGGAGTATCAATTTGCTCGTCGAGTTCCTCGGCGGGCTGGTTTTCGACAAGAAACTCGAACGTGTGTATGCTAAGGAACCCGCGCTTGCTCAGAATAAAGTATGAGACGGGAGTAAAAGTTGCATTTGTAATGGAGATAACACATTTTTCAAGCTGTAACTGACTGTAAAGTGCAAATCGTCTCTTACCAAACTTTTACTTAACACGCAAACTCATGAGATTAGCAAAAGCAGCCCCATCGAACATCCCCTGCAGTTGTATGTGTTGTACTTCACTGCGTTTGAGAACGAGGAGATTTGGTCTGTAAAGTGTGTACGCAAAGCAAGCTTGTCGAGTTCCTCGACAAGCCTGACAAGGAACTCGACGAGGAAAACGACGAGTTCCTTGGTCGTGTGTACGAGGCCTTACACCACAAAGCCAATAAACCTGGTGGGTGAATGAAGTATCAGAAAAATAGAAGGGATACGACATTGAAATTTGTCAAGGAGGAGGAAATTTAAGGAGTAATTGGACTTTATTAGTACCTCAAAGACTATACATACATACATAATTAAAATAAAAATCAACAAAATGTATTAAGAGACAATAAATAATAAAAAGCATTATCGCAATATATATATATATATATATATATATATATATATATATATATATATATATATATATATATATGTATATATATATATATATATATATATATATATATATATTATTTAAATGGCGAGAGCATAAAATTATCTCCTCCACATAAATATAGATCCCCCTTAAACCAATTACCGACCAGCTATTTGGGAAGATATGTAGTTACTTTGATGTTTAATACTGGAGTTATGGCTGCAGCCAGATGCTATAACCCCGGGAATACATTTTTCCCTCAGACGCCCGTCTTTCTGCTAAAAGTGATCTTAATGGCGGGTGGGGGGGTCTCCCCACTCCCACCGCTTTTCAGGCCTACCTGGACGAACGGTAGCTCCAGGAATCAATCCATCGCTGACGGCTGCTGGTCACAGAGATGAGCAAAGGAAAGATGGCCTCTCTATGGCCTAGGAGGACCGTAGGGACTTAATGTAATTTCTGGTTCCGGTGTTCAAAATAGCCAATTCATCAAGATCTCTAATTACGTCACTTCCAGTTACTGTAAACAACCAATTTGAGATTTCGACGACATGCTGTTTTGACACAACACCGGCAAGCATGTACACACACTCCGGTACACAAATACTTTGCTGTTTTGACACAACAGCAGGTAACAGATAAAAAGTTGTCGATAAAAAGGAGGCTATTTTGTTGGTCAGTATCGGAGTGGACTAACAATATCCGCTCATAATACCGTGTCCCAGGGTGTATACGGTTTCCGATGTTGTGTGAAAACAGCAAGTCATTGAAATCTCCAATTACTGGTGGTTTACAGTAACCAGAAGTGAGGTAATTGTAGATCTTGATGAATTGGCTATTTTGACAAAACACCGACACCATGTAAACAATGCCATTTTTTTTTTTAAAGCAAAAGATCACTTATTTTTTTTTTTTTCCATCTTTTGCTTTTTAAAGGGTAGAGAAGAGATGGGACCTGTCATACTGTATTGTTGTCACAAGAGCTGTTTAAATTTCTTGCAATAGCGATAAAAACATGTAAAAATAAAGAAAATGTAATAAAATAAATAATAATACAAAAAAAATCTTGAAGCTCCCCCGTCCCCCGTGCTCATGTGCAGTGGTGAATGCATATTTAGTGTTCCAATCACACGTGAGGTATCCCTGAGAATGTCAGAGCAATGCTTCTAGCACTAGACCTCCTCTGTAACGCTAAACTGGTAACCTGTAGACACTTTTAAAGTGTTGTCTAATTTAACTGGAAAGCACAGAGGACACTATAGGTACAACAGGAGCAAGAAAGATTATTATAATTCATTTAAAGGAGATAATATTATCTTATCATTTAGACAAAAAAATATATATATTATATATAGCAATAATGATTTTTATTATTTCTCACTCATTAAGAGTGCCTACTATACCTGCCCTTTCTGCACTGCTCCTCCATTCATAGAAGCTGCACTATAGTTTCAATGAATAAAACACAATCTATGAATGGAGGAGATGCAGAAGATTGAAAGGTCTGCCTCTTCCATTCATAGATCATGTTTCATTCACTGAATGAGTACAGCTTCTATGAATGGAGGAGGTGGATGAAAAGTGACATGTTCCTTTGCCCCTTTTAAACCTCAATGAACCAGAAGATTGAAGACAGGGGTAGGGGAGGAACAGAGGAGGAAGATTTCAACTAAAGCAGAAGCCAGTGGCACAAGGCATAGATTGGTTTGCTAGTAAGTAATGTGCCTTGTGTTGATTTTTTTTTTTTTTTTACAAAACTTAGGTTTTCTTTATCAGCTGTGCAATGGATATGTACATATACATACGTTTTCTTAGTCTTCAGGGTACAAAATATGCTTGGGTCTTTTAAAGCACAGAATTTCCTAAATGATAAATGTACCCATAAATGTAGCAGCTCATTGACATTTTACTGATGAATGGTCAGAGATAACAGAACTCAGAATCAGAATAAGCCCTGGTTCACACTGGGTACGATTTGGAACGATTTGAGATGCGATTTGACATGTCAAATCGCATCTCAAATCGGCGGCAATTGTCGGCAATGGCACTGTCCTAATCAGTGCGAAGCTGCATCTGCGATTTCAAAAAGTAGTTCCTGTACTACTTTTTGCGATTTCGGGCCGCGATTTACATTAAATTGCGGCCGAAATCGCGGCAAAATCGCGGCAAAATCGCGGCCGCGAAATCGCGGTAAGATCGCTTTAGGAGGCAAGTGGCTAATTCACAAACCACTTACCTCCAAACTTGCGATGGCGGATCCTAAATCCCCCAGCGGAATTTAAATTCGGCGGCTAGGGGAGTGTCATATTTAAATCAGGCGCGTTCCCGCGCCGATTTAAATGCGCAGGCGCTGTCCGCAAAATTTCCCGGCGTGCATTGCTCCCACTGACGTCGCTAGGACGTCAGTGGTTGCGACGCGTACGTAAACTACGTAGTTCCGTATTCGAGAACGACTTACGGAAACTACGTAAAAAAATTCAAATTCGACGCGGGAACGATGGCCATACTTAACATTGGCTGCGCCTGCTTTTAGAAAGGGTAAGTATACGACGGGTACCGCGCTACGGAAACCACGTAAGAACACAGCGTCGGGTCCGTGTACGTTCGTGAATTTGCGTATCTCGCTGATTTACATATTATTCAGTGTAAATCAGCGGGAACGCCCCCGGCGGCATTTTTAATTCCAAAAAAAGATCCGACAGTGTAACACAGTTACACCTGTCAGATCTTCGCCCTATCTATGCGTAACTGCTTCTATGAATCAGGCGCATAGATAGGACCTGTCTAAGTCAGAGATACGATGGTGTATCTGTAGATACACCGTCGTATCTCTTTGTGAATCTGGCCCGAAAAGTTTACTTAGTATATGTAAATTTTAAAATGCAGCTAATCTAAATACTGTAACTCTCTCCTCACTGGCCTACCTTTTATAGGCTATCCCGCTTCAGTCTATTCTGAATACACCTTACTAACCGATCCATGACTACTGCTCTTCTCTACCAATCCCTTCACTGGCTTCCCATACCCCACCATTAAAAATTTGAAAAACTAATCACAACATACAAGGCCATCCACAACATCGTCCCCAGCTACATCACCAACCTTATCTGCCGATATCGCCCAAATTGTCCTCTCTGCTCCTCCCAGGACCTCCTGCTCTCTAGCTCCCTTGTTACCTCCTCCCGCACTTGCCTCCAGGACTTCCCCAGAGCCACTCCCATCCTCTGTAACTTCCTGCCCCAGTATGTCCAGTCAGCTCCTACCCTGTCCGCCTTTAGACGATCCTTGAAAACTCACTAATTCAAGGAAACCTACCCACATCTACCTAAGAACTATACTCAAGTCACCTCCAACAAATCATCCCCCGCAGCCATTACCTTTTGTACCACCTCCCCCTCCCTTTAGAATGTCAGCTCCATGAGCCTGGGCCTCCTATTCCTTTTGTATTGAACTGTATTGTAATTGTACTGTCCCCCCCCTTTACATTGTAAAGTGCTGCGTAACCTGTATAAGAATAATAATAATAAATCTGTTTTTATTTTATCTATCTGTAATCATCTGTAGAGCAGCACTCTGGGAATGAGAGGGCCAGAAATCTGAGCTAATAAAGGGGTTCATCACTTTATACAATACAGTCAGGCCGGGTTCACATATGTGCATTCGCGGGTTTGTGCCTCGGGTCCGGTACATGTCCGTTCAATGCTTCAGGTGCGATTCAGGTCCAAATGTTTGCCTGAATTCGCTACTGAACCAGACCCAAACATGCACAGGACCCTTCTGCAATTCGGACCACCGGTCACACTTGGTTGTCATGCAATTTGGATGTGGGGAAACCCTCATCCAATTTGCATATATGTGAACCCAGCCTGAGTCTGAGACAATACATATTTATAGGAGAAGAAAGCACAGGGATTCTTTATTTTCTGCTGCTCCTTCATTGTACAATCAGCAGGCTGGAGAAGAGGTCACCTATCAGATGGGATACTGCATGTGTGGGGTGCATAATGGGGATCTTTTTCCCCATTACAATAAATTGGTTTGAATATTGGTAAGACCTTCTTGAATTCTAAAACTACAACATTGTTTCCTTCTAGATGAAACTGTATGTCTTATCCTTGTCTTTGTTCTATTTCTAAACTATCTGATATGCTCACACGTTACTAAGAATTCTATATTGAGACTTAGCACAGTGTCTCCTTTCATCAGATCACACATGTTTAATCTTCCAAGGCCAATATCCTAATATTGTAATACTATGTATTTAATATGTGTTACCCTAATAGCTGCTGCTGGAGATGTTCCATACTGTACTAACAAACATTCTCTACTGTCTGGCTAAACTAATTCATAGAAAACTTGAAATAAAAAAGTGCATGTTTCATAGAAATAGAAACCAGCCAAACTCAAATTGTTATTTTCCAATTGTAGGCTGAAGAGTTAAACATCAAACTAGCAACAGCGCCTTTGTTTTCCTATCAGACAGTATTTAGAAATACTCAGCTTGCTTATCAGTGTTACATGAATGATGTAATCAAAGTGAGTTAGTGTATTAGGAAACATTACATATGCAGGCTCTGCTTTCTCTTGTGCAGTTTTACACCATATACTTTACTGCTTCTTCTCACAATGCAAGTGCTTGGGTTGGCTGACGCATTACAGTATTCTCTATGTGTGGCTGATATCTTATCTCAGAAAGTTGCTATATTAAACTGCAAACCCAAACAAACAGGCCTAGCTGTATAGTACAACAGCACAGACTTATACAGCGGAACCTAGGGTTGCGAGTAACGCGGTTAACGAACGTTTTGCAATGTGAGAAATATTTTTTCCGTAAATCCTGACTCGGTTTGCAAGTGTTGTCTCGCAAAACAAACAGGATTCAAGCCTCTGCGGTGTGCAGTACCGCATTTGGCTAGAGCTGCGGGGGCACCAGAGCTGATTGGAGCCTTTCTTAGCCGTTCTTGGAAATACTCAGAGCCTTTCCGAATGCAGCCAAATGGTTTCCAAGTATTTCCAAGTCTCTCCGGAGCCCCCCCCCCCCCACCTCTGGTCACATGAGGTTTTGCATTCCATAGAACTCGTCGGGCCAGATTCTCAAAGAGATACGACGGTGTATGTAACTCTCTGAGTTCTGCCGGTCGTATCTATGCGACTGATTCAGAGAATCAGTTATGCATAGATATTCCTCAGATCCGACAGGTGTAACTGTGTTACACCGTCAGATCTTAGGCTGCAATTCCAGGCCGGCCGCTAGGTGGCGTTTCGGGTCTTTTACGTGACGAATATGCAAATGAGGAGTTACGCCGAACCAGAAACGAACGACCGCCCGGCGCTTTTTTTTTACGTCGTTTGCGTTCGGCTTTTTCCGGCGTATAGTTACCCCTGGGTCTATGAGGCGCAGCCAATATTAAGTATGGCCGTCGTTCCCGCGCCGAGTTTTGAAATTTTTGCGACGTTTTGCCGTTCTCGAATACGGATGGCCGTAATTTACGTAAACGTCGAAACCAATGACATCCTTGCGACGTCATTTGTAGCAATGCACGCTGGGAAAATTTTCGGACGGCGCATGCGCTGTTTGATCGGCGCGGGGACGCGCCTGATTTGAATAGTACACTCCCCCTAGCCGCGGAATTTGAATTCCGCCGGGGGATTTACGATACGCTGCCGCAAGTTTTGAGGTAAGTGCTTTCTGAATACAGCACTCGCCTCAAAAACTTGCGGCAGCAGATCGTAAATCAGATAGGTTACGCGGATCTAAAGATCCGCTAACCTATCTGAATCTGGCCCAATGTGTTTTAGTTTCCATTGACTTCTATGCAGAAACTCGCTTTGATATGCGAGTGCTTTGGATTACAAGCATTCTCCTGGAAAGGATTATGCTCATACTCCAAGGTTCCATTGTACAAGCTTCACAAGAGGGTTAGGCCATGGCCTCAGAGCCCAACCTGTGAGGGAGCATGAGTTGGGCTCTTTCTGCTGTCACTAGAACAGTATGGCGGGTAAACCCTCTATTAATATACAAATCAGTCAGCATGAACAGTCTACCGCCAGATCACATATACAACAAATACAATGTTCTAAGTGAAAATGCTGTAAAGAGTGTCCATTTTTTATCGGGTACCCCGATAAATGGAAATACATTTTTTGTGTGAAACAGCTTAGGTCATAGCCAGACACACTGTTTAGGGTAGTTTCCCACTGGTGCTGGCGGGGGGGGGGGGGCATGGGAGCGGATGTGTTGGTGGTAAAGCCGTTGTTTTAGCTGCGCTTTTTTGCTCGCTAGCAGGGCACTTTTAACCCCTGTTAGCGGTCAAAGAAAGGGTTAAAAGCACCCGTGTTGCGGTGCTGCCTAATCGCTTTGCAGGCACTTTGGCAGCGCTGTCCATTCATTTCAATGGGTAGAGAGTTTTGGCAGCACTGCTCCCAACCTGCCCCAAAGATGCTGCTTGCAGGACTTTTTTCCTGCCCGCAAGCACACTACCCCAGTGTGAAAGCACTCGGGCTTTCACACTGGGGAGGCATGAGAGGCATGAGGCATGAGAAGCACCCCAGTGTGAAAGGAGTCTTATAGACTGACAACAGGCACGTACTCAATGTGACAGACAAGCTTGAGGTGCTCTTTAGTTATGATGGATTTTAACCAGCAGATGGCGATGGATATGCATATAACAGTCTTCTCAGAGATACACCTGTTCAGCACCTACATAAAGAACTGTTTCAAAATTGTGATCATTATGAAGCATTTTTGTTTAGCATTACATTAGCATACTCCTTTCTACAAATGTAAGTCCCTTAATAACGTGAATGTTAAAACATGTCTACTGACGCATTTGTCAACGGTAGGAGAATATGCTGGCAGTCACATAACACTAATCTCATTTGATGCAGGTTAGATTACACCTCAGTGATCCGAGAAAAGGAAATGCCTTCAGTACGGGCTAATATTAAACTCTCAGTACACAGCAGACAACAGATGGAAACTGACTGATGGGAAAGTCTTTTTATAGAAATCATTAGATTGTGTACTTGTTGTGACCCCTTGAAATTTATGAGGATTCATTTTTTTTTTAATGGGGAAAAGTAGACAAGTAATCCAATGCTGACGCAAGTGATTTAGAATACCATTTTCCAGAGCATAAAGATGTAAAATAAAGTAAACATAGTAAAATAAAGTAAATATAGTAAAATAAAGTAAAGTTAGTAAAAAAACATTGATGGCCAGCAGCCATGTTTTGTAGTTTCCTAAATGCCTAATAATTTCCTTTCTCTGATATATAGATGCTAGTGTATATGACATAAAAACATCCCAGAGGTTGATACATTTGGATGATAATAACAGAGATTTTGTGGTATAATATAAGGATAGTGGGCACCTCCTGGAGAAACAATGTAATGCAGGTACCCAGAGATATTCCTAGCTGTCTTCAAGTGACATTAAACAATACATAGACCCTTCAGCTCTGTGTGTGTAATTGTACATGCATACAGTTCCCATATACTGTATATATACAGTATATATATATATATATATATATATATATATATATATATATATATATATATATATATATATATATATATAGATAGATAGATAGATATTGTGAGGCACTGGTTGGCAGAATTGTGGACAGTGTATATGTATCACTTAGGTTTGTCACATAGAGACAGTGAGGAGCTCCATGGTCAATGACTGATGTGGAGGAAACAAACAATTTGTTATTTTTTCTTTTTTTTTTTGTTTTTTTTAAATAACAAACATGTGTATGCTTACCTGCTCTGTGCAATGGTCTTGCACAGAGCAGCCCAGATCCTCGTCTTCTCAGGTCCCTCGCTGGTGCTCCTGGCCCTGCCCTCCTGCCGAGTGCCCCCACAGCAAGCAGCCTGTTATGGGGGCACCCAAGCCGAGCCGCTGCGTTTTGTGTCCATTCAGACACAGAGCCACAGCTCGGCCCTACCCTCCTCATTGGCTTACTGACTTCGATTGACAGCAGTGGGAGCCAATTGCCAATCAGGAGGGAGAGTCCAAAACCTTCTGCCTTTAGAACCACTTTAAAGTTGAACTCCAGCCTTACCCTCCATTGTGCAAGCTCCTCTACTCTGCTGAAGTTGCTTACTCTGATTTCCCCGAACACTATAAGATACTTACAGTGTGCATTACTAGCTGCAGGAAGGCAGATAGAGCTTGCCTAATTTCTTGGCTGGAGGATGATCAGCATCCTCTACCCTTTTCCTCTATAGTTGGACTGCCCCTGGTCCATCTCTTACACTGCGTTTCTGTTCTTCCAAACATGGAGGTTCAGCATCACATGTGGATAATACCCAATCCTGTATGCATCTACACCCACTCTCCAGACTGACATCTACACATAAAGTGTTTTGAAAAAAAAACATGGCTCCTGTTCCCTTAAAGCATGTTAAACAGCACAGTGCTTGTGCTGTGTCATTTGTCCTTCTGAAATATCTGGCTGATCTTGCCTGGTTCTGCCCTTCCCCATGTAAACTGACCACGGTGTATCATGGCTGCTGAGCCCTTTCACCATGGTCGGTTTATGTGCCTCCATCATCCTCAGCTCTCCTCACGTCCTTCTGTGTCCTCTCCCCCTCCCCTCTCTGCCTGTCAGCTCCATCTACTCCACAATCCTCCCCTCCTGCTGCTATCATATCTATAGTATAAGCATGCCAGCCCCTCTGTTAATTAACATTGTGTCCCTGTGCTGTATAAAAAAATGAAGATTATACCTTATATGAAAGCATCTCCCAGGGCCCACGTAACTCCTTGGCTCTCTTCTCTCCCCTCTTGACATCAGCAGGAGTTCTCGGCCCCTCCCGCAATAGCTGTCAGCCGGGGAGAGAAGAGAGCCGAGGAGTCAAGTGAGCTCCGGGAAACACTCTGATATAAGCTATAATCTGCATTTTTTTATACAGCACAGGCACAGGGACACATAATGTTATTTAACAGAGGGGACAGCATGCTTATACTATAGTGGCTTAACAACCACTTTAAGGCATTTTGACATTTGCATAATTCCTCCCAAGAACCAGCCCATTGTTTATATCAGGGCTAAGTTCTTTCAAGAGGAGCACTAAGGCAGGGTGCTGTGATATTTTCAAGAAGCTATGTACAACACTCTGACAGCCCTTTCCACCAGCTATGATCTGTCAGCTTTGCTTCTTAGAGAAGAACAGAGAAAGAGTAAGGAGATCAGCAGTCTATAATGTGTGTAATGAATAAAAAAAAGGAGAGTTTTTTAAAATATGTGCCTAGCAAGTTGATGGGGAATGGGGGGGGGGGGGGGGCGCAAAAGGATGAAAAAAAAATAAGCAGGGGTGGCAATATAAGATATAAGAAGGGATGGCAAACTATAAACAGATTAAACTTCAGCTCAATAAATTCTGTTATGGGTCCTGGAGCAAAGAGACTTTGAAGAGTTTTGGGTGGGATAAATCCATCTTTCCTGTTAACCTGACCTCATTATCAGCTTCAGCTGTTCACAGGCCTTTATATATGCGAGTTGCCTGATGCAGCTGTTGGTCTCTCTCTCACTCTGCTGTGGGGGCCTGCTGCTGGGTGAAAAGGTTGAATCCTGATACTAAAGAAGTACAAGTGCTGCCTGTTTGTTTTGGGAAACCAATTAGGGGGCACCCAGTAAGGGCTGGTTCACACTGCACTGTGCGATTCTTGCTCATTCCTGTGCAGTGCAATTTTGTAGCCTATTCATTTGAATGGGCTGAAATTGCACTGGAATGGAGAGAAAGTAGTGCATACTGTGAGACCAGGGAATTTGGTGCCTGCAAACGCACTGCGTTTGTGATCTATGTTTGGGGTAGGTAACATTACACTGGCACCCACAGCAGATCACAAAGGCATGGTGCAAGTGCCTTTCCTGAACTGCATTCTGGTGTGAACAGTTAGTTAGTGGCCTGTGCGCACGAGACCACTCAGAGACGCTGGAAAACACTCGGAGACGCTCAGAGGCACTCGGGAACCGAGTGTCTCCAAATGTCTTCTAGCGTCATCGGCTCACCTCTGATCACATACGTTACTGCACACCCCAGAGGCTTGAATCCTGCTTGTCTTGCGAGACAGTGAAACGCTCGTAAACTGCGTTAGGAAGTAAATTGTGCAGCAGACATTCCTTCCCACAGAGAGTGCCCACAGTGTGTGCAACTGTGAAAAGAAGAAGTAAAATAAATATAATTTTTTTTTGAAGAACAAAATTAAAAAGATTTAAAGACTAAGGTTTTTTTTTAGCATGTATGTGAGGTTATGTAAATTATGACTAAAATACAAAAGCTGTCCCAAAATTGCAAAAGATATATATTTATTTGTCCTGCCATTTAAAAAATCAAATACAGAAGATATGACTAAGGAATACAATAATTATATCTTGTATCTGTCCAGCAATATAATGGTCACTGCATTTAGCATATCTTCCAAATTTTGGAGTTGGGATAGAGCGATACATTGTAGCACACAAGATATAGGCAAAGGACACACCCCTGCCATGCCCCGCTACACAAGCCACAAATAATTATTATACAAAAAAGGACTGGTTAACCCAACAAGTGTGTTTTTTTTTTAATAATTCTTTCCTTTATACGTACTTTAAAAAAAACAAAACAAATGCAATGATTTAGAGGTTGGATGAAAAGTATAGCACGTTTCAAAATGTTTGTTAGTGAAATAGTCCACTTTATACTGTATAGAGCTCTATACACATCACACCAAAGAGGGACCACTGAAATGGAAATTGGGACTTTGGGAATCTAGGGCCTGATTCCCAAAAGAGATACGCAGACTTAACTGCTGTTCAGTCTGTGCCTAACTTTGGAAACGATTCTCAAAAGGCTTTTTCCAAAGTTAGGCAGAAAATCTGACATGTGTAAGACACTTACACGGTCAGATCTTAGGATGCAGTACCGCATCCGCCACTGGGGGCATTTCTCATTGAAATGCAGCTTTGAGTATGCAAATGAGGACTTAAGCAGATTCTCAAAGCATTTCAGCATTGTGATTTCTGCGTAAGTTCCGATTTTGCTTGCGCAAAACTAGGGCTGGTTTTACAATGTGTAAAGGCCCATTCAAGCGACGGCATTTGGTATGCATTCCTGAGGGAGAACTCCACGGCAATTTTTAAATTCAAAACCGGCATGGGTTCCCCCCCCAGGAGCATACCAGGCCCTTAGGTCTGGTATGGGTTGTAAGGAGACCCCCCCTACGCCGAAAAATCGACGTAGGGGGTCCCCCTACAATCCATACCAGACCCGTATCCAAAGCACGCTACCCGGCCGGTCAGGAAGGGAGTGGGGACGAGCGAGCGCCCCCCCCCTCCTGAGCCGTGCCAGGCCGCATGCCCTCAACATGGGGGGGTTGGGTGCTCTGGGGCAGGGGGGCGCACTGCAGGCCCCCCCACCCCAGAGCACCCTGTCCCCATGTTGATGAGGACAGGACCTCTTCCCGACAACCCTTGCCGTTGGTTATCGGGGTCTGCGGGCGGGGGCTTATCGGAATCTGGGAGTCCCCTCAAATAAGGGGGCCCCCAGATACCGGCCCCCCACCCTAAGTGAATGTATATGGGGTACATCGTACCCCTACCCATTCACCTGGAGGCAAAAAGTAAAAGTTAGTAAACACACAACACAAGGGTTTTTAAAATAATTTATTATTCTGCTCCGGATGCCCCCCCTGTCTTCTTTATTAGCTCTATTACCAGGGGGGCTTCTTCTTCCACTCTCCGGGGGTCTTCTTCCACTCTCCGGGGGGGGTTTCTTCTTCCGCTCTCCGGGGGGGGCTTCTCCGCTCTCTGGGGGTCTTCTTCTCTCTTCGCCGCTCTCCGCTGTTGACTCGGCGAACCCCGGTTCTTCTCCAGCTGTCCGGTGCCTTCTTCTTCAGCGCTGGCTGCCTGCTATCTTTGTGTGTTAGCTCAATTAGTAACAGGCAGCCGGCGCGGTCTTCTGTGACGTCACCTTCTTCTCTTCTGTTCTTCTCCCCTCTTCCGATGTTGCCTCGTCGCCTCTTGTCACTGTAATGATGGAAGCGCGCCTTGCATCCCATTTATATAGGCATCACCGTCCCATCATGCTCCGGTAGGTACCCACGTGGTGGGTGCACGTGGGTAGGCACCCACCACGTGGGTACCTGCCGGAGCATGATGGGACGGTGATGCCTATATAAATGGGATGCAAGGCGCGCTTCCATCATTACAGTGACAAGAGGCGACGTGGCAACATCGGAAGAGGGGAGAAGAAGAACCTGACGTCACAGAAGACCGCGCCGGCTGCCTGTTAGAAATTGAGCTAACACACAAAGATAGCAGGCAGCCAGCGCTGAAGAAGAAGGCACCGGACAGCTGGAGAAGAACCAGGGTTCGCCGAGTCAACAGCGGAAGAGGGGAGAAGATAGAAGAAGACCCCCGGAGACCGGAGAAGCCACCCCCGGAGAGCGGAAGAAGAAACCCCCCCGGAGAGTGGAAGAAGACCCCCGGAGAGTGGAAGAAGACCCCCGGAGAGTGGAAGAAGAAGCCCCCCCTGGTAATAGAGCTAATAAAGAAGACAGGGGGGGCCTCCGGAGCAGAATAATAAATTATTTTAAAAAACCTTGTGTTTTGTGTTTAATAACTTTTACTTTTTGCCTCCAGGTGAATGGGTAGGGGTACGATGTACCCCATATCCATTCACTTAGGGTGGGGGGCCGGTATCTGGGGGCCCCCTTATTTGAGGGGACTCCCAGATTCCGATAAGCCCCCGCCCGCAGACCCCGACAACCAACGGCAAGGGTTGTCGGGAAGAGGTCATGTCCTCATCAACATGGGGACAGGGTGCTCTGGGGTGGGGGGGCCCGCAGTGCGCCCCCCTGCCCCAGAGCACCCAACCCCCCCATGTTGAGGGCATGCGGCCTGGCACGGCTCAGGAGGGGGGGGGCACTCGCTCGTCCCCACTCCCATTCCTGACCGGCCGGGTAGCGTGCTTTGGATACGGGTCTGGTATGGATTGTAGGGGGACCCCCTACGTCGATTTCTCGGCGTAGGGGGGGTCTCCTTACAACCCATACCAGACCTAAGGGCCTGGTATGCTCCTGGGGGGGGGAACCCATGCCGGTTTTTTCTTTGAAAATTGGCATGGAGTTCTCCCTCTCAGGAATGCATGCTGAGCGACGCTGTCATTTTTTTTTATAATTATTTGTTTTCCCGGCGCGTATATTTTTTTTCACCCGTCGCAACTTTAGTGTCCCGTCGCAATTCTCAAAGCAGCCCGGCGTCAATTACGTTCGCGCGCTGCAGGTCGGGAAAATTACGTCACACGCATGCGCAGTACGGCCGGCGCGGGAGCGCACCTCATTTAAATTTTAAACGCCCCCCGGAGAGGAGGACCGCCTTGCGACGGCGGCACTTAAGTTACACGGCCTGAAATTTCTAGGTAAGTGCTTTGAAGATCGGGCACTTAGGTAGAGATTTTAAGTCAGTGTAACTTAACTGCTGAAAGTTAAGTTAGGCAGGTTTTTTGAGAATTTGGCCCACAGTTCCAAAAGGGTGCCAGTCCCCCCACAAGTGAGCGACAGTTGGGAACTATTAAGGCGATTTTAATAAATGGAAAGGGAGAAAAGTTGGGAAGGGACTTTAGAGGCACCAATATGGACATGCAATTATATCAAATGTAGAAAAGTTTATTTGTACATACAATTAAAATCAATATAAAAAAAAAATTCACATACAATATAAATGTTACATGAATTAAACATAGAAACATAGAAATTGCAAGGAATACCATTCATCAAGTGAGCATCGCACCCAGGAGGGACATTGATTTTAATTGTATTAATTGTATGTACAATTAACTTTTCTACATTTGAAACAATTACGTGTCCATATTGGTGCCTCTAAAGTCCCTTCCCAACTTTTCTCCTTTTCCATTTATTATTAGGATTTGGCACCCTTTGACACCTGGACAGCCTAGGCATTTCTGATAGAATTTGTTCATTTACTAAAACAAGAGAGTGAAAAATCTGGCGCAGCTCTCCATAGAAACCAATCAGATTTTTTGTCAAAGCTTAATTGAACAAGCCTCCCTGGCGGTATGATTATTTCAGATTTTAGGTGCTTAAAGCGGTACAATTAATTTGCATGGAAATTTGGCGTTTTATATTGTAGGCCTGCAATTCTTAGGAATAACTCACTTAAATGTGTCCAAACAAGAGTCTAGTAGACATCCCAGGTATGATAAAGTTTGAAAAACAAAATCATAAATTATAATATAATAAATAACTATATATAATTATAACAAATAATAATATAATTATAATAAAAATTATTCAATAATGTAATCAAATCAAAAACACTGAAATTTGCTCAGTTGCAGAATTGTCGCTGTCATTACTTTTATTTTTTTTATGACGAATTTCCCCACAAATCGCTATCGCACAATTCTGTAAGTGATTATAATTTATTATCGCTGTTTTCTAGCTGGTCTAAAACCACTTTTGACATAAAGGGACACTTTTTGGTTGCTATGGACAATCTACAGTTTCCAGGCAGAAAGAACAGTTTTTATTATATAAAAGTGCATGTAGGACACTGGGCAGACCACTAGGGCAAGGGGAGTGTGTATTTTTTACATACAGTACTGTAATCTATAAGATCACAGTATACTGTATGTACTGTTTATTTACTTTTTTTAATTTGGCGCCGATCTCAGCCCCCGTGCATCGTAACGTCGCAGGGAACGGAGCTCGGCGGCACACAGGCACTGTGTGAATCGAGCAAGGACACTGCTCGATCACAGCGGAGAGGCGGGATCCAGGGACAAGGTAAGTAATTCCCTGCCTGTGGACACTGCGAGGCGATCCCGAGTCTGGCTCGGGGTTACCGCTTTTGGTGCTGAAATTCCACCCCGAGCCAGACTCGGGAATACCGCCAGGGGGGTTAAAGGAGAAGTACAGCAGCCAAAGCTTGTTTGGCTGTACTTCTGTGGATAACAGGAGTGCAGTTTCTTCTGCAGGCTGAAGTCCACTGTCTGCTGACATCACAGAGCCAGTCCAGGCTTTGGAAAGATCTCGACCATCCAGGAGCCCGAACCAGTACCTGACTCAGCCTCCCAACAAGCCGCTGAGAGTCTGAGCCAGTCGGTCCTGCCTCCTCCACAGCCCAGCGCTCCAGTGACCACGTGTGAAGGGGGGCAGAGCAGAGTCGGTGACTGACAGTCACTGGCTCTCTGGTCACAGAGCACTGAGAACTAAGCGATCAGTGGTCTTTAATTGCTTGGTTATCAGTGGTAGAGCCTGCGGGGGACAGATGCAGCATTGGGCTGATGCTGCATCCATCTAGGTAAGTTTGTTTCTTAAAAATAACTATTCCCATACTTTTCTTTTAAAAGCTCATTGGCTACCATGCACCAGATTTTTTACTCACCAGTTTTAGTAAATCAACCCCAATGTGTGAGCATTTGCACAGTCTGTGACTAATAATGTGCGGGGGGGGGGGGGGACCCCAGCACACTATGACTGAATTTGAATGGTACTGATAATTGCAGTGAAAGTGCCCAGCACTGAACAACTTCTGTGTTCCTGCATTACTCGGATTCTAAATAATTACTCTGGACACTTAATAAATTCAATTTATATACTGCATACATTCTTTCCTGCCATGCCACTTTCCCTAATACCATGTCTTATTTTCACACTATCTATGGATTCTCTGGAATGTACTACCTCATCACATCAAACTGTCCCCCGGCCATGATCTCTATAAACATTCTTGAAGATGTGCTTCTGCAAAAGAAATGCCCTAATGGTTCCTGACACTTTTATGCTTTAAAAAAAAAAAAATGAAATGGGTTTGATTTACTAAAGGCAATTATACTGTGCACTTTGCAAAGTGCAGTTGCACTCTGGAAGAGTAGTTGCTTCGCAGCTTAGGAAATAAGCAGAAGCTATGCTGACTTTCATCATCCAATCGTGTGCAAGCATAGGTGTGACAAGAAAAAGTGACCTGGCGCCCTCCGGTAATTGAGGCTGCGGCTTCGCACGGCGGGGTTGGTGGGTGCGCACGGAGGCACAGGATCCTTTAATAAAAAAATAAGACAACAGTAAAGTTATCCCAATTTTTTTTATATTGTGAAAGATAATGTTACGCCGAGTAAATTGATACCCAACATGTTACGCTTCAAAATTGCGTCCGCTCGTGGAATGGCGACAAACTTTTACCCTACAATTTCCATAGGCGACGTTTAAAAAATTCTACAGGTTGTATGTTTTGAGTTACAGAGGAGGTCTAGAGCTAGAATTATTGCTCTCGCTCTAACGATCGTGGCGATACCTCACGTAGGCGGTTTCCAGGAGCAGACAATGGTTTGATGGCATTAACATCTGGGGATAGCCCTGTTGATTTTCACTTCATTTACTAGCACTAATGATGAAATGCACATAGCAGTTGCAGCAGACTTTTTGCTGTACAGGCGGTCCCCTAGTTACAAACACCTGACTTACAAATTACTCCTACTTACAAACGGAAGGAGACAACGGGAAGTGAGAGGAAATCTACCCCTAGGAAGGGAAATTCTCTCCTGTAAGAGTTCTTATGGGGAAAAAGGTGTCTCCACTGAAGCTTTATCACCAATCCTTGTTTCCACAACAACCCAAAATTTTAAAAATCCTATTGCCATTGGGACAGAAATTAAGGTGAAATCTTCTGAACAGGGGCACAGACAGCAAAACACATGTTACAGGGGTGTTAACCCTTCTCTATGTTTTCCAAAAAGCTTAATGTAGCGCCTGTGTACTTTATAGTACTGGTGCTAGTTAAATTTAGAGGGAGATCAGAGTGTAGTTAAACTCTGATCCAAATTGTTATGTGTAAAACAGGGTCTCTGTCTCAGCTTGGCTGTGCTGTAGGCTTATAGGCTGTAGGCTTATTCTGTTGCACTGGGGTGTTCTTCCAACCCCGGTGCTGCAGGTGGCGGCAGTGGAGTCAAGGTTTGGGTGCTCTTTCCCAACAGCCAATCAGGAGGGTTTGGCCTCGCTGTGCATGCTGGGAAGGGGTATTTATGGGGCAGACGCCATGGGTTCTGGGTCTTTTTCTTCGAGTGTGGCACCCACCTTTAGAGTGACCACATCACGGCGCCCGGCGTTATGGCCTACCTGGCCGGGGCGTGTGTGCCAAGCGGTGTTCGCTTAACCCACTCACATAGGAGTGGCGCAGAAAGTGTTACGCTTGGGAGCAGGACTGTTTCCCTATCATCACGCCTGAATCTGCTGTTCTCCTTTCTTCTTCAACTTTACTTTCCTCACCACAAGTTTATTGTTTTTAACTGGCTGGGTAATAAAGAGCACAGCAAAGAGCACCTGTTGCAGACATTCCTTCACGTCTACCAAATGCAATACGCATCATTCACCCCTAGGAATTCGGGGCAGCCATGAGGTAAGTGTGCCACCCAAAACAACCAGCAGCTCCTCCAGGCGTAATGCTACATTAAAATTTGTTTTTTTGGCTGGAGCTACTCTTATAAAATGTACCGTATTTTCCCGCGTATAAGACGACCTTTTGGATGCAAAAAAATGCATCCAAAGTCGGGGGTCGTCTTATACGCCGGTACCTGTCTCCGTCAGGCTGCGGGCATCCATGACTTAAAAGCCGCGCCTCCTCCTCAGACTGTTCCGCGATTGGCGGAACACTCATTTTCCCAGCAGGGCCTCTGTTCAGTGTTCCGCCAATCACGGATGCCTTCTCATCCTCGGACGAGAGGACATCCGTGATAGGCGGAACACTGAACAGAGGCCCTGCTGGGAAAAAGAGTGTTCCGCCTATCACGGAATAGTCTGAGGAGGAGGTGCGGCTTTTGAATCATGGATGCCCGCAGCCTGGAAGCCAAAATCTGAAAAGAAAGTAAGGTAGGGAGATCGTCTTGGCCGGCACAGTGGAGGCATGTGGTGGCACAGTGGAGGCATGTGATTGCACAGTAGAGGCATGTAATGGCACAGTGGAGACATGTAATATAATGGCACAGTGGAGGCATGTAATGTAATGGCACAGTGGAGGCATGTAATGGCACAGTGGAGGCATGTAATGTAATGGCACAGTGGAGGCATGTAATGTAATGGCACAGTGAGGCATGTAATGGCACAGTGGAGGCATGTAATGTAATGTAATGGCACAGTGGAAGCATGTAATGTAATGGAATGGCACAGTGAGGCATGTAATGGCACAGTGGAGGCATGTAATGTAATGTAATGGCACAGTGGAGGCATGTAATGTAATGTATTGGCACAGTGAGATTTGAAAAAGCCTGTTTCTGTCAGCGGTTGTTCCTGTCAGCGGTTGTTCTGGCTACCTCTTAGCTTCCAAAAAGACTAGTAGGAAGGGGGTAGTCTTATACCACGAGTAAATCCCAAAACCAACATTTTTCCTTGAAAAATAGGGGGTCGTCTTATACGCCGGCAAATACGGTACCTGTCCCGACTTACAAACAGATTTAACTTAAAGCGGATGTGCCATGGGAAAAAAATATTAAAAGCCAGCAGCTACAAATACTGCAGCTGCTGACTTTTAATATTAGGACACTTACCTGTCCTGGAGTCCAGTGCCGATCGCAGCAGAGGACGAGCGATCGCTCGTCTCTCTCTGCTGCTCCCCCCGCCATCCACGCTGAGGGAACCAGGAAGTGAAGCGCTGCGGCTTCACTGCCCGGTTCCCTACGGCGCATGCGCGAGTCGCGCCGCGCCCGTCGATTGGTTCCCGCTGTGTGCTGGGAGCCGAGTGTTCCCAGCACACAATGGGGGGGTGACGGGATGTGACGGAATGCCCGTCTTTTGCCCGTGAATGCCGGGCCGGAAGTGGGTGCAAATACCTGTCTTTAGACAGGTATCTGCACCCCCCTCCCCCCTGAAAGGTGTCAAATGTGACACCGGAGGGGGGGAGGGTTCCGATCAGCAGGACTCCACTTTAGGGTGGAGAACCGCTTTAAGAACAAACCTACAGTCCCTATATTGTTTGTAACCCGAGGACTGCCTGTACATTAATAAATAACACACATTTCTATATAACGGCTAACTTGGGATATACATAGCTAACATTTGTATACAATAGACACATGTATTACACAATTTCTTACTGACCTTGAGAAGTCACAGCACCTGGATGCACGGTAGTGGGGTTGGAGCTATGGCAAACTAATAACTTTGTAATGCTGGATTGTATCCCTGCTTATTTTCTCTCATTTGTAGATGGCTGCAGATTTGCAGCTATACCTGACTGCAGTACTTCCAGCTACAAATCACTGGTATACCATGATCACTAGAAGCTGGATTTGATGACATGAGTAGCTACTAAAGCTGGGGGTTCTGCAGCTAGCTCCAGATACTGCAGAGACCGAGCCACAAATCTCTAGAATTGCTTTAATACGGACACTTTATTTACTGCAATTCATTTATTCCTAGCAGGAAGAAAAGCTAAGCTACAAAATTCTGCTAAAGAATCACTCATGCGACATGTCCCCATCTCTTCTATACAATGCGAAATACCAATGGAGATGTAAAGCCCATGTGAACACTTGTGTAGGATGATTACCATGAATTCAGAACTACTCAGGCAGCCCTTAGGATTGTGTCAGATGTCACAAAGTATAGGTTCAATTAATAGTACTGTGTTAGCATATGTTTTGCAGTCCATCTGAAAGATATATTCATAATACCTGAACAGCAAAGAATCAAAAGATTTTCTGAATTTTGAAACTGTAAAGGAAAACTCCTTCTAAACCTGAGGCCCCGTACACACGTGCGAGGAACTTGACGGGCAAAACTCATCGTTTTCCTCGTCAAGTTCTGTGTGAAGCCGCCGAGGATCTCGGCGAGCCAACTTTCCTCATTGAACAACGAGGAAATAGAGAACATGTTCTCTATTTGGCTCGACGAGGAACTCGTCGGCTTCCTCGGCCGAAAGTGTACACACGCCGGGTTTCTCGGCAGAATTCAGCTCCGATCGAGTTTCTGGCTGAATTCTGCCGAGAAACTCGGTTGTGTGTACGGGGCCTTAGTCTCTCTTGTGCTCTTACACTTTCTAAAAATCTCTTTACAAGTCTGCTTTAAAAAAAATAAAAGGTGTTCCTGCCTTTTTTATATACTGTGTGACATGTCATGCTGCTTCTACCGTAATAGAAAGTAAAAAATTGCCATTTAAGTGAATAAGAAACATAAAATTCCACATATTTTTAAAAGCAGCACTCTTTGTAGAAGTAATATTTTAGGTACTTTCACACTGGGGTGGTGCAGGCGTTAGAGGTAATACGCCATTAGTTTTAGTGGTGCTTTACCGCTGTTTTAGCACCGCTTTTCGCCCGCTAGTGGGGTGCTTTTAACCCCCAAGCGGCCAAGGAAAGGGTTAAAAGCGCCCGTGTTGCTTCGCCAGTCATTTCCACACCGCCCCAAAGATGCTGCTTGCAGGACTAAAAACACCTGAAAAGCACCCAGTGTGAAAGGGGTCTTAGTTAGTGAGTTACTGACCTGGAACAAGCATGTAACCAGTGAAATTTGTGCTCCCGTTATAAAAACTAATGCCAGCAAGAGGTATAGTTTAAACCAGAATGGTAGCTATGGACAACTAGTTTTTTTTTTCCTATTGCATATTATTCAAAACCTCAGTGCAAAAATGCATTTCTTCAGTAACAGTTGGTACGTAACCATAATGAGTCATGCTAGCGTATACTAATGCAGGTAAGATGTTAAAGCTGAAGTTTAGTTATGGACTATTTTGCATAGTTATATTGTTTCAGCTTGGACGTAAGTATGAATGTGCAACATTCATACTCTGCGTAGGCAGGTAAGGCCCCTTCCACATGGGGACGGATCCGCTTGCAGCGGTCCGCCAGCTCAGCGGGAGATCTCTTCGCTGATTTCCGCTGACCCGGAGGATGACAGGTCCCTCTCTGCTCACTGAGAGGGGAGGGGCTTGTCGAGCGCCGCTGTCTCCTATGGAGAGATCTGATCTATGGAAAGCATGTCCGTTTTCATCAGATCTCACCCGATCCGATCCGCCATGGACATCTGATTTTAGTGGATTGGATCAGGTCGGATGTCAGCGGACATGTCATTGCTGACATCCGACGCTCCATAGAGAGGCATGGAGTGGCCGTTCAGGTCCACCGAAAAAACTAACAGGCAGATAAACGGTCCGGCAGTGTGAAAGGGGCCTAAAGGTGAACTATGCCTTTAAAGAACCATCACTCAATAAACTAGCAGAAAAATGCAGTTACACTATAAATACTTTATCAAAGTGTGGTGCATGTCTGATAACCAATTCAGTCTTTGATTTTAATCCGGTAAAGAACAAACGATTCCTATATCCCTAGGGAATATTTTCACACATTGCATGTATGGTATTAATGGAGGAGACACGCATGCTTATTTAAGTACCCAGAGTATCATGTTTTAACAAGCACTATGCAATTATTGCACACATTTTTTTGCAGAGTGAAAATATACTGACATAGCTGATAATGCTAATGATAAGCTGATCACACAAATCTGAACAATATTTACACGGTAACCAAGGCTGCATTTTTTAACACACGCATGGATCTATACCAATAGCCCTGTATCCGGGTACATGATATCATCTAACCTTTCATCTGGGAATTTAGCCTGGACTTCACAATAACTGTAGAAATTCACTTCCTGGAACACAATAGGTTTGTTTTAAGGCTGTACAGAGTCATCACAGCTTGGAAAATAAGTGGCTGTGGATGGAAACCACGAAAAGTACTTATGGAAGCAAATTTTCCTTGAAAGCTTTTTAAATATGTATCCTTAATTGTCTATAAAATCGTCGTCCTGGAAAGTTGATCATTTTTAACTTAATTTTTAACTTGACATTTTATTCTCCTGTTTAGTATAAAAAACATGTGCAATTGGGCCAAAGTTTCAACATGTGTTAGGTTTTAGTTTACACCTATATAACTAAAGGGGGGCATGTTGATATCACACCAATTAGGCCTCATTCACATGGGCGTGCTTAAAGTAATTGTAAACGCAGAAGCTTTTTTTATCTTAATGCATTATATGCATTAAGATAAAAAGCCTTCTGTGTGCAGCATCCCCCCATCAACTCTAATGTCGCGTACACACAACCGTTTTTTGGGTTGTAAAAAATTACATTTTTAATGGTCTATTAAAAATTTCAATATTATCAGGTAGGAAAAAAATGATAACAAGAAAAAAAAAACATTTTTAAAATGTAATAGTTATTATTATTATTAATAATAATAATAACTTTTCCTAACAATTCTTTTGCTTCTCCTAACCAATATAAAAAAAAAATTACGTAGGTGTTGATTTACTAAGTGCAAATATTCTGTTCACTATGTAAAGGGAATTTCCTTTTAGCTTAGTAAATGAGGTGAAACTCTGGTGACTTCCATCATGCAATCAAGTGCAAGTAAAATACTGTTTTTATTTTTTTTCTTGCATGTGATTGGGTTTACTTTGTAAAGTGATATTTCACCACATTTGATAATCCAAGAGAAAAAAATGACCTTATTGCCTTTTATAAATGAACCCCATAGAATTTATTTAAAAAAAGTCATAGCTGGCATTCGCTATGTGAGACCTAGGTGTATACATAGTACACCACCCATTGGAAATAATTTGTCTAGATTTGACCTCTTTTAAGCATTTATAAAAGTCATTATAGCATATACAGTAGGCATACTTTTATTTTGCTGTCAAATTTCCACTTGCTTCAGAGGGAAACAAGATGCAAATACTGAAATGTGTTCTCCCGCTAGCAGAGATAAATCAGAAGCTAACAACGTGTAGTACATATTACACTTTGTGATTACCACTTCACTTAGTGGCTCAGGAAGAATTTTTGACTATTCCAAAATGGCCACCCCATTGCTTTCTATATAGATTTCAAAGCAGACAGGATATGTAAAGGATCAGAAAGCACATACATACACCAAACACTGACATCTTAGTTCTTCTTAGGTAAACAGGGTACCATATATCCTAAGTCCAGGCCCGGAAACAACTCTTCTTGACTTTCCTATTGTACTGCACCAAACTGGCTGTTATACTAATCTTCTGGCTTCATTTCTTTGTGAGTCACTGAGTGGTATAAGGCATCCTCCATTCTCTCCTGAGGAATGGTTTCCTTTAAGATTGGGACAGGCACAGCCACAGTGGGGCCCCAGAACATATCTGACACACTTGGGCTGCTTTACTAAAGGAGTTGAGAATCTTGTCACAATAAATTGTGTGAATATTCACTTTAAATCACCAGTCAGGTGCAGATGAAATAAGTCAAGAGGAATATGGTTTTCTCACAATTGGATAACTGAAGTGAATATTTATACAATTTATTATGTAAAGATTTTCACCTCCTTCTGTAAACCAGCCCAATTGTGTCACATATGTTGTGCGGCCTCAGCGTGGCTCTACCTGTCTATGTACCAATCTTAAAGCTAACCTTTCCTAAGAGAAGAATGGAGGATGCTTTGTTCTATTCTGTGACTCAGAAATAAATGAAGCCACTTGGCAGCTCAACTCTCCCGCATATACCACTTTAAAGCGGGGGTTCACCCTAAAAAAAAAAAAAAATGTTGTCTATCATGCCATGCAGCATACTAGCGTCAGCTACAGTATGCATTTATTTTATTTTTTTCCGCTGTACTCACTGTGTAATCCGTTTCAGACTCCCTCGGGGAGTAGGCGTTCCTATCAAGAGGAGAACGTGATTGACGGCCAGCTATGGCGCGTCACGCTTCCCGGAAATAGCCGAAATAGGACTTGGCTCTTCACGGCGCCTGCGCAGTCAGCTCTTAGTCTGTGCGCAGGCGCCGTATAGCGCAGTGAAGAGCCGAGACCTACTCCGGCTATTTTTGGGAAGCGTGACGCGCCATAGCCGGCCGTCAATCATGTTCCCCTCTTGATAGGAACGCCTATTCCCCGCAGGTGTCTAAAACGAAACTATTGGATAACACAGTGAGTACAGCGCAAAAAATAAAAATAAAGGCATACTGTAGCTGACGCTAGTATGCTGCATGGCATGGTAGAAAGTAGTTTTTTAGGGTGAACCTCCGCTTTAACAAAGTGGAAATGCAACGCTATAGGTCCCTAGTATGTAATAAACCGGGTCACGCAGCATTTACCCCGCTCCAAGCTATCCTCAGAGGGAAACAACTCACTAAAAAAAACACAAGGTATAATATAGGAATGCTACTCCATCATCAAAGAATATGGGAAATCACATTGAAAAAACAAAACACTGGAAAAATTCACACCCACACCCCACTATGGTTCAACAAACACCTACCCGAGTTAGAATCTTTCTCAGATTCGACAGTATGGGCTACACATGGCATAATACACCTCCATCAGGTGTTATCTAACTCCAGAATCAAGCAGTTTCCAGTACTTAAGGAAGAATATAAACTCCCTAACCAGATCACCTTTAAGTATCTACAACTGTGCCATGCATTGAAAACACAATTAGCAAACATGGAAGTAGTGTCAGATTCTCCCTCAGTTCTGGATGTAATAATGGGGGAGGAACCCTATAAACTCATATCGACCCCGGAATATAAAGATCAGAAACCGTAGTTCAAATGCCATTGCACAAAAGGCAAAAATGGAATGGGAAAAAGACATAGGCCCTATGGAGGAGGAAGACTGGGATGAAATATTGGAAGGGACCAGACTGACATCCCCCAAGTGATCTGACAGACTGACACAGATATACATTGTACACAAAGCCTACCTGACTCCCCTAAAAAAGGCGAAAATTCCTCTATACTTATGACCTGACATGCCATTTGTGCCACGCAGCACCTGGAATGTTCTTCCATCTCATATGGAGCTGCCCAAACATTTAGACATACTGGACGCAGATTGTACAGTTTTTACATGACAATATAGGTTCCCCAGTGGTATTAGACCCCAAACTATGCCTTCTGGGACTTCTGCCAGATGTAGAAATTGACAAATACCAAGCTACATTTCTAAATGAAACTCTGTTTATGGCCCGTAAGGGCATAGCCAAGGTATGGATGCAGGCTCAGCCTTCCTCCATACGCCAATAGTAGAGGGACATTAATGATGCACTAGCATTTAAAAAATTAGTCTATGCACAAAGAAAGTGCGCGCATAAGTACTCAAAGTTGTGGGATAGATGGTTAGAGGATGGAGAAACATGTGCCTAAAATAATCCAAGCCCAGCAGACAGGCATACTTAGATGAACGTAGAAAGTGACCGTCATATGAAGGAGTTAACCATGAAAATCTTAATCAGAACTGTATTGGTAGCTGAATGACATGACGTTTCTTATATACTGGTTGTCTATACCCTCATAAACCTGTGCCTTAACATGTATGTACAAAGAATCTCACAAAAAAATGACTGTTATAATGTACTGTTTTATTATTCTACATAAGCAACTACTTTGTAAAATGACTTTTATCCAAATAAAGTTGGCTTTTTCCAATTTAAAAAAAAAAAGAAATAAATGAAGCCAGACAGTCAGTATAACAAACTGTTGGGTGCAGTACAAAGGAAGAGTCAATAACAGTTGTTGCAGGACTTGGAATTTGGATGTTCACTTTATTGCCATCTAACATGTAACAATTCAAGTTTAAGGCTCCCCCCAACATGATAAAGCACCATTCTTCTGCAGGCACCAATATAAAAAATATACCATGCCTGACATTTTTTTTAAGAAGAGATTTAAACGTGCATAAGGATGTTTCCTTTTTGCATACAATTGACAATCTTATAGCTCACATTTGTCAAATACAGGGCCCACAGGCCAAATCCGGCCCTCTAGGTCATTTTATGTGGCCCTTGCACCTCTCCTGCAGCTGCAGCATCCCCCTCATCTCCACCACTACCTTGTCTCATAAGTCGGCAGCAGAAAGGGGGACACAACTCCTCCTCCAGATCCTGTGCTTCTCTGTGTATTGAAGACTGCTCAGAACACCATAGCAGAACCATGGCCTGTCTGAGCAGTCTCCAATAAAGTTTCTTGTGGATGATACCATGATACCACCCTTCTTTTAAACTTACACCACCTGGTATAGAAGTGTGAGTGGGCTCTTTTCCGATCTGCACCTGTGCATACTGACAACAGGAGGCTGCTCACTCAGCAATGTCGCCATTAACAGAATGCCTTGTATTTATTTAATAAATACAAGGCATTCTTTGATTGGATAAGGTGGAGAGGTGGGGCAGCTTTCTGCCTTAATTTAACATTTATCTGATGTATTGTACCTTATAAATGGAGACATATATATCTTGCCAGGAAGTGGCCTGCAGTGACAGCTTACTGGTGGGAAAGCTCAGGCAGGTTCAGACTAGTATTCGGACACGCTGATCTTTACTACATCTGTGTAAGTGAGTAATAGAGCATACATTAATGCCAAATAAAATAAGGAACACAGCGAGAGAGTTCACACTGAAAAGCGACACTGCACTCACAAACAAGGAACAACACAACAATCTATAGTAAACTGTTTGCTGTAGTTCCTGAGTCTTGGGATTCTATGCAAAACATAGGACAGTGGGTCCTGTGAGAGACTGGACATCTACCAGCTGCAATGCCCTTCAATGGAAATATAGAGGCACACAGGAGGAGGGGGAGGGAACGAAATATACGCTGCACAATTTTTCACCAAGCACCAAATCAAGAAGCAGAAAGGACAAAAACAGGTAAGGCTGGGGTTCTGCTTTAAGGTGATTTTTGACCCCCTGGATCTCAAGAGACAAAGGGGGAGATTTACTAAACCTGGTGCACACTGAGGCTGGGTTCACACTACTACACTACTTTCATCCTACTTTGCTCTGCTACATCGGTCCTACATTTATCCTACATTGGTCCTACATCCATCCTACTTTCATGAACAGGATACTACTTTGGTCCGACTTCAATGATATTCAATGGGCCTGAAGTAGGATCAATGTAGGACCAAAAGTAGTACAGGGAGCATTTTCAAAGTCGGACCGACTTGTGTAGGACGCTACAAGACGCTCTCATAGGGAAACATTGAACACAGAGCAAAGTAGGATGAAAGTAGTGTAGTAGTGTGAACCCAGCCTCAGGGGCCCAACCTGCTTCCAATCAGCCAAAAAGAAGCTTATGTACTTTTTCAAGTTAAAGGTGTTTTGCTTCAGGCGACCGAACGCTCAGAAGTGAACAGGGGCCATAGAATAGGATTTGGCTTATTGAGTGTTTAAGTGCCGGTTTGCCCCATATAGCCTGACTTCAGCGTGGCTTCCAAAGGACTTCTGTTATAGAGGTCAATGAAAATCGCTTTGAAGGCATGTCCAAAAGGTACAGCAACTTGAGTCGCTCTGATTAGAATTGTTCCATTGCACTGCATGGAGCACAACTTGTCAGGCAGCTAAGTAACCTGACAGGTCGCCTCGGTTTGAACCGAGCCTAAGGCCTCTAAGGCCTCGTACATACGACCGAGGAACTCAGCGGGCGAAACACATCGTTTTCCTCGTCGAGTTCTTGTTAGGCTTGTCGAGGAACTCAACGGGCCAATTTTCTCCATTCCCGTCGAGGAAAAAGAGAACATGCTCTCTTTTTGGTTCGTCGAGTTCCTCAACAGTTTCCTCGCTGAAAAATGTACACACGACCGGTTTCCTCGGCAAAAAGAATCTCCCACCAAGTTTCTTGATGGATTCTGCCGAGGAAACCGGTTGTGTGTACGAGGCCTTACACACGACCGTTTTCCTCAGCAAAATCCATCAAGAAAAATGTTGTCAGAGCATTTTTGCAGAGAAAAGCGTTTGTGTGAATGTTTTTCGTCGAGAAAACTGTTGTGGATCTCAACGAGAAAAAAAGAGAACATGCTGGCCTCGTACACACGACCGTTTTCCTCGGCAAAATCCATCAAGAAAAATGTTGGCAGAGCATTTTTGCTGAGAAAAACGGTCGTGTGTATGTTTTTCGTCGAGAAAACTGTTGTGGATCTCGACGAGAAAAAAAGAGAACATGCTCTCTTTTTTCTCGTCGGGAGTCTCAATTTCCTTGTCGTGTTTCTCATTGGGCTGGTTTACGATGAGAAACGCGTTTGTGTGTATGCTTAGAAACCCGCGTATGCTCAGAATAAAGTATGAGATGGGAGCGCTCCTTTGGTAAAAGTAGCGTTCGTAATGGAGATAGCACATTCGTCACGCTGTAACAGATTGAAAAGCGCAAATCGTCTCTCACCAAACTTTTACCTAACACGCAGTAACATGAGATTAGCAAAAGCAGCCCCAAGGGTGGCGCCAGTGGAATCAAACTTCCCCTTTATAGTGCCGTTGTACGTGTTGTACGTCACCGCGTTTTAAGAACGATGAGATTTTGTCTTGACAGTCAGTGTGTATGCAAGGAAAGCTTGACAAGATTCTCGTCAAGCCTGACAAGAACCTCGTCGAGGAAAACAACGTTTCTTTTACGACGAGATTCTCGGGCGTGTGTACGAAGCCTTAGGCCTCGTACACACGCCGAACCGTTTTCAGCGGACATGTCCGCCCGGAGATTTCTGTCTGATGTTACACACCATCAGACAGAAATCTGCGCGTACACGATACGCGGTGACGTGGCCGCGCCGTCGCCACGACGATTACGCGGCGACGTGCGCGGCCCTGGAAGGTTAATGCTTCCACGCATGCGTCGAATCACTTCGACGCATGCGAGGGATGGCGGCCGAGCGGACATGTACGGTGAGTCTGTACAGACGACCGAACATGTCCGACGGACAGGCTTCCAGTGGACATGTTTCTTAGCATGTGTGTTGAATGACTATATTATAGAGAAACAAATCATCCACTCTGCAATGGTTTACATGTATAGACAACATTTAAGCTGAAAACATGCTCAGCTGGTGTTGCTTTATTTTATGGTTTATGAGATTGAACCGCAAGAGTTAAAGCATCGTTAAATATGGCTTGTGGTCGGAATGTCACCAGTTTATGAACTGTAAAAGGAGACAGTTAAATACAAATCTACATGGCATTAAGGACACCAAACAAGACATTTGTAACTTTACTACCAGTCAGAGGGTCCTTACAACAACTATTTTACAACAACCATTAAAAGCTAGATTTGATCAACTATTAAAGATTAAAAAGAATACATTGTGTGTCCTGGTGCCTAAAACAAAGTTTTAAAGAAAAAAAAATATCTAAAATTTCTCCAAGTGAAATATGTAGTAGTAATATGGAAATGGAAAAAAAGTCATGAAGGCAATTTAAACTAACAGATAAGATCCCTTCCACAGCTGCTGAAAGAATTATGGTTAAAATAACATATAAATAAAGGAAACAAGTATAGGATTAAGAATGAGGAATTGCATATTTTATCTCTTCACATTGTATGGTTTTATATAAAACAGATGCTGTATATAGTGAATGAGAAGTGCTTCAAATGCTTACAACACGCAAGCATCCAGCTTGTCATGAGAGCAAATCTTAAAAAAATGCACTTCTGTTGGTACCCTAAAGATTTCCATGTATGCTTGCCTATCATTCTGAAGTGCAAAGAGCAAATGCAAATTTCCTCCATACTAAAAAGTAAATACATGTACATGGCCAAGGCGAGGCATGCCTGTCACCCAAAATGTGACAACACATGGTGATTGATCTCACAGGTATCAAGCGCAGCATTGTGGTATGGCAGGGAAATGCACACATGTAAAAAAATCCAAAAGGAAAACACTGCGCTAGATATGAATGTGAATTTGAAACACCAATGATAAGTAATAAATAAAATTAATAGCTGCCAGTACCGAAAATTTGTGATACAAAAAATTCCTAAACATAAAAAATAAACAATACAGCTTTCAAATAAACAAAAAAGTGAAAGAAAGATCTAAATAAATTGATCTTAAATATAAATGTGATAACAAGTTAATACTGAGAAATGATTCTCCCAGTTACAAAAAGGCCTTGTGAAAAACCAATTTGAGTGACACAAAGTAACATGTGTAAAAGAAAGTCCCACTACTTTGACTTGATAAATAGAACACAAGAGAAATCAGTCCTTAAAGGGTTAATCTGGGTTAGTGCCCAAAAGGAAAGTTGAGGATAGAGCAAACTTCATCCACCAGGCAGGCACCAAGAAGTGGTAATGCAGTCTCCTTACCCTAACTGTATGACCACCGTTCAGCAAACGTGGGGATTTTAGGTCTCCCTCTATGGAATATCTGGGATGGTATCTGTTATCTCCGATCTGATCTGATCAATTTATTTCGATCTTTCTTTCACTTTTTTGTTTATTTGAGCGCTGTACTGTTTATTTTTAAATGCACACATGTTCTTAATCCATTGAGTGTTTAATTGAGAAGCAGTTTGGAACGTAGAACTTCTGTGGAACCCCCAGACATTGCTACAGAGCTTTGAGGAAGGACCTGCAGAGGATTGATCCCATTGATGACTGTGTCTGCAGAGTGCCAATTCCAATGTTAGAGACAATGGCGTGGGATTAATGGAGCCTCTGACAACAGTGGTGATTTTAGCTGTCTATATGTGGTGGGGATGACATTCTACCCTGACCACCAATGTAAGGGGCATTTATCCACTGACAAGACACAATTTCATGGTAACAAGCACAGGGGTGTTAAAATACCAGTACTTCATGGTTGCCATATTTGTTATGCTTTTATTTATTATTATTATATTTTCAACTTATTGAGCTTGCTAATATACTGTGACTTTTAGATATGGTAATTTTTTATTAGTGGTTCCCAAAGCTCTTTAGTGAAAAGGTTGAAAAAGGTTTAAAAAAAAACTTTCTAAAGAGTGCAAGCTGAAAGGAAACCATAGACGAAGGCTACCATAGACAAAGACCAAGTATGGACAGGCTGGTTGTACCCAAGTTGATCGAGCAATCAACGTGGGTACAACCAGCCTGTCTGATGTTGCATGTGCTTATTGCCAGTGGCTATAGCTGCGGAGGGAGCAGTCAGGAGCTGGGAGAGCAGAATTGCTGCCCCACAATAGCTCCCCAATACTAATTGTGTTGATGGTGGAATCAATTGATTTTCTTTCCTGCAGCCCCGAGGTTGCAGGAAAGAAAATCGTATTGTCTATGGCCAGCTTAAGCAAGCAAAAAAAAAAAGTACTTTTAGGCAAATGTTACAAAAAATAGTTTAAAATAAATACTTACTGAAAATGCATTATAGTTTCCTTTTAAGGCAAACTAGATCACAAGGAAGCAACTGCCCAGTGCTTGCTAATCTATAATTAGCCATAGAGATTATAAAAGCGAACAAACACTTTAATGTGAACGGTCTCTTTATTTAAAAAATCTGATTTGTTTTCAGAACATATTCAGAATTGTATCCAATATTTACAAAGATAAAATATCCTTTTAATGACCTAGATAAACATTTGCAGAGGAAAACTAGATTGATTAGAGAATTGCACAATCTCTTTCCAAGTTAAATTTTATAGGTAGATTAGTTTAAATAATCTTTTCCTAGACAGCCCCCAGCCTCTGGGGGCTCCATCTTGTTTCCTTTAACAAAACAGAACAGGCTTATGGGGCCCATCATAACAAAAACGTATCCTGACTTCAAAAGCTATTTTGGACTTGGCGTTCTACATGCTCATGTTAATGGTATGATGCAGCTGCTGCTTGTTTTATTCACATTGCTGACAGTTACAACTGAGAGATAAAATTTGATTTCTCACCTCTAACCTATTGCAATGCTGACAACAAACAGCCATAGTGAGGTTGCCAAAATGGCCTTCTGATGAAAAGCGCGTAGCTGCAGATCAATGATTCTTTTATCTTGTCTTTCAAAGTATACATGAAAAGTCTGGCTTAATTTGTGTTTGCATTCAATAGAATTATATGGCAAAATATCAAGGCTGATAAAGTCCTCTATGACATTCTTTAGGTTTTGCTCTGCACCACCAGCTTCATCAACTCTTGTTGATATGCTAATATCAATGCTCTATAAGGCTGGATTCACACCTATACATTTTTAGTGCTTTTTGCATTTTGCAGATTTGCACTACAGTCCATTTAACAATCTGCAAAATGCAAAAAGCACTAAAAATGCATAGGTGTGAATCCAGCCTGATGCCTCATACACACATATGGGATTTCGAGCGGTAAACAGTCCACCGGGAATCCCGAGGGGAAAACCGTGAACCTGCTCTGTAAGTTTTTTCCCCCTACACACAAGAGGTTTTCCCATCAGGAGAACTGTGATGGAGCTCTGTGGTAACAAAGAGAGCTGGTTCTCTTGTTTTTTTCCGGCAGTTTTCTTGTCGGAAAAACTGCGATGGAGCATACACACGCCCAGTTTTCCTGGCCAAAAGCTCTCATGGCAGTTTTCCCCTTCGGGAAAACCCATCGTGTGTACAAGGCATTAGGCATCAAGCTGCCCAAGCTGATAATTCTGTTTTGTGGTCCATTTTGTCACATCATAATGTAGTGCACAGACCAGATTGCTCTTTAACAAGAACAGTAGTTCTATGGGGTGCTACAATAACATTTGTGAAAATGTGCTATTGAAAACAGAATTCTGATTGGCTTGCAATGATACAATATTAATCTAATGCATCTAAGTCCAGCAAACAAAAGGAAGGGGAACTCATTCCATTTTTCTTGACATACAGAGTCTTGTAAACACTCTAAAATTATTCTGCACTTCCACCACATTTATTTTACTGAATTTAGCCAAGGTTCACAATGAATGCGGGTTAGAAATCCTGCAACTTCAGCTGAACACGGCAATCCAGTTCAACTTCAATTTGGCAGACATCTGTGCGGGTTCCTGCACAGATGTCTATTCAAATCGCCACCAAGTCACCCAAAAGTAGTGCAGGAACTACTTTTAGGAATCAGTGCAGCGCCCCACCGATTTGGACGGTTCTATTGCTGGCAATAGCCACTGATTTGGCATGCTATTCGTGCCCAATGTGAACGTGGGCTTAACGTAAAACAGGCGTGAACACAGGGTGTGGCAGGTGTGCTTGGGGCACACCCTAAACACCCTGTGTGGGGCAGATTCCCCTATCTAGACCCCTAAAATTTCACCAAAGCCCCCTAACAGGGTTTCTAAAAAAAAACGGAAAAAATAAAAATAAAAACTACTGACACCATCCATTGCCCTACTGACACCAAGCTCTGCCCTACTGACACCATCCATTGCTCTGCTGACACAGTCACTATATATACACATGCAAACACAAGCAAATATGTATGAGCTTTTGGGTGCACATCCTAATGCTATAGGCTGCAAACACCTATGGAGTTAAACATGTGGAAGTGGCCGATAAAGGAGGGGGGGGCAGGGGAAATAAAACCATTGTTTGTACATGTTGTGTCTTGGTGATACCACTTGTAACCCTTTTGTCTACAGTCAACCTCTTTCCACTGCTTCCTTTTTGTAAGAGGTGTTGAAGGAGGGGCCACAACCTTCTTTGCATATTAGAGAACCCTGGGTTCTTGTAAGAGGGTCTCCCTAACCGATTTGTATTACATTGTATTGTAACTATATCTTCCTTTATTTTGTAAAGCGCTGTGCAAACTGTTGGCACTATATAAATCCTGTATAATAATTACATAAAACAAATGTCAGTAATTTCAGTTAAGAAGTTTGGCTTAACTAAAATGGCCCAGAGAACCATAAATCAACTACCTGTTGATAGAAAAGTCAAATTGCTGCTTTACACCAAATGCACACAAACATATTGGCCCGGATTCACAGACAGCGCCGCACATTACGCCGCCGCAGCGCATCCCTCTGTGTGCTACGCCGACGCAGCGCAGAGAGGCAAGCACTGCATTCAGCAGGCTATTGCTCCCACGCTGCATCGGCGTGGCATAGATTTCAAAGGCGCAGGGGGTAGGTGGAAGTGAGCTTGACCGATGCAAACCCATGCAAATGAGGCATGACCCCATGCAAATGATGGTCCGAGCGCCAGACAAGTACATTTAATGAACTGCGCATGCTTCGTGCCGTGGACGCATCCCCCTGCGCATGCTCACAACCACGCCGGAACAACTGCCTAAGATACGCTGGATCACTGCCTACGCCATGAACGTATCCTACGCCCAGCCAGACTCACGTCCAACGTAAACTACGTAAAATACGCCAGCTTGTATTCCTTGGTGCAGACCTTTGCATGTCTGCTGCTGGGTTACACCTCGTTTATGGGGCTTAACTTTACGCCGGACGTACAACTTACGCGCACCACTCATAGCCTGCGTCGGGCGCACGTACGTTCTTGAATCGCCGTCGAGGAAAAAGTTCTCTTTTTTTTCTCGTCGAGTTCCTAGACAGTTTTCTCAATGCAAAACATACACGCGACCGTTTTCCTCAGAAAAAAAGCTCTGCCACTATGTTTCTTGATGGATTCTGTCGAGGAAAACAGTCGTGTGTACGAGGCCTTAGAAAGAGAACATGTTTTCTTTTTTTCCGATTAAAAAAATCGCAAATTCTGATCGTCTGTGTGGAACGCTGACGGAGAAAAAAACACGCCTGCTCAGAATCAAGTCAACGCATGCTCGTAAGCATTGAACTTCGGACGGAAATTCCGATTGTGTGTACGGGGCATAAGGCACAAGGAAATCCTATAAGCATAGACTTGCTCTCAGTGTTGAGCCTTGATTCTGTCTTTCTCCAGTAAGAGTACTTTTGGACACTTTTGGCAATTTTGTTTGTAATTTAAGAACATATCAACAGCTTTCAGCCAAAACAATCCATTATCTACAATCATCTCTCAGTTTTCAAGTGACTGAATAACCAAATTGGTGCAGAAAAAAAAGTTTTGCTGAGGCAATGTAGTGCTTTTTGTTGATTTCCATCATTTGATTACTCAGAAATGATTTCAATTTCAGCCCTTAAATGCCGAGGGAAGACGCAAAATTGCCAATAAATTGGACAATTTAATTTACAGAAAAGCCAAAAAAAATTAGCTGAGAGCAGTTTAAAAATGCTACATTTTCATGCAGTGATGGTCCTAGGGGAATCTGTCTTGATTTATTGTTGTCAAGGTATTTAAGAGTACTATGATTGCCAGAGAGATTGCAAACAGCGTAATAAATAGTTACCCCATAAAAGTGAAAATTATGCCTGAACGTATAGTCCAATTATCACTAACAAGCAGAAACAATGGACTGGACTACTACACACCCAATGAGTCCCCAGAAGAAAATGTTTGGTACATAAGTGAGCCAGTTGTATTGTATGATTGTATATGTATAATGTAGTATTTGATTTATGATGCAGTATTAAAAAGTATTAAACACAATTTAGGGCAACTACAGAGCATAGCTGTCCTTAGCTATATTGACATTAACTATTCTGGGTGCACCTACAGCACAATTTTCGTCTCATTTCATTTACACTAATTTGCCACCTTAGAACATTTTTACTGATTCCACATTTATTAAATACATTTTTTACTTTGTTTGAGCAAATATACACAGTAAAAAAGCTAATTTGTTATTGGAAATTATGCAAAGATAATATCACCTGCAACAAGAAATTGAATTTTCATGTATAGTTATAAAAACCCTAGCAGTTCGGACAATTCAAATCGGTATCAAAGCCAAAATATTATTACCTTAAGGCATTTCCTACATTAAGGTTAAAAAGTTTCCACTAGTCATTCCTCTTTTCCCCCCAAACACTTGCCTGAAGCCTCGTACACACGACCGAGGAACTCGACGGGCGAAACACATCGTTTTCCTCGTCAAGTTCCTTGTTAGGCTGTCGAGAAACTCGACAAGCCAATTTTCTCCATTCCCGTCAAGGAAATAGAGAACATGCTCTCTTTTTGGCTCGTCGAGTTTCTCGACAGTTTCCTCGACGAAAATGTACACACGACCGGTTTCCTCGGCAAAAAAATATCTCCCAGCAAGTTTCTTGCTGGTTTTTGCCGAGAAACTCTGTCGTGTGTACGAGGCCTGAGTCTTAAGTCAATCCTGCGCTGTGCCCATCTGCAGCCCCGCTCTCTTGTCTTCCTCTTATCACAGATGACACAGGCAGCAGAAGGTGCCAAAGGCTGTCAGTCAAATCCTATAAGGAGGGAGCAGGGGCATGGCCGAGCCACATTGTGTAACTATAGACACACACAGCCTGGCTTGGGAATGCGCACACATGGGTGCCTCCTCAGCACACGGCTTTCTGGGGAGGGGGGGCATTCAGAGGAGATGAGGAACAGACAGTTCTGGTGGTGAAGAGGAGGTAAGGGACTGCTCTGTGCAATACTACTGCACAGAGCAGGTAAGTATAACTTGCCCTTTAGAATTGGAGGGTAATTTAAAATGTAATTAATTGCAAAGAAGGCCATAAAGTAAGTAAATTAAAGTAAAAGTAAAGTATTTTGAAGACAAAGTAAATATGATACAGCTCACCACAAGATTCTTATTTTATGTTCTCAGATAAAGGAAAAGTATAGTATTATCTCTTGATAATGTGGCAACATTTTTTTTAAAGAAAAGATTAAGAATATATATATACTGTATACTGTATATTTTTTTTTACTTCAGCACCAGTCTTTGACAAATCATTCTCTTTAAACACTGTACAAGGGTTGCCATCTAATCACTGGTAATTTTCTCCAGGAGAGTACAGCATCCAGTGATTTTGGTAATAGTATCCAGAAGAAAATTTAAATAAATGGTACAATCAGAAAAAAATGATTTTGTTCCACTGAGATCAGTGCAAAGCTATTTGGGGTGACCCAAAATGACTCTTTCCAGGTAATCAAATGAAAGTGTAAATTGTTTTTCAGACAAGCTGTATCCCCTTTAAACCGAGAAAGAAAAGGCTTGTCCATGAAATGATAAATGTCTTTTTGCATATTATTTTAGCTTAACTGTACATGGAGCATACCTAACCTCCCAGAATTTTTTTTTACATTGCAGCTTACTGGTTTTAATGCCCTGTACACACGATCAGACCTTTGTCCGACCAAATTCATATCGGAATTCTGACAGAATTCCATCGGAGTAAAATAGAACATGTTCTCTATGGAAACTCAGATGAAATTCATCGGAATTTCCGATGGAATTACTCCGATGGGGCATACACACGGTCGGAATTTCCAATGGAAAAAGTCCGTCTGACCTTTTCCATCAGGAATTTCCGATCGTGTGTATGGGGCTTAAGAGGTGGTGACTGTATTAGTATCTGTTTTCCAGTTATTGTCTCCTATACTTTTACTTGTTGATCTTACCCGTGACACATTTCCTGTCCTGTGCTGAGTCTATGGAGGACCAGCATTGTAACCCTAGGATAGGATGTGTTTTTAGGACTACAGAACACCTCCTCTGCCCACTTCTCCATAATACTTGGATGAGGTAGTGGTGGTTGTTTTGTAGTTCACAGAGAGAGATAAACAAGTCCGTTATCACTGCTTGAGATAACAGCAATGTGCATAGGAAGTTGCCCGCTTGCTTGATTTCTGCCAGTATCAACAGTTATTTTTTAACTTATCAAACAGATATAACAATCTGCTTTTAGTTGTATATTTACCTTGCAGGCAGGTTGACTACTGTAATGTATGTTTAGTTAGCACTTGGCTGCCCAGGTTAGGGGAAAGGGGGAAAGTTCTTTGCCACTTTCCCTGATCATGCTTGTGGGCTTTTTCTGGGGCCCAGCCTCCCTCCCATGTGATATAAAATGGAGAAGGTTCGGGTCCCAGGGGGGCTTGAAAGCATGCACAAGAATTGGAACCTTGCTAAAGTTTGCTGGGACCTTGATGATCCCGAAGCCATGGACCTCTCCTTTTGAGTTCAGCCAAACATGGACTTTACCCAAAAGGACTTTTAGATGTAGTTTAGAGATGGATGTTTATTCATGTTATGCATGGTATGTGGAACATTCAGTAAAGTTGTTTCATCTGCTTTGAGCCTGGTCTGAAGTTATTCAAGAGGTGCATGTTGCGTCCATGGAATATTCCTAAAGAACCTGGGTCTGTTAAAAGCACTATGGTACAAAAGGTCAACTCCCAAAGCAAGGAAGAGGAGGGAGTTACCATGGATAATCGAAAAAAGAACAGTTTCACCAGACGTTTGGCGTGGTATCTGGTTAGGTTACAGGACCTCCCCAGCTGTCCGTCTCCTCTGGTCCCTGGGAGTAGACTAGCATTATGGAGGTCTAGGACCTGATCACTAGGTACAGAGAACGAAGAGTTAGAGTTGGACACGTATGAGACCCATACTATGTGTCTGGCAGGGTTTCATTCCGTTATTGGGAGTGAGGTAACAGAGGTACGCTAGTTTGGTGGAGTGAGCAATGGCTCTGCAAGTCCCTCTGAATGCAACACATACATCAGTACAAAGGGTAGTGAATTGGATGAAACATCTTAACCAGTTAGTGACTGACCCACACAGATATACTGCAGCAGGGCGGGCGCTCTGTGCCAGATTACGTACCTAGTATGTGATCTGACACTTCTGGGTCTGGGGTGCGCATGCACTGCCGGCAACCCGCTCCTGCTGTGATTGGACACAGCAGGAGCCAATCAGCGGGTCCAACGGACCCAATGTCCGCCGGGATCTGCTGATTATTCTGGAGATCAGCAGAACGACGGTCTGCCTGTGTAAACAAGGCAGAACTCCGTTCCTTGAGACTGAAAGACAGCGATCCTGTGCTTCTGTTAAGCAGGAACATGGATCTCTGACTTCCCACAGTAAATGCACACCCCACACAGTAAGAAAGCACTACCGGGGAACACAGCTAACCCTTTGATTGCCCCTGATGTTAATCCATTCCCTGCCAGTTTCAGTAGTACAGTGACAGTGTATATTTTTTAGCACTGGTGACATTAGTGTCACTGGTCTCCAATTTTTTTTTTAAAAGTGTTACTTAAAGGAACACTAAAGGTTCGTTTTTTATTAGATCAATTGATTGCTGTAAGCTAGAGCATTTAAATATCACTTACCTCGTTTTTCCTTTTGACCTCCAAAATACAGTAATCCAGGTTTGAAAATGCCATTTCCTGTCTCTCCTCTTCTTGCTTTCCACCAGCATCTGAGCCGTTTTGCATGGTGGAAAGCAGAATGTGCTCACCCCCTCCCTATGACCACAGCCCTGCGTGAAGATGCTCTCTTATCCCTCACAGGCATGGAGGCTAAGCCTAATGGGAACTGTAGTTCCCATTAGGCCGCGATGTAGCAAGAATGAATGCGCACCGCAAACCAGGAAGTCAGTGAGAATAACGATTCAGGAGTGCTGGAGGTGAATAAAACAGCTCGATTTCAACAGGTATCAAACTAGTTATAATGCAAAACATTACTTTTTACTTTATCAGCTACTGTCAGACTTTAATTTAAGAGGAAAATATTTTTGTCTTTATAACCCCTTTAATGTCCGATTTGGCCACCGCAATGCCACAATCCTACTATAAGTCGCTGATCGCCACCATTACCAGTACATAAGCAAAAATCCCTAAAAATATCACATAGTTTCTAGACTTTATAACTTTTGCACAAACCAATAAATATACACTTATTGGATTTTTTTTTTACCAAAAATATGTACCAGAATACATATTGGCCTAAAATGATGAAGATATTCGATTTTAAACTTTTTTTAATTGGATATGTTTTATAGCAAAAGTAAAAAATATTGTTTATTTTTCAACATTGTATGTCTTTTTTTGTTTATATAAGAAAAAACGCAGAGGTGATCAAATACCACCAAAAGAAAAATCTATTTGTGGGAAAAAAACGGCATACAGTTTATTTGGGTACAGCATCAAAGACCACACAATTGTCAGTTAAAGTAACGCAGTGCTGTATTACAAAAATTACCTGGTCAGCAAGAGGGGTAAACCTTCCAGGGCTGATGTGGTTAAGGAGGAACTCTGCACATTAGTGCTGCACACAAGTGGCTCATCTCTGAGTCAAGGACTGCCTTAATGTTTGATTCTTCACATGACCGCAGCCTCCACCTGGTCCAGCGCTTTGGTGAGCATGTGAGGTGCAGTAGACCCTGCCTACAACTAGGCCAAATTTAACCTCCCTGGCGGTATGATTATTTCAGATTTTAGGTGCTGAAAGCGGTATCATTATTTTGCATGGAAATTTGGCGTTTTACATTGTAGGCCTGTAATTCTTAGAAATAACTCACTTAAATCTGTCCAAACCAGAGTCTAGTAGACATCCCGGGTATAATAAAATTTGAAAAACAAAATCATAAATTATAATATAATAAATAACTATAAAGAATTATTACAAATAATAATATAATTATAATAAAAATTATTCAATAATGTAATCAAATCAAAATCACTGAAATTTGCTCAGTTGCAGAATTGTCGCTGTCATTACTTTTATTTTTTGATGAGGAATTTCCCCACAAATCGCTATCGCACAATTCTGCAAGTGATTATAATTTATTATCGCTGTTTTCTAGCTGATCTAAAACCATTTTTGACATAAAGGGACACTTTTTGGTTGCTATGGACAATCTAAAGTTTGCAGGCAGAAAGAACAGTTTTTATTATATAAAAGTACATGCAGAACACTCGGAAGACCATTAGGGACAAAGGGGGTGTGTATTTTTTACATACAGTCAGGGGGAACTTGGGGGAACTCCGTTCCACCACCTCTGGCTCAGACCCTTTGGTGCCTGCTCACCACAATCACTTGTAAACACAGAAGTCTTGTTTCTGTGTTTACAAGTGACAGCTTTGTAACCCCCTGAACTCTGCATTCTGTATGTAATGCAATTCTGGTATTTAATGCTCCTTTAAGACCCTTCTACTGTTTGTGAAATCTGAACGGGTCGTGGTTGAGTTCCTGCACCTATTTTCTGAGAAAAAAAGCTCTGCATACAGTACTGTAATCTATAAGATTACAGTATACTGTATGTAAGGGGTTTATTTACTTTTTTGAATCTGGCGCTGATCTCCGCCCCCGTGCGTCGTAACGTCGCAGGGAACAGAGCTCGGCGGCACACAGACACTGTGTGAATCGAGCGAGGAGACAGCTCACTCACACAGCGGGGAGGCATCGCAGGATCCAGGGACAAGGTAAGTAAACCATGCCTGTGGATGCTGCGAGGCGATCCCGAGTCTGGCTCGGGGTTACCGCTTTTGGTTCTGAAATTCCACTCTGAGCCAGACTCGAGAATACCACTGAGGGGGTTAAGCAAATAAGAGAAGTTTATTGTTAGGATTTACATAACATGGAGCACCCTGCTCACTTTTTTTCAGTTTGTGTACTAAGTTTCCTTTATGAAACAGCACAGAACACCCAATGATGAGGTAAAGATTTCCATGTCTGGTACACAAAAATCAATTTTTATGTGCATTAGGGTCTTTTTCTAAGTGTGAATAGAGGCCATCAAGATAACGCTTATATATGACACTTTCCAAACTTTAACAGAAATACCCAAAGGGGTAGGGAGAAAAAACATTCCCTTAAATTCATCGTTTTCTTTTATTTCCCCAGCATTTTGTTGTTCAGGGTAAAAAGGTAAAGTCAAGTGTAAAGCATGTCAGCAGATGGACACATTGCTTGCCCCCCTCTGGGGCAAGTGAACAGCACATACTGTAAACCCTCTGCCAACATACAGTATTCACACTTAAAATGGACAGTAAATTGGTTGTCATTTAGTCAAAATAGAAATAGCTATATATAGATATATATATATATATATATATATATATATATATATATATCAAATACAATTGCTACACAAATCATATTGTAATTGAATGTTATTAAAAAAAATTCAATCTGCAGTGGCATACTTTTCTGTAAAATGCAATGCAATATGGCAACCTGGAAGCATTCTGTACACATGTGGTGTACTGGTGCACGAATAACACCCCCAGAAATGTAGAGTCAGATTTTGGGCATTCCCTGCACCAAAAATGTAATTTTGGACAAACTTTTTACATTAGAACCCTGCAACTGCAGCAGCTAATTGATAATTATAAAATCACTCCCATTCCCATTCACTTTGCACATAGACACAGACAAACAAACAACTAAACAAACAAAATTTCTTCAGAAAAACAAAAGGTAGGAATCTGAAACATATTTTGTTAAAAAATGGCATTGCTCTTTAGACATATTTGTAATGAATCAAGTGTTAAAGTGGTTGTAAACCCCCCCCCCCCCCCAGGAAGTTACACCTAAAGGTAAGCCTAGACAAAAAAAGCCTCGTACACACGACCGAGGAACTCGACGGGCGAAACACATCCTTTTCCTCGTCGAGTTCCTTGTTAGGCTGTCGAGGAACTCGACAAGGCAAGTTTCTCCATTCCCGTCAAGGAAATAGAGAACTTGCTCTCTTTTTGGCTCGTCGAGTTTCTCAACAGTTTCCTAGACGAAAATGTACACACGACCTGTTTCCTCGGCAAAAAATATCTCCCAGCAAGTTTCTTGCTGGTTTTTGCCGAGAAACTCGTCGTGTGTACGAGGCTTAAGGCTTACCTATAGGTGTTTGCAATAGCTCCTAAATCTACATGGATTAGGAGATATTTTCCAAAAGGTAGACACCGTTGTCTATGGCGCTTGCCGGAGTGAGAATCCCATAATAAAAAACTGCAATGCCATATTTGACGGCTCCTGCGCGCATGCGCGGGGTGACGTCATTGCCGCTCCGGCCAATCAGAGAGCCGGATCGGCAATACCCGGAAGAAACCTTCTGGAGCACTGTCTGCGGCCAGAGGGGGAGACAAGGACGGCTTCTGGGGCTTTGATCTAAGCTAAGTAATGCATAATAAGCTAGTATGCTAGTCATACTAGCTCATTATGGCTTTGTCTTGCAGGTGTATTATTATTTTTATATATTTATCCAAGTTTACAACCATTTTAATTGGTATATGATGCTCAGCAATAACTACAATAATATTGCTGTGCAGTTAGCTGATGTATTGTCATAGTAGTACCGGTAGTAGATGTAGTAGTAGCAGTATATTTACAATGTACTGATCTATTTATTTTGCTTTGTGTGTAATATATGACATTTTGTTGTGGTAAAGGTCTCTTAAAATGGTAAACTGCAAAAAATCCATACATTTTATGGAATATAATCAGAATTTGCTTTGATGACCTTTGCCCTCATTGACATAAGTATATTCAAAACCTCTCAGTATATTCATCTTCAAGCTCAATGCCTTTTTATAGATGGTTAAAAGCAATTAGTTTTTTCTGTCAGATAAGTACTACAATTATGCCTTTTGATGATTCCTGCCAGGAACTAGTGCCCTTAAAACTTCCTGTACTCTTTGTCTGTGCTGCACTCTTATCAATTATGATTGTTTCCAGTTCTCTCTGTGGACTACAGAACACCTCTGTCCATGGTATGGAGAAGAGAAGGAGGGATGTTCTGTAATCCTATGCTAGGGTGACAATGCTGCTTCTCCATAGATATATTACACACTGTCACTCTAAAATGGGAAATGCGTTTTTGTTAGAATCACCAGGTGAAAACAAAGGAGCCTGAGAAAAAAAAGTCGTCACATCTAAGGCCCCATACACGAGAGGATTTATCCGCGGATACGGTCCAGCGGACCGTATCCGCGGATAAATCCTCTCGAGGATTTCAGCAGATTTCTATGCAATGGCGTGTACACACCATCGCATTGAAATCCGCGCCGAAATCCTCTGGCGATGACGTGTCGCGCCGTCGCCGCGATTATGACGCGGCGACGGGCGCGACGCTGTCATATAAGGAATTCCACGCATGCGTCAAATCATTACGACGCGTGCGGGGAATCCCTTTGGATGGATGGATCCGGTGAGTCTGTACAGACGAGCGGATCCATCCGTGGGATCCTATTCCAGCAGATAGATATTCTGTGCATGTCGACAAATATTTATCTGCTGGAATTCGGAAATATTCGCGGATAAATATCCGCCGGAGTGTACACACCATAGAATCTATCCGCTGAAACCCATTCGATGGGATTTATCTGCGGATAGATTCTATCGTGTGTATGGGGCCTAAGAACTGGTGGGTTGCAAAATGTTAAATATTTGTTTCTTGGATTTAGCTATGCTTTAACTTAAAACCACTTCCGGAACGCCGCACGCCGATATACTTTGGCTGTTTGAAGAGGGATATCTTTGTTATGGCAGCAGCTAGCTGCCATAGCCCAGGTATCCTCCTCTTCAGTGGGCGGTCCGGTTTCCGATAATAGTGGTCCCTGCGGTGGATTCGCCGCAAGATCACTTTTATTAGTGGCGGGAAAGGTGATCGGGTCCTTCTGATGGCTGAGTATGGGGACGAGTGAGGGGAAGATGGCCCTTATCCGTCTCCATACCATAGCAAGGCGGAAGCGACGTCAAAACGTCACTTCCGCCCATATTTTTATAAATTACAATATTTTATTTTCTTATGGCATTTTAGTGTAAATATGAGATCTGAGGTCTTTTTGACCCCAGATCTCATATTTAAGAGGTCCTGTCATGCTTTTTTTCCTTTTACAAGGCATGTTTACATGCCTTGTAATAGGAATAACAGTGACAATTTTTTTATTTTAATAACAGTGTAAAAAATAAAAAGTAAAATAAATAAGAAAAAAAATGTTTTTTAAACACGCCCCGTCCCGCCGAGCTGGCGTGCTGAAGCAAACTCATGCCCAAGCAGCGCCCACATATGAAAAAAGTGTTCAAACCACACATGTGAGGTATCACTGGGATCGGTAGAGCGAGAGCAAAAATTCTAGTCCTAGACCTCCTCTGTAACTCAAAACATACAACCTGTAGAATTTTTAAACGTCGCCTTTGGATATTTTTAAGGGTAAAAGTTTGACGCCATTCCACGAGCGGACGCAATTTTGAAGCGTGACATGTTGGGTATCAATTTACTCAGCGTAACATTGTCTTTCACAATATAAAAAAGAAATTGGGCCAACTTTACTGTTGTCTTATTTTTTAATTCCAAAAAGTGTAATTTTTCCCAAAAAAGTGCACTTGTATGACCGCTGCGCAAATATGGTGCGACAGAAAGTATTGCAACGACCGCCATTTTATTCTCTAGGGTGTTAGAAAAAAAAGTATAATGTTTAGGGGGTTCTAAATAATTTTCTAGCAAAAAAAAAAAAAAACTGTTTTTAACTTGTAAACAACAATTCTCAGAAAGAGGCTCGGTCCTTAAGTGGTTAAGACATGTTAATTTTATCATGTGGAAAATAATAATCAGATGTTGATGCTGGCAGGTGAGAAGATAAGAGAACCAACATTTGCCATTCCATGATGAATATTAAATGATACTATGCGATTAAACTTTTTTTTTTTTGCAGTTGTTATAAGCAAAATTCTATTTCAAGTTAAATAAAAACCTGAGCAATAATACATTAAACAATAAACTATTTTATTAGTTAATATTACTCATGAGTGTCTGGGAAACAGTGCAATTTTTTCTGAATCTTTTGGACAAGTAAATGATACTGGCAGAAGCCTTAAAGCGCTGGGTGATGTCAAGCAACAACAATTCACTGTCACATATTGATTCAATTTAAACTTTGCAAGATAGAGCAATGAGTGATTTATTTCATTTACAATAATCAATTTCCATGTGATGCTGACATAAGTAAAATTGTTTGCATAACCAGTGCATTTTTATTTAATAAATCTAGTATTTTTTTTTTATAAATGAGTTATTTTAGAAATCAGGAGTACATGTGTTTCTCTCTTTAAATATATCAGTGACAATGATTCATAGTTTGATGCTGAGCATTTATACATGTTAAAAATACAAATAAAACATCTGAAAGATGGCACCTATACAACGTTTCTCAGATGTTTTGACAACTTTTTTTGTAATTGTGGCACATGCACAATTTTCTACAAAAGGAAAAAGGCAACAATCTCTTGATGGTTACCAAGATTGTCCAGCAAGTTGGAAACTCCATAAAGATTCATACATACCTTACTTAAAGAGGTAATAAACTCAGAAGCAAACATTTATTATATTGCATATTATAATTCTTTTTTAGGCTTTCTTACTTTTATTTCCACTTGGTGATCTTGCCAGTAAGTCTGCTTTTTTTTTTTTACAGAACAAGCTGTCCTGTAGGTGTAGCAGTTGGAGGGATGAGATAAATCATTTAACACTGAGGCCTCGTACACACGGCCGAGTTTCTCGGCAAAAACCAGCAAGAAGCTTGAAGCCGGTCGTGTGTACACTTTTCGACGAGGAAACCGACGAGGATCTCGTCGGGCCAAAAAGAAAGCATGTCTTCTTTTTCCCCGACGGGAATGGGAAAATTTGGCTTGCCGAGATCCTCGGCGGCTTCACAAGGAACTCGACAAGCAAAACGATGTTTTGCCCGTCAAGTTTCTCGGCCGTGTGTACGAGGCCTGACAGGGGTGCTTACAATGATCAACCCTTAATTATTTATGTAAAACGTTATCCCAAACTGTTGTTGTAACTGTATCAAAAGTGTTAGCTGCAGTTTGGCTTAATTTGTTTTAATTTGTATCTAAATCTGCTGGTACATCTAAAGCCTCGTACACACGTTTGGACTTCAAACAGACTTTTCCGTGGATTTTTGTTTGAAGGGTGTTGGCCGTGAACTTGGTATGCATACACGCGGCAGGACTTTTTCAGCAAACTTTCCCAAAATCAGGTGGTTTTCTGCTCTTTTCTGCTCTTTACCGCCACCCTTTGGTCAACTTCTGCTATTGTTTGGGCGAATTGATTACAGGTTTCCTTTGGCTTTATGTTGAGCCTTTCATGTCCTTTGGGATATCATTATGCTTGTTCAATTTTTTTTAAAAAAAGTTGATATATGTTTAACAATAAACTTGTTTTTTATCATACCTATTTTGATTTATTGATTTTGACACCTTAAAAATCCCAGGGTTTGTTACCCTCCCCATCTCTCTTTTTTGTATGTTTCAAGGTATGTGGTGTCACGATTTGATTCTCTGTGCCTCAAATTATTGTTCTGCTATTGTTGGTTGATTTTAACATTGGTTTTGAGCATACATGTTTGTACTCTGGACTAAAGTCCGATGGACTTCTGTACACATGATAGGACTTTGCACCGTAGGACTTTTGTTGTCGAAAAGTTTGTCCGTTTGCAGAGCGAACTTTTGTCTGATGGAGCGTACACATGGTTGGATTTTTTTGAAAACCTGCTCATTTTGAAGTTTGTTGTCAAAAAGTCCAACTGTGTGTATGGGGCTTAACACTCCCCTGCCTCCCAGACTGGAAAATACTGCTTTCCATAGAAGCTCCTTTTCCCCTCCATCCAGAGTGGAGGCACTCAAACACGGGAAGTGTTTTACCAGCCAGATCAAGTGAAAACAGAGAGGGGGGAAATAACTAAAAAAGAACACTAATGCAGCCACCACATCTAATGACTGGTAAGCTGCAACATATTTAATTTTTGGTTTAATACCGCTTTAATTATCCTACTCCTCGGTCTTGATTCTAATACCTAGCTTTTCTGCAGTGAAATGAATCAAAGCCACAGTTTCCTCTATAAGCCAAGCTAATTTCTTGCCATGTGGACCAGACCTTTTCCCCTGCTCATTATCCTGGAGTTGGCCTTTAAAGCACAGCTCCAGCCAAAAGGGGAAGCTCTGCTTGTTTGTTTCTTCCCCCCCTCGGCTGCCACATTTGGCACCTTTCAGGGGGGGGGGACCAGACGTTCAGACCCCCTCCACCTTCCCCTGCCGCCGCTTTACGCATGTGCAGTAGGGAACCCGCTGTGAAGCTGCAAGGCTTCACTGCTAGTTTCCCTCACAAGAAATGAAAAATCGGCTGGGGTGCTGACATTGTGGGATCCCTGGACAGGTAAGTGTCCTAATATTAAAAGTCAGCAGCTACAGTATTTGTAGCTGCTGACTTAAAACATTTTTTTCTCATCATTGACTACTTTTGTCAATATCTTCAAGCATCTGTGAGGGTACTAAGAAATTATTACAAGAGGGCCGGCGTGGCTTTATCATCCAGTGCAACATTTCGCCTTCTGGCTATATTGGCGTTGATAATGCAAGTCAATGAGAATGCTCAGAAAGTGCCTTGTGAGCTTTTGGGATGTGCTTTTTCAGCCTGAACTGTCATATTCACAGCATCTGGAGAACTATTTATTATCCCAGAGTGCACAGAACTTTGCTCTGGCATCAGAAAACTTTTAATAGTGCAGAAAAAATGTTATGTTAGAGCTATGTAAATATGACCACTTAACATAATATAAGAACTCTGCAAGTGAACCTATAGCAAAGACCACTTTGTTTCCTAATTATATACAGTATATTATTCCTGCTATAGTTTAGATGACTTTTAGGCTCATTCACATCAAATTCATTAAAAAGTTTGTGCGTGTTCATGGGAAAGATGCATTAAGATAATTTGTTTATGTATTTTATGTGCATTTTTAATGCATTTTTGTTTGCAATGTTATAACTCATTTCCTGCTTTGTAGCTCAAAGTGCACTTATCCTAAAGACCACAACACAATTAGAAGACTGCATACTGATATATTAGTGACAAATTATGTGCACAAAATTCAAGCCACCCCCCAAAAAAACAAAAACAAAAAAAAATATCAAATCTCTGGTGGCTAGGATCTGGTCCTGAAGGTCATACTTATTGTAGTCAAATAAAAAACAATAGTAATGGGAATTAAAAAAAAAATACAAGTCACCAGTTCCTGGAAATGTTGAATGGTGTAAATCTGTCTCTCTTTCTACACACACACACATCATATTTTGTGCCTTGTGTTGTTTTGTTAACTAAATAGCCGCATTTGGAGCATTGCCATATTGTAGTATAGCACTCAGTCAGCCATAAAGCCCTTCACGGTTTGGAAACAATGAACGACTAAACATATTACTTGCTTTTAAACACAATATAGGGAAGAGTTGCAAGTGAAACTGCAGCTGTAAAAATACAATGATTTCAGCACAGTTGTCAACACATGTTTCCCTTTTTTCTTTTTCATCTACTTTAGTGTTTATGCTTTTAAGGCAACATGTAAGATGTAATCTATAATCAGACTTTCTGACACACATCTGCTTGATGCTATGCTTAAGGAACAGGACATTCCTACTACAAAAAAAGTGCTATCCTTTTATATATACCCCCCAAAATGGTCCAGGGCTATTTAGTGAGATGTATAGTGATTTTTTTTTTTAAGTTTTAAATCATCACAATTTTTGGAAACATTAAGAAATTAAATATTTTTTTCACAAAGTTGTCATTTCTCACACACAGCATGGGTATACATACAATTGCACCCCATATCACATTCTGTTGCTAATCTCAAGTATGGGAGATACTATATGTGTGAGGCCTCGTACACACGGCCGAGGAACTCGACGTGCCAAACACATCGAGTTCCTCGGCCAGTTCAGCCCTGAAGCCGCCGAGGAGCTCGGCGGGACGAGAGCTCCCATAGAACAACGAGGAAATAGAGAACATGTTCTCTATTTCCTCGCCGAGGTCCTCGTCGGCTTCCTCGGCCGAAAGTGTACACACGGCCGGGTTTCTCGGCAGAATTCAGCCAGAAACTCGGTCGGAAGCTGAATTCTGCCGAGGAAACTGGTCGTGTGTACGGGGCCTGAGACTTTTTCACAGCCTGGATGTGTAGATGGTCCCAAAGTCCAAGGAGCACCTTAAGAAGGGCTTTTAAGAAGTATAAACCTCATGCCTAATTTTCTGACTACATATCATATTTCTTGAGTCCTTGAAGTGCCAGGACAAGAGAAACACCCACAAAATGACCACATTTTGGAGAGAAAACACAGTAAGGTATTTTATGAAAGGCATAGCGAGTCTTTTAAAAATGCCTGTTTTTGAAAAATGCGGGGAAGAAAATATATATATATATATATTTTTTACACAAAATTGACAACTAATAAGATATTTCTAAAACACAGCATGAGCATACTTAGAATTACAATTCAAAACACATTCTGCTACTCCTCCCAAGTATGGACATATCACATGTGTGGGACTTTTTCATAGTCTAGCCACATAGTGGAGCCCAAAATCCAAGGAGCACCTTCAGGCATTCTAGAGGCAAAAAAGGCATATTTCCTGGCTACTGGTCACATTTTTGGACGTCCTGGAATGCCAAGACTGTAAAAACACACACAAAATTACCATATTTTGGAAAGTTAAAACCCCAGGGTATTTGAAGAGGCATGGTGAGTCTTTTAAAAGGTTTCATTTTTATGCCATATGTTTTTTGAAAATGGGAAAGAAAATTTAAATTTTTTTTTACACAAAGTGTCCAATTTAATAAGATATTTTTCCGACGCAGCATGGGCATACTTAAAATTTCACCCCAAAACACATTCTGTTACTCCTCCCATGTATGGGTACCACGTGTGAGACTTTTTCAATGTATGGACTGATTATGTATCGGACATTGTATCTGGTGTATCACAAAAATCAACCAACACTATATAGAAAACAATGTGCTATAATGGTTGCCTCTGTATGAGTGGTCAGGAAATATTACTTACTAGTGTAGCATCAACTATATCAGTCCCCAATACCATAAGCACAGCAAGCCTAACTTACTGGTATGTGGCTGCCCCAGGAATGTCATTTCACTAGCCAGAAAGTACGGGGAAATGAAAAAAGTAAGAACAAAAGAGTTCCTGTGGTTCCAGTAGTGCAGCTGTCCACAGGGAATAGCTGGGACTGATGTCTCAGCAGAACGTGGTCAGTGAAACATGCAGATGGGTCAGTTCAGGTGGTAGGCAGAGACATTGCGCAAACAGGCAAAGGATTTGTCCAGACAGCAGGCAGACACTCTGACTCTGATTGAAGCTTCCTATAAAGCTTTTTGTGAGTGTGGCATGACTTGAATCCGTTGTATTTTTCATGTTAGTGTTTCTGCCATTTTACACCAGTATTTCACCTATCTTTTGTTTGTAGCAATTTAGGTACTCATCTCCCACCATCCAGAGCCGGTGCATCCATATGGGTTAGACCTCTTGCATACTATACTCTACTTTTTCAGAACTAATTTCTGGTGGGTTTTTCTTTGTCCGTATTTGCGTGTAATTATGCGCATATGCGCTTGAGATTTTTTGCGCGAATTTTTTCTCACGTTCTCGTTCTGCACATGCTCATATTTGTGAGCATGAGGCATAAATTACTGACCAAACATGCAAATTTTCCTTTCTTTTTTTTTTTTTACTGAACAATGCACACCGCTTGTTTACGCGCCTGAGTGTGTGCACAGGCACATTAGAATTAATGCGCTGTATTTTAGCTCAGTAAAAAAAAAAAAAGCTGCACTCAGAGGCCTTAGTCTGAACTGAATCTTGAACTTCATTCACTGTTTGGTCTGTGTTTTGATCTGTGTATGACCTTCTGTCATAGAGTATATCTTCTGATCCGACCTGGCTTCAGTTTCTGTTCCTGTTTGTATATCTGTATTGGCATTGACCTCTGTTCTGGTCTGTTTGTATGTGTATCCTATGCAACTGTGCATGTCTGTCTGTTTCTCTCTGCCTGTCTACTGTAATTTAGGAAACACTTTGTTCCTAACTGTTCTCATCTATGTCCAGGTAGGCTATGCCACACCATGCGTTCCTGAAACTATCCTGCCATACAAGTCTATCTGCACTTTCAGCTGACCTGAAAAATACCAGGCAGCCCAGCAAGAACTCCTAAGCACCAGCTGGCAACACATTATGCAGAATTGTTTGATCTGGACTTGCACCTGCTTCCCTATGTGTCTACACTGCGCTCAGATTATTATGGCTGTTCTGCTCTCTGCTGTGCTCCTATCATTAGGTCCTTTTACCCCAGGAGCCCCCAAGGCCTCTAGCTAGAGCTACCAATTTCCTGCTGTCCATAAGAGTCATCTGGTAGAGGAGGGGGATAATCGATTGCTCTGACTCATTTGTTTGTGTGTATAAATTGGAGCTTGAGCTATTGAGTTATGTAAAACAACACACATTTTTCAGCAAAGAATGCAGGGATAGCCTGAAAAGTATGTAAAACTGAGTCTTGAGCTCTACCTGCAAACTAGACTTGAAAAATATTTATATGCAGTAGTATTTCAGCCCCCCCCCCCTCTCCCCCCCTTTTTTTTCCTCTTCCCTCTCTATTTCTCCCTTTTCCTCCCTCTCGTTTTTCAGCAGGGGGGGAAAGGAGGAAAGGGTAAAGGCAGAGGTGAGAGTAAAAGATCAGAAGGACGCAGGATTGACCCATACTATTGTTTTATGTGAGTTGTTTTTGTTATTTATGTCTATGAAATATTTAACTTATTTTAAATGTGGGGGGGAAAAAAACGTTGTATGCTTATTGGCAATGAATTGTACAATGAATTGTAAAATAAATTTGTGTTTTTTAAAAAATTCAATAAAAACAAATTGAAATAATATGCAGTAGTTCCTTTTTATTTGACAAAGAAAAAACATTTTTTAATTGTGTTTTAGTAGATATCTCTTATCGGTATAGAACTAAAAGCTAAATGTCCCATTGGGGGGGATTTCCCTTCGTATCTTCATACACAGCCATAACAGGAAGTGAGAGGAAATCCCTTGTCACTAGGGTCATCAAAACTAGTGTTCCTCTACTGTTCTGGGGACAACCCAAAATGTGGGATTTTTATTTTTTTCACTCTTACGCACAGTGATAATGATAAATAAGACAAATAGAGAGGATGAATCTCCCCAATGGGTGTACACTCAGCCAGAAAAACTGACAGATGTTCTAATCCCTCTCCACTTTGTCAAAACCTTGCCTTTAGCTATGCTTTTTTTGTGGGTAGATTTACTAAAGAAAGTACCATATATACTCGAGTATAAGCCACGTTTTTCAGCCCTTTTTTTAGGCTGAAAATGCCCCCTTGGCTTATACTCGAGTATGTGTATCTGAGTTTGTGACATGCATATTCAGACGGCAGGCGTGCAGTGTTAAAAAGTCACGCCTCCTCCTCATCCTGTTCCGTGATATTCAGAACACTCAGTTTCCCAGCAGACATTGTGTTCACTGAGTTCCTCCTATCACGGACATCCTCTCGTCCATGATAGACAAGAGGATGTCCATGATAGGCAGAACACTGAACACAGTGTCTGCTGGGAAACTGAGTGTTCCGCCTATCACAGAACAGGACGAGGAGGAGGGGCGACTTTTTAACACTGCACGCCCGCCGTCTGAGTATGCATGTCACGGAAAATCAGGTACACAGATCGGCACAGTGAGGTCAGGCTGCAATGGGCACAGTGAGGTCAGGCTGAAATGGGCACAGTGAGGTCAGGCTGCAATGGGCACAGTGAGGTCATTCTGCAATGGACACAATGAGGTGAGGCATGCAAAGGGCACAGTGAGGCGTGTAAATGGGCACAGTGAGGCTGCAAATAGGCACAGTGAGGCGTGCAAATGGGAACAGTGAAGCTGCAAATGGGCATTGTTGACCCTCTTTTCCACTTACAGTAGTTGCTGCATTCTCACTCTAGGCTTATACACAAGTCAATACGTTTTCCCATTTTTTTGTGGTAAAATTAGGTGCCTCGGCTTATATTCGGGTCTGCTTATACTCGAGTATATACGGTACTAAAATAGTTCTGTTAACATCAATAATCCAATTATGTTTAGTGAAAATTTACATTTTTCCCTTTACATGAATGAGAAATCAAAGGGAGCAGAACTTTCCTGGGCAACAATCTTCTCCTTAATCATCCACTAAGAATGTTCTATATTTTGTTGACTTTGTCCAGTTACAACTGACTGCTGTAACTGTAGAGGGATAATACTTGAGGTTATATTTTGTACTCTTAGTTAATTCAACCATTACATGTGGTGATGACAACTAATTTACATTTATTTTCTGACATGAACAAGATAAAAATACTATCTGTTCATCACACAGATGAGAACGCTAAAGCCTGTAAATCCCACTAACTTGAACTTCGCATGAGTTTTCTGCTTCACCTGGTATATTTTGGCTTTACAGTTTATGCTACTTAAGTGGGCCAGTAAATCATCTGACCATGGCTACAACTATATAAAAAAAAAAGTAGGAGCTCATATTATGACATTAGTCAGCAAAAAATAAATAAAAATTGTGATAGTTTCAGCTGTATCGCAAGCAAAAACGTGAGCTATTGGCCACAATAACGGCAAGTTTTAAATTTCATTCAACTTTATGACTGTGATGGTGACAAAATTCTGTGCACTCTAAGCGCATGAACTAATAAGAATGATTCTACATACAGTACTCTACAAATCGCTGTGGAATTGTTGACCCTGTTGATTTGTATATGTATTAAAAAAATTTTTTAAAGCTGTATATATTCATAAAAAAATAATTAAATTATTATTATTAACCACTTCCATACAGGGCATTTTCACCCCCTTCCTGCCCAGACCAATTTTTAGTTAACGCTGTCGCACTTTGAATGACAATTGCGCGGTCGTGCGACGTGGCTCCCAAACAAAATTGACGCCCTTTTTTCCCCACAAATAGAGCTTTCTTTTGGTGGTATTTGATCACCTCTGCGGTTTTTATTTTTTTGCACTATAAACAAAAGAAGAGCGTCAATTTTGAAAAAAAAATCTATATCTTTTACTTTTTGATTTAATAAATATCATAATTTAAAAAATTAAATCAGTTTAGACCGATACGTATTCTTCTACATATTTTTGATAAAAAAAATATCGTAATAAGCGTATTTGATTGGTTTGCGCAAAAGTTCTAGCGTCTACAAAATAGGGAATAGAATTATGGCATTTTTATTTATTTTAATTTTTTTACTAGTAATGGCGGCGATCTGGATTTTTATTGTGACCGTGACATTGCGGCGGACATATCGGACACTTTTGACACATTTTTGGGACCATTCACATTTACACAGCGATTAGTGCTATAAAACTGTGTAAATGTGACTGGCAGGGAAGGGGTTAACACTAGGGGGCGCTGAAGGGGTTAAATATGTTCCCTAAAGTGTGTTCTAACTGTAGGGGGAGGGGGACTCACAAGGGGAGGAGATCGATGTGTGTTCCTCTGTACTGGGAACACACATCAGTCTCCTCAACCACACAGAGCCATGTTCCTGCCGTGATTGCGGGAAATCGCGGCCGCCATGCACGCGCACCGGGTCCCGAGCAATGTGGCGGGGGCGCGCGCGTGCCCCCTAGCGGCCGGAAAAGCAAGGACGTCATATGATGTCCAGTCTGAAGGACAAAAGGTTTCCGCCAGCGTCATTTTACTATGACTCGGTAGGGAAGAGGTTAAATGCATTTAGTATGCTTAACCACTTCAATACCATGCACTTTCGCCCCTTCCTGCCCAGGACAATTTTCAGCTTTCAGCGCTGTTGCAATTTGAATGACAATTGCGCAGTCATACACCACTGTATCCAAACTACATTTTTAGCATTTTCTTCCCACAAATAGAGCTTTCTTTTGGTGGTATTTGATCACTGCTGTTTTTTTTTTTTTTTTTGCTAAACAAACTAAAAAAGACCAACATTTTTGAAAATAAAAATTCTCAGTTTCTGTCATAAAATGTTGTTTTCTCCTTCACTGACGGGCACTAATGAGGTGGAACTGATGGGCACTGATGAGGCGACACTGATGGGCACTGTTGAGTCGGCACTGATGAGGAGCCGCTGATATGTAGAATTAATGGGCACTGATAGGTGGCACTGATATGCAGCACTGATGGGCACCAATAGGCGGCACTGACAGGCGGCACTGATGGGCACTGACAGGCCGCTGTGATGGGCACTGACATGCGATACTGATTGGCACTGATAGTTGGTACTGATTGGCACTGACAGGTGGCACGGACAAGTGGCACTGATGGGCAGCACTGATGATGAGGTACTGATGTGTTACTGACAGGTGTTACTGCTGGGCACTGATTGGCACTGTGGTGGGCACTGATTGGCACCGTGCTGGGCTCTGATTGGCACTGTGGTGGGCACTGTGAGTCTTTTTATTATGGGGACAATGTGGGTACTTATTGGCATGTGATTGGCAAATCTGAGGGGGCTGTGCTGATAATCAATGTGCTGATTATCAGCACAGACCCCCCCTCTGACAGGGAGGGCCACCGATCAGCTCTCCCTGTCAGGGCGAACCGAGGAATGCCGTTTACTGTCACATCCTGGTTCGCGTGATGATCAGGTGTGATTGGTCACAGCTGATCACGTGGTAAGAAGCCTCTGACAGAGGCTCCTTATCACGATCGGAGATGTAGCGTGTTAGACTGACACGCCTCACTGGCGATCACCACGCTGCGCGCCCCCATGGGCGCGCGCGTGGCATTTTATCCTGCTGGACGTGATATGATGCCCAGTTAGGATAACAGAGCCACTTCCCGAACATCAATATGCTATTAACTGGGCGGGAAGTGGTTAAAGTGTTACTTCACACTGAAAGGGCCGGCCGTAATGCGCTGTTCGTTTTAGCAGTGCTTTACCGTTGTTTAACTGCTTCCCGACCAGTTCCTATATATACACAGCGGCAGAATGTCTCTGCTGCGCGAATTGACGTGTATATATATAAACCGTGGCCGCTTCAAGAGCCATAGCAGGTGCACGCGCCAGCTGCACGGTAGGAGACCTAATGCGTGTGGCTGGGGGGCGTGCTCCCCGCTGGCCACCCGCGGGCACGAGAGCAGAAACGTGGATTTGTGGATGTAAACACACAAATTCCTGTCCTGTCAGGAGATGCGAAACAGATCGTGTGTTCCTAGTAGGAACAATTATCTGTCTTCTTTGTTAGTCAGTCCAATCCCCTCACAGTTAGAACACACATAAAGGGGAACATACACTTAACCCATTGAGCGCCCCCCTAGTGTTAACCCCTTCCATGCCAGTGACATTTATACAGTAATCAGTGGCTATTTTCAGCTCTGATCGCTGTATAAATGCTTATTGAGATTTTTTTTACCAAAAATATGTAGAAGTATACATATCATCCTAAACTGAGATATTTATTATAAGCAAAAAGTAAAAAATATTGTTTTTTTTTTTTTTTTAATTGATGCTCTTCTTCTTAAAATTAAAACTGCAGAGGTGATCAAATACCACCAAAGGAAAACTCTATTTGTGGGACAAAAAAGAAGTAACTTTTGTTTGGGTACAGCCTCACACGACAATTGTCAGTTAAAGCGATGCAGTGCAGTATCTTAAAACATGGCCTGGTCAGGAAGGGAGTAAATGAAGTAGTTGGGCAGAGCTTACAAATCGATTTTCAGGCACTTCAGAAGCGATGCCCATTCATTGCAATGGGCAGAGGCGTTTTGGGAGTGCTGTATACAGCGCTTCCAAACCGCCCCAAAGATGCTGCTTGCAGGACTTTTTCAGGCGCTATTTCTAGCCACAACAGTAAAATCTGTCTGTATATGCAAGAAAGCATGCTTGTTATACTCACTGTGGAATCTAAGGGATTCGGGAGAGGATTCCTTGTCAACACTGTGCGTGTTGATGGGGGAATCTAGTGAAATTTAGTGCAGCACGTGGTTGCAGGAAAGAAATTTGCTTTGTGTATGGGCTGCTTAACACTAGCAATGTGCTAGCAGGAAGAGAAAGGTGAATGGAGTGATGATTCATCAGTGTGCTATTGCTCCTTCTTTCTGATCAACAGGCTGGAGGCAGTAGAAGTCCAGGATCTGACTATGCATTGTGGCAGTACTGTCCAGATCATAAGACTGGCTGTACAGAATTAGGATTTTTTTGGCAGGCCCCATATATGTTTTCCAAAGGTATTTTAAGCTTTCTATTTGGAGCTTTAATTCTTAATAGAATATAATCTGGCTTAAAGCGGTGGTTCACCCTTAAAAACAAGTTTCTACCATGAAATGCAGCATACTAGCGTGAGCTACAGTATGCCTTTATTTTTATTTTTTGCGCCGTACTCACAGTTTAATCCCGTAGTTAAGGTTCAGACTCCCCGCGGGGAATGGGCGTTCCTATGCAGAGGGGAACATGATTGACGGCCGCTTCCCGAAAATAGCCGGAGTAGGACTCGGCTCTTCACGGCGCTATACGGTGCCTGCGCACAGACTAGGAGCTGACTGCGCAGGCGCCGTGAAGAGCCAAGTCCTATTTCGGCTATTTTCGGGAAGCGTGACGCGCCATAGCCGGCCGTCAATCATGTTCCCCTCTGCATAGGAACGCCTACTGCTCGCGGGGAGTCTGAAGCTTAACTACGGGATTAAACTGTGAGTACGGCGCAAAAAAATAAAATAAAGGCATACTGTAGCTCGCGCTAGTATGCTGGATGGCATGTTAGAAAAAATAAATACAATTTTAGGGTGAAACCCCGCTTTAAGCCTAAAAACACACATTTACTTAAATGCACTGTAAATAGAAATTCAAAGTTCTGTAAAGAAATTATTAGTTGGCAAATGAATACTCTGATATAACTAAAATATGACAGCTATGCAGTTGGCTACAGTGAATTTCAACTATTTCCTATTTTTAGGTTGTGTTTTAAACAAAGCCAAGAGGATCCTAACATTAGTGAGGTATTTCCCTTACTGGACACTTGTTAGCAGGAGTGGAGATTCACAGGCCGGTCTGGCCTCAGAAACAGAAATAGAATACCCCAGAGACAGATGTCTATGTATACGGACTGGTGCAGAGAGGGCTGTTAGAACAAATGTGTAACTCAGAATGGAAAACAATGTACCACAGCACAGGATGGATATATGATAATGGTAGAATGATGGCTGTCACGCTGAGCTTATACGTGAATCACAAACCTTACTATTTACAGGATATAACATGTCATAGGGAATATATCATGATATCCCATGACATACGATCTATACTATCTGCAGAAGATTGCCTGGAATTCTGAAGACCAAGGGTTGGCAAGATGAGGGGGCTTTCAGGAATTTCAGGAATTTTAAGCTATTCATAAATGCATTGCATTCCATTAAAATGTAATTATATAGATTCCTTTATTTTAAGTTGTTTTATCTTTATTACATTTTTAAACAATTATCCAACAACTATGGTAATCGCTTAGTCATGAAAGTTTGCATTACATTTTTATACGAAAAAAAATATCCATTGCCCATCCACTAATTTTATATTGGAAATTTAGACATCCAAAAGTAAAAAACTTTAATAATAATGTATACCTATTACTGTATATTTAGTTAGGGCCCCATCTATGTTTGAGCTAATTTTCTGGTGGGGGGATAGAGTTTTTTTTTTACAATTATTTTAAGGCCAATAGTTACTATGCAAGAAAATATGCAGAAAAACATGTGTTCACCAGGTGCTCCTATAGGAATCTATTTGAGACAAAACGTGAATAGATTGTAAATCTTAGTGCCAAGCATTAAGTCACTTCTGGTGAAGCTTCCAAATGCTCAGTGGACACAGGACCTTTAATACAGCTAGTATAAATATTTGATGCTGTGTTCATGTTTGCTTCTTATACTGCAAAGCACAGGCTGTGAGAGAAAACATCAGTATTTGAAGACAGTCAAGAATCTGCTTTCCACAGTGCTGTAAATCTGATACTAGGAACATGTTTACATGTGTCAGGGACTCACCTTCCGATCCCACCGATCCATCATTCAAGGGGAAACAGCAACGTTCCTCTGTGTTTGCGTGCCGTTGCATGTCCCGTGCTTGTGCGCGCGTGTGCACGGTAAGCGGGAGCGTGCGCGTGCACACTAATTCGGCTTGGCGCCAAATCCACTTTAAAACCCCACTGCTGTGTCCAACACATTGCTGCCTGATCTGCAGTTTGTGAGTGAACTTGTATCTGAGACCTGATTATCTGCCTGAACTTTTGATTAAACCTTTTGACCCGGCTTGCTGACCACCCGTACCTCTCCAACCCTTGACCCGGCTTCTGTTGACTAGCCTTCTGATTGATCCACCGCTGCCAGACCCACCTGCCTGCACCACGACTACGCTTCAGCCTTCCGCATTTAACCATCTGATTATACGTTGTGACCCGGCTTGCCTGACCCTGCTGTTTCCAGTTACCTACTAACCTGCTTACTCCATCAGCTTGTGCCGCTGTAGCCGCAGCTCCAGTTCGGGTCGCTGACCCCATCCTCTGCTTCAGTGTCTTCAGCACCTCCACTTCAGAGGGACTCCTCTGCCTGCCTCTACTCTTCGCTACCCGGCACTCCTACCCCGCTGTGCACAGAGTCCGCTGTTCCCACTTCAGCAGCTCGCGAGCGAGAGCCGTAAGAGAGGCCTTCCTGCATCTAGACTCTGCGAACCAGGTACGTAACAACGTGTTTCTTCAACCCATATGTTGGGGGAAAGATGACTAAGCAAGCAGAATGTCAGCAGCCTTTTTTTTCCTATAGACACCCATCAGATGGTGAAGTACCATTACCATAATTTCAGGGATCGAAGGAAGGGTGTGGAACTATGCATATTAAAGATGATTGCTTCTATAAAACTAACACTGCCCAGACAAGTTACAATCTGATTGTAAAATATACCTATGTAGCGTTAGGGCTTATGTAATAGAGTATAAATAGAATAGATTGTTTAGGTGGGCTCTGGCTACATACCATATTAGTTGGTAGGTCCAAAAAAGATTTGATAGAAATCGTGCAATGAGACCATAAGGTAAGGTGACCAGATTTTTTTAATTAAATCCGGGGACATATTTTTTTTTTTACTAGTAATGGCGGCAATCAGCAACTCCTCTGCCCATTGTCGCCCATGGTCGCCTCACAGTCTCTCGAGTCTCACTCTCCGGGCTACTACTGGGTGGGGAGCGGAGGAAGGAGATAAGCAGGCAGGCGGCTGCCCGGGACTTGAGCCAAGGCAGAAGAACATGTGAGAGGAGCTGAATGAGCATGCACCTGAAACTGAAGAAATATTCCCTCCCCTCCGACCAGCACATGATCATCAGAAAGGGTCACAGATAATGGAAAATATACACCCCCTAAGCTAGTAGGAGCGGCAGAGCAGCGGTGTGCAATTCAGATTTTTTTTTTTATTATTCTGCACTGACTGTCTCCTTATGGACCTCCAAATCTCTCATCTACCGGTATCTTTAAAAGAAAAACATAATTTTTTTTATCTCTTGCGTAAATAAAAATTGTTTACTTCTGCCCTAGACCAGATGTGTCATAACATTGCTCCGGTCCTCCAAGATCATAGAGATGGCAAATCTTTCATTATGGTCAGCAAGTGGTTAAAGTTTTCCCCGGAGATGGAAACCTTAAAGTGGTAGTAAAGTCTTTACTACCACTTTTACCTACCTAAGGCTTACCTGTAGGTATAAAGAATATCTCCTAAACCTGTACGGTTTAGGAGATATTCCCCTCGCAATGCGCCGCTGATTGTAGCGGTGCATACTAGCTCATTATGGCTTTTGCCTTACAGGTGTAAAAAAAAAAATTGCGGGTATACAACCACTTTAAAGGGGTTGTAAAGGTAAAAAAAAAAATCCCTTAATAGCTTCCTTTACATTAGTGCAGTCCGCCTTCACTTACCGCATCCTTCCATTTTGCTTTTAAATGTCCTTATTTCTTCTGAGAAATCCTCACTTCTGTCTGTAACTCCACACAGTAATGCAAGGCTTTCTCCCTTGTGTGAGGGGGGAGGGGGCAAGCAAGAGTGTCAGGAAGCCCACTAACACACAGCTCCTTTCTCTATCTGCAAAGTAGAGAGTGTCCTGACCCTCCTGCTCTCCCCTCCCCCCTCAAGAGGCTTTCTTCACACCAGGGAGAAAGCCTCCCATTACTGTGTGTAGTTACAGACAGAAGAACAGGAAGTGAGGATTTCTCAGAAGAAATAAGGACATTTAAAAGCAAAATGGAAGGATAAGGTAAGTGAAGGAGGACTGCACTAAGGTAAAGGAAGCTATTTAGGAAAAACATTTTTTACCTTTACAACCCCTTTAATCAGTGTTGCTTTACCTTTTCTTCTTCCTTTAAATGCTTAAAACACAGAAACCTAGCATATCTATTGAGTGTTTAGCAGAGCACAGAGTCTCTGCAGCCACCCCTACTCCTAGGCCACATTTTTTTTTTTTTTTTTTTAAATATATGGCAGGATCTGCTTTTAGAATACATTTTTTGTTACTTTTACAGTTTAAATTTATGAGTGAAAACAACAATTTGATGTACCTTACTATATGTTAAAAAAACATTTTGTAACCTTAAAAATAAATATTACATCTTGTGCTGGTAACTTGGTTTCTGCTAGATGTAAACACAAGCAAATTGCTCAGGACATTACATGGTACATTCTGTCCAACACAAGAATCTGGATTCACCTCCAACTGTGTGCTGAGAAGTAGCAACAAGGATTCCCAGTCGTAGTTTACATTACACATTATTCGCACTACTCCTTTCAAGTGTAACATTTGCAGTAATACCAGTGCCAGATATTGATTAATGTCACAAAGCACACATATGCACACATATGCAGCAAATTGTAACTGATTTGACATTAAAATACAGGTCTGTAGAATCAACAGGTTCCTGTGTTGAAATGATGCTTAAAGCGGAGCTCCATCCTAAAGTGGAACTCACGCTGATCGGAACCCTCCCTCCCTCCGGTGTCACATTTGACACCTTTCAGGGGGAGGGGGGTGCAGATACCTGTCTAAAGACAGGTATTTGCACCCACTTCCGGCCACAAAAGTCTCGGGCAGACTGCGGGCATGACGTCACCTCCCGCCACCCCTCGTTGTGTGCTGGGAACACTCGGCTCCCAGTACACAGCGGGAGCCAATCGGCAGGCGCAGCGTGACTCGCGCATGCGCCATAGGGAACCGGGCAGTGAAGCCGGAGCGCTTCACTTCCTGGTTCCCTCACTGTGGATAGCGGGAGGAGCTCCCTCTGCTGTGGACAGCTCTGGACTCCAGTACAGGTAAGTGTCTTAATATTAAAAGTCAGCAGCTGCAGTATTTGTAGCTGCTGGCTTTTAATTTTTTTTTTCATGGCACATCCGCTTTAAAGTGAAAAAAGAAAAAATTCCTTTAAATATCGTACCTGCTGGGTGTCTATAGTATGCCTGTGAAGTGGCACGTGTTTAGAACTGTCCCTGCACAAAATGAGATTACTATAAGAAAAAAGTCATTTAATACTGCTTGCGGCTTTAATGTAATGTCTGGTCCCTGCAATATGGATAAAAATCATTGAGAAAAATAGAACAGACACAGACAGTACACACACCACGTAGCTTTAGGTGAACACTGCAGGGGACACGGGCAGTACACACACCACGTAGCTTTAGGTGCACACTGCAGAGGACACAGGCAGTACACATACCACATAGCTTTAGGTGCACACTGCAGAGGACACAGGCAGTACACACACCACGTAGCTTTAGGTGCACACTGCAGAGGACACAGGCAGTACACACACCACGTAGCTTTAGGTGCACACTGCAGAGGACACGGGCAATACAAACACCATGTAGCTTTAGGTGCACACTGCAGAGGACACGGGCAGTACAAACACCATGTAGCTTTTGGTGCACACTGCAGAGGACACAGGCAGTACACATACCACATAGCTTTAGGTGCACACTGCAGAGGACACAGGCAGTACACACACCACGTAGCTTTAGGTGCACACTGCAGAGGACACGGGCAGTACAAACACCATGTAGCTTTAGGTGCACACTGCAGAGGACACGGGCAGTACAAACACCATGTAGCTTTTGGTGCACACTGCAGAGGACACAGGCAGTACACACACCACGTAGCTTTAGGTGCACACTGCAGAGGACAATGGCAGTACACACACCACATAGCTTTAGGTGCACACTGCAGAGGACACGGGCAGTAAACACACCACGTAGCTTTAGGTGTACACTGCAGAGGACACGGGCAGTACACACACCACGTAGCTTTAGGTGCACACTGCAGAGGACACGGGCAGTACACACACCACGTAGCTTTAGGTGCACACTGCAGGGGACACAGGAAGTACACACACCACGTAGCTTTAGGTGCACACTGCAGAGGACACAGGCAGTACACACACCACGTAGCTTTAGGTGCACACTGCAGAGGACATAGGCAGTACACCACGTGAGAATACTGCAGCTAGCACAATCACCTGCCTGCCTGTCAGTAAATTAGGAAGAGCGGATCTAGCTAAACTATACAGTGTATAAATATATATATACAACACCTGGGATGCATATATATCCTCTACACACTGTAACTTTAACTGACTAGCCTGCCTGCCTGCTTGCTCTATCTACCTACAAAAAATTACACACTCTCTCTCTCTCTGTCTTCTCTCTCTTAACCACCGCAACACACTACACAAGGCCGACCTGCAGGCGGCCTTTTATAGTGTTGGGCGTGTACTAAACCCCCTGAGCCATAATTGGCCAAAGCCAACCCTGGCTTTGGCCAATTATGGCTCTCCGTTTTTTGCAAGCTGTGATTGGCCAAGCATGCGGGTCATAGTGCATGCTTGGCCAATCATCAGCCAGCAATGCACTGCTATGCCACAGTGAATTATGGGCCATGACACGCCACTCGAATTTGGCGCGAACGGCCCAAAACGTTTGTAATTTGACAAACGATCGAACACACACAGCTCATCCCTATTCTCCAGAAGCAAATTGCAAATGGATATGTATTAGAGCAGAAGATGACTGTAAAGCCAAGCTTCAACAAAAGAACTAGATGAATGCCTAGGATCATCTGCGCATTGACCAGTAGGATTAACCTGTTCATTATTGCAGCATGGTTGCTGGGGGGCAGGATTATTTTGGACTCCCTGTATAGGAATCACATATGAAAAAAACATATATGAAAAAAACATACCGTATATACTCGAGTATAAGCCGATTTTTTTTAGCACATTTCTTTTGTGCTGAAAATGTCCCCCTCGGCTTATACTCGAGTCACCTTTTTGCGCCTGATCTCCCGGATTTTGGGTGCCCTACTCTTCCTTTACAAGTGTGCAAAGTTTGTTGGCTGGGGAGCACCGATTTTTCAAAGCCAGGCACCCCTTCCATAGACTCAAATGTTAAACGGTTATTTCTCTGGTGATTTTGGGGACCCGGTACTGGCCGGTCGTAGGTCTCCTGGACCCGAAACTTGGCACACATGTAGCCCCATTTCTCCTCTACAATGTGCAAAGTTTGTTGTCTGGGGAACCTATGGCTGGGGAGCACCGATTTTTCAAAGCTGGGCACCCACTCCATTGTTAAACATCAGTCTAGTCATGGACACAGTGAGGCATGGGCACAGTGAGGCATGCACATGAACACAGTGAGGCAAAGTGAGGCACAGTGAGGCATGCAGATGGACACTCTAGGCTTATACTCGAGTCAATACGTTTTCCCAGTTTTTTGTGGTAAAATTAGGTGCCTCGGCTTATATTCGGGTCGGCTTATACTCGAGTATATACGGTATATGAATTTATTTTTATTTTTTCAGGTACCAATTTTTTAATTCATTCAACTCATTTTTGAATTCGAAGTCCAAAATATATATATTTTTAATTTAATTAAAATAATAAAATAATAAAAGATTATGTACACCACAGTATTTGAACTTCTTCCTATTGGACACCATCAGAGTGGCATATACAGTATGTTCAGAAATCATTTCAATCTGCACAATATCTCCTATAAACAACCTGTTCACATGATGGGATATCCAGTTCTCTACATGTTTCTTAGACCAACAGTCAACTTCTTTAGGAGATATCTAAGTAAAAGAATCTGAAATATATGTTATACGATAGTTATAATCTTTTTATTATTTACGATTATTTTTTATTAATTTATTATTTACTGTCGGTTTTAATCAAACATGTGTAAAATAAAATAATTATGGATTTTTAAGACAAATAATTAACTGAATTCACTGGAAAATTGGTACCTGAAAAGTCCCATTTAATTTTTTTTAATATATGATTCTGTAGTCTGTTTGGGGATGTTGATACAATAGACATATTACAGTAACAGATAAGCACCATATATAGAGATATATTGTATGGCAACAGATGAGCTGGGGGTGACATTAAGCCCTGGTTCACACTGGGTACGATTTGGAACGATTTGAGATGCGATTTGACATGTCAAATCGCATCTCAAATCGGCGGCAATTGTCGGCAATGGCACTGTCCTAATCAGTGCGACGCCGCATCTGCGATTTCAAAAAGTAGTTCCTCTACTACTTTTTGCGATTTCAGGCCGCGATTTACATTAAATTGCGGCCGAAATCGCGGCAAAATCGCAGCCACGCAGTTCACACTGCTGCGAATTAAAAATCGCGGTAAAATGCACGATTTTACCGCGATTTTTAATTCGCAGCAGTGTGAACCTAGGCTTAAGGCATGATATTTATTAGTTGTGTATTTATTCTTGACTAGCAACCTCTGACAATTGTGGGTAAATCAGAAGTGGAACAGAAGGAGGATCAACTGAGAACACATACAAGGTCAAGCTACAAGCTAGCCTGAGTGGCATACAACTATCACCTGGTTGCAATAATAGTATACTTCTTTACAGGGCAACAAGCATGAGTATGACACAATTGCAGGATCCAAAGAAAATAAGAGAATCCTTAGTCACTATAAATAGACAATCAAGAGACATAATTTAAAAATAAGCATTGGGTCCATAAAAACGGACTGAACCACAGTTTGGACAATTCTGCATTGGTCCATTTTGCCAATTCTTGCTCTTTACATATGCATGTTCTGATTCCTATTTTTTTATTTATTTTTTGCTACCTATCAGTTGTACTTTAGCTGCTCACCATGAATCTATGGGTCTTGTAAGCCACTAAAACAACAAGCTCCTTACGAGGCTGATATCTTTTTTTGGCTTGTTCAAAGGGGAGCATGGCCAAACCTTTTTTTGATTATACTTCTCTTTTGGGTCACAAGAGTACATTTACTTTTATTCACCTGTGACTTAAAGTCAGCTGATATCAGAGCTGCAGTAGATATGGGAGGGATCCTGACAGCATTTTTGGTATTCACATGTCTGTCTGATTGACTACCTGGCTCTGGTTTTCTGGGAGCAGCTGAAAGCCGGAGCCAATAGAGAACACAGGATAAGCAGAGCAGAGGCAGTGACTGACAATCATTGCCCTTGGGTACAAGCAGACTAAGAGCTAACTAATCAAAATCAGTTAATCACTCAGCTCTTGGTCTTGGAGACTGCATGGGACTTCTAAAGTGTCTTATGGATGCTGCAGACAGAGGTGAGCATGTATGGCCCCTTTCACATGGGGCGGATCAGTAATGATCCGCCCCGTGAACCTCCGCTTGCTCAGTGGGGATCGCTCCGTTGATCCCCGCTGAGCCAGCGGATGACAGGGCGGTCCCTGCACATTGTGCAGGGACCGCCCTGTCTTTTCTCCTCTCTCCCCTATGGGAGGATCGGATAAACACAGACTGTCTGTCCGTGTTCACCCGATCCGCCAGACGGATGGAAAAGTAGGTTTTTCCTCCGTTACACTTTGGCTGATCGGAGCGGGTCAGATGTCAGCGGGCATGTCACCGCTGACATCTGCAGAGGAGCACGGAGCGCCCGTTCAGGTCCGCCTAAAAAACTGCTGGCAGGCGGACCTGAATGGGCCGCCCGTGTGAAAGAGCCCTTAAAGGGTTTTTTTCTTTTTTTGTTAACCTGCCCTAAAAGTCTCCTTTGATCGTGGAAGCTTGGTCATTGGAGTAAAAGAGATTTTTCTGATGGGAAATATATATATATATTATAATCCAAAAGCAAAAATATGGCAGCATAAGCTTGTAAAATATGAGAATCCCATTGAAAACAGTTTAACATGTAGTAAAAAAAACTGTAGCAATAGGGTTGATTTACTAAAATTGGAGAGAGTGCAAAATTTTGTGCAGCTGTGCATGGTATCCAATCAGCTTCTAACTTCAGCTTGGTTTCAATGCAGAGTTGAACTAGATTTTGCACAGTTTTAGTAGATCAACCCCAATGACTTACATAAAACACTTTATCCATTTCAGCTATGTCTTTACAGCAACAGAGACTTCAATAGCACACAAAAAAACAGCAATGTGCTGCCTAGTACCTAATCCACTGAGTGATGTTGTATGAAAAGAAAAAAAAGGTCACTCGTTCACAGAAGAATTCCACTATGTTTTATTTGTATTTTAGGCTTCTTTCACACTATGGATTGTATGTCCGTTTTATAATATCCGTATTACACCTATTAACGGACGTTTATTAACGGATTTAATAACGGATACATACGGATAAATATTTTACCATTCTTCCTTTATTGAAAACGGATAATGTTTATCCGTATATATCCGTATACATCCGTTATATCATTCCTTTCTAACGTCCGTTAATAAAAAACATTTCACCCTTTCTTGAAGTCCAGCTCCAGAAGTCGTATGGATATTCAGGGGAACCCCGCTGTCAATTTAAAACAAAAATGACGTGCGGTTCCCGGTAAATATCCATAACCAGACCCTTCAGGTCTGGTATGGATATTCAGGGGAACCCCGCCGTCAATTTAAAACAAAAGTGACGTGCGGTTCCCGGTAAATATCCATAACCAGACCCTTCAGGTCTGGTATGGATATTCAGGGGAACCCCGCCGTCAATTTAAAACAAAAATGACGTGCGGTTCCCCCTAAATATCCATAACCAGACCCATTATCCGAGCACGTTGACCTGGCCGGCCGCAGAAAAGAGGGGGGGACAGAGAGCGGCCCCCCCTCTCTCCTGAACCGCACCAGGCCACATGCCCTCAACATGGGGAGGATGTCCCCATGTTGATGGGGACAAGGGTCTCATCCCCACAACCCTTGCCCGGTGGTTGTGGGGGTATGCGGGCGGGAGGTTTATCAGAATCTGGAAGACCCCTTTAACAAAGGGGACCCCCAGATCCTGACCCCCCCCTGTGTGAAATGGTAATGGGGTACACTGTACCTCTACCATTTCACGAAGGAAGTAAAAAGTATTGTAAAAAAAACACACTGACACAAAAGAATAAAGTCCTTTATTAAAAAAAAAAAAAAAAAAACTCCAGCGCTGAAAAATCCACTCGTTCCCGGCTTCCTGCGTTGTCCTGATCCTGCGACGGGTGCGGGTGATCTCCCGCGATGAGAAGATCCAGCGTCGGGTGATCTCCGCTCCGGCGATGTGAAGATCCATCCATCCGGCGCAGCAGCATCCCGGACCTCCTCTCACCGCTGGGCACAGCCCAGCGAATGAGCGGCTGAAGCTGTGACATTTCTTATATAGAGGAGGCAGAGCCACCCGTCACGTGACCCCGCCCCCTCTGACGTACATCTGCTACGTCACTGGGGAAGACCAAGAAGAGGAAAGACCTTTCCTTTTCTTGGTCTTCCCCAGTGACGTAGCAGATGTACGTCAGAGGGGGCGGGGTCACGTGACGGGTGGCTCTGCCTCCTCTATATAAGAAATGTCACAGCTTCAGCCGCTCATTCGCTGGGCTGTGCCCAGCGGTGAGAGGAGGTCCGGGATGCTGCTGCGCCGGATGGATGGATCTTCACATCGCCGGAGCGGAGATCACCCGACGCTGGATCTTCTCATCGCGGGAGATCACCCGCACCCGTCGCAGGATCAGGACAACGCAGGAAGCCGGGAACGAGTGGATTTTTCAGCGCTGGAGTTTTTTTTTTTTTTTTTTAATAAAGGACTTTATTCTTTTGTGTCAGTGTGTTTTTTTTACAATACTTTTTACTTCCTTCGTGAAATGGTAGAGGTACAGTGTACCCCATTACCATTTCACACAGGGGGGGGGTCAGGATCTGGGGGTCCCCTTTGTTAAAGGGGTCTTCCAGATTCTGATAAACCTCCCGCCCGCATACCCCCACAACCACCGGGCAAGGGTTGTGGGGATGAGACCCTTGTCCCCATCAACATGGGGACATCCTCCCCATGTTGAGGGCATGTGGCCTGGTGCGGCTCAGGAGAGAGGGGGGGCCGCACTCTGTCCCCCCCTCTTTTCTGCGGCCGGCCAGGTCAACGTGCTCGGATAATGGGTCTGGTTATGGATATTTAGGGGGAACCGCACGTCATTTTTGTTTTAAATTGACGGCGGGGTTCCCCTGAATATCCATACCAGACCTGAAGGGTCTGGTTATGGATATTTACCGGGAACCGCACGTCACTTTTGTTTTAAATTGACGGCGGGGTTCCCCTGAATATCCATACCAGACCTGAAGGGTCTGGTTATGGATATTTACCGGGAACCGCACGTCATTTTTGTTTTAAATTGACGGCGGGGTTCCCCTGAATATCCATGCTCAGTAAAATTAACGTCCGTTAACATAACGGACATTTACGGAGACATTTACTAACGTCCATGTGCCATAGACTTCAATGTTAAAATATAACGGACGTTAATATATCCGTTACTTGCAACGGACAAAAAATTTACAAAAAATAGTGCAAGACCCGTCACATATTCCGTTATAACTAACGTCCGTATGTTATAACGGACTATTACGGATCTTTACGGAACATAAAAAAATCCCATAGACTTTAATGATATTTTATAAAGGACATATAACTTCCGTTTTTTAACATTATCTGACGGATTTTAAAACGGATTATTAAAACGGATTTATTTTGTAGTGTGAAAAGGGCCTTAAAAAACGACTTTTGAAGACTAGAACCCTTTCCTACTAGAAAAATGTTTGCATATTTGTGCGATACTGACATATTCAAACTAGGCTTGTGCAATAATTCAAATATTTGCCTGATGGTCATTACTTAAAAACATATCCAAGATGAGCAGGCCGGAGCCTGGAAAAAAACAGTCCCTGTGGTGCACATAGATCCTTTTCTTTGTAAAATGTATCTTGCATTTATCATGACACTGCATAGATGCTAGACAATGACTCATAAGCAAATGTATCAAATACAGTACCATGATGTACATTCTCTGCTCACCCAATGCAAGGGCTTAAATCAATAAAGATGTTTCATCATTGCCATGCAAACCATCTTTCTAATGCAAATATGTGTGAAAATAAGTAATACCACATGCAAACTTACCATTTATTTTAAGTGAATCTCAGCCTAAAATGAATGGTAAGCCTATCTTATATTCAATGCGTAGTGCTAATGGCACTGGCACTTTAATGCTTTATTTTTCAACATTAAAAACCCTTAAGTCCACACATTACATTACTTGAACCAAATGACATTATCTCATGTGATGTGCTCCTTGATATACCAATACAGGCAGTCCCCAGGTTACTCCTCCATGGTTGCCTCTGGAACATAAGGAAACTCCCATCCATAATCAAGAGCTACCCTTTTCATCAGTACCCTTTGCAAGCGGGCGAGTTTGGGTAGTGTGCGGGAGTGTCCCAGTCTCGGCATTACACAAGCCTCTGGAGATCTTTTCAAAATAGGCGTCATAGTTGGAGGCGCATCTTTTCTGCCAGTGACAATGCCTGCATCTACAACAACTTCTAGGTTCACACCCGGGTTTCCGCCCGAGGCGTTGTCTCCCCAGAGTCCATAGGAGAACATTTCCCTGAACTACGGGTAGAGGCAGCTTTAAATCTTTTGTCCCATGTTAACTCGGGGAACTCTGGCTCAAACCAGTGATCATCACCGGCATCTGACAGAGTCCAGGTCAGAGTCCGCATACTCTTCCACAGGCAAACATGTACGCACAACTTCTATCACTTTATCCCCAGCCTGCTTACCAGTTCCTGTCACGGTCTCCATGAGGGCAACATCTTCCTCGGAGTCCGGTCCCGTTAGACACTGGGGTAGGCCTCGACCGCGGCCGCGGGAAGCCTTCGCGTAGCCCACCTTCTTCCCGGCGCGTATAGTAGGAACAACTGCTGTGCAAATAATTTCTGAAACATCTGTTGGTGGCTCAGGAACATTTGCATTAGCGACATCTGGGTTGGTGTCACTCACCGTAGCAGGCACGGCAGGTGTAGGGCTGGAAGTAGGCCAGGAAATGGCTTCTTCTAAAGTGACGGCACCTGTAATCCAGTCCACCCGATAGGCGCGAGGTGATCCGGTAGTCTAGTCCACTGCAAACAAATACCCCCCACACTGGAGGCATCGGCCAAAGGGTCGGAGCTGGACCGCAAATCCGTCACATAGCGGGCACGACACACCAAGCACTTCCATGTTACCCCTGGTATATAGCACGAAACGCCCATGCGGCCTCATCCGGATGCCTGTATCCCTCAATAGTGCTCCTGCCGGTGCGGAACTCACACTAGCTCCGACCTGGAACATTGTAGGCCTCGGTCCTACTGGTGGCGATGGAAACGCCGACATGACTGCTTGCGATTATCTCTCTTCGATCTAGCAATCAAGTCCTTTTCGTGCCAGACAAACTCACGTCTAACGCAGGGGCTGGTAACCCCCCCCCCCTCTAAGTTATTTTCATGGCACGTTGCTTCACGCACCTTTCTCCGTTGCACGTGCAGCCGACGCCAAGTAACCTGACCTTAACCCCTTCTTTACAAACACAGTTCAACACACAAGTTCAGACTCTCAATGGCAAAATTATTTTCCGATTCCGTTGCTAGAAGTAACAGCCAATCCCGGACGAGCCCCCATGTGTAGCACTACCCCCGAAGGAGCTGCTGAGTAATTTTGGGTGACACGTTACCTCTATCTTCTCGCCGTCCAGGGTGAAGTGAGAGTCTGAAGAATTTCAATGTCCACACAATACACCTATTTTTCTGGGATTTATTTGTAGAACTTAGTAGAAAATAAGTTGGAGGGGTGGAAGGGTAAGTAAGTAGGTTCAGGTTTATAGTCACAAATAGGAAACACTCCTGCTTCCAGCAAACAGTTCTCGTCGCCACTCTAGCCAGAGTGGGTATTGCTCACCCAGATAGGTCCCTCACACTGGCCTAGCAGCCGGTATGGCGCACGGAATAAAGTACAGTCTCTGCCACATAACTTCCTTTATGAGGAGACACTTTTGGTCCAGAATCCCCTGCCACAGGATTCAGCACCCGGATCTCTCCAGCTTAGTTTTAGTAGAACTTTAGACCCGACAGGCAACACTGTCAAGCCTCTCAGTGCACGGTGCATCCTTCAATGAAGTTTCCAGGCCTTCTCCCAAGATACCAGCCGCTTGCATGGTCCTCTCCAGGATAGGTCCTCCCCTGGCTTCCTTCATCAAGTGGCTTCCTCCCGCAGGACGGACAGCACAGGATCACCTCTGAAAAGGGCAGGCCCCAGTCTGACAACTGGGCCTACCAGGCGAAGCCACGACCCCGGACCAACGTGGTCCCGGAGCTAGGATTCAGGAACACGCACCCCAGGCCAGGCGTGCCATGAGGCACGAACAACGGACCCACTGCCAATGGCATCTGTTCCTTAAATACCCCTCCCCAGCATGCACAGCGGGGGCGACCACTCCCACTGATTTCCTGCCGAGGGGGACACCCAATACACCCTGACTTTGCTGCTGCCACCCTTGGGCTGGGATGGTAATAACACCCCCAGGCGAGCAATGGTTGTTACTCCCAGCACAGTCATGGCTGGAACAGAGGCTAAATTGCCCTTGTTATTGCCTAATAACAACTCAGACCCCCGATGAATTTACAGCAGCGCCTGTTCAACAGGAGCAGGGCGCTACACTTGTAACAAAATACTTACATTATCCTGCTATGGTAAAATCTGCAACAAAAGATAATAGCAGTAAAGACTTAGGGCCAGATTCACAATAGAGATACGACGGCGTATCTCCTGATACGCCGTCGTATCTCTGTGATCCGCCCGTCCTAACTATGAGGCTGATTCATAGAATCAGTTACACATAGATAGCCCTAAGATCGGACAGGTGTAATTGACTTACACTGTCGGATCTTAGGAATGCAATTCTATGCCGGCCGCTAGGTGGCGAGGCGATTGCGGTCGGCGTAGAATATGCAAATGACTAGTTACGGCGATCCCCGAACGTCTGCGTTACCCATCGCTCTAACTTTACGTCGTTTCCGTCGAGATACGCGTCGTAAAATTAGGGCTGAGCCCTAGGTGTTCTAAGCCATGTTAAGTATGGCCGTCGTTCCCGCGTCAAAATTTAACAAATCACGTTGTTTGCGTAAGTCGTCCGTGAATGGCGCTGGATGCCATTTACGTTAACGTCTAAACAAATGACATCCGTGCGACGTCATTTAGCGCAATGCACGTCGGGTAATTTTCCCGACGGAGCATGCGCAGTACGTTCGGCGCGGGAACGCGCCTAATTTAAATGGTTGCCTGCCCCATTTGAATTTGGCGGCCTTGCGCCGAGCGGATTTATGTTACACCGCCGCAAGTTTACAGGTAAGAGCTTTGTGAATCAGGCACTTACGCTGTAAACCTGCGGTGGTGTAACGTAAATGAGATACGTTACGCTGCCGTGGAGCAACGTAAATGTATCGGAATCTGGCCCTAGGTGCCTATTTCCTGGCTTTGAAAACGAATTTGTAGGGTGCCTTGCTCTTTCACCATTCAGCGCTGATCAGGTTTAAAGGTGGAGGAGGTCTAAATCATTAGAACTTTGCTATATAGATTATTTATTGGCTAAGAATCAATCTTATAAATTCACAGAGCTATAGGAGGTCACTGCTCTCAGTGTTGCAACAATTATTCCTGTTTCCTACCAAGCATAATATCACTGGTGGCAAAGCATTTTTGGATGCGCAGCAAAATGTAAAAAAAACATCCCATATGTTGATTCACAAATACACTATATTACCAAAAGTATTGGTACACCTGCCTTTACCTGCACATGAACTTTAATGGCATCCCAGGGTTTAATATTGAGTGGGCCCACCCTTTGCAGCTATAACAACTTTAAATCTTCTAGGAAGGCTGCTAACAAGGTTTAGGAGTGTGTCTATGGGAATATTTGACCATTCTTCCAGAAATGCATTTGGGAGGTCAGGTATCTTGGACAAGAAGACCTGGTTTGCAGTCTCCTCTCTAATTAATCTCAAATGTGTTCTATAGGGTTGAGGCCAGGACTCTGTGCAGACCAGTCAAGTTGCTCAACCCCAAAATTGCTCATCCATGTTTTTATGGACCTTGCTTTATGCACTGGTCCAAATCATTTGGTGAAGGGGACTATGGTGGGAGGTTGTTTTTCAGGGGCTGGGCTTGGCCCCTTAGTTCCAGTAGAGGGAATTTTCAAGGCGTCAGCATACCAAGCCATTTTGGACAATTTCATGCTCCAAACTTTCTGGGAACAGTTTGCGGATGTCCCCTTCCTGTTCCAACCTGACTGCGCACTATTGTACAAAGCAAGGTCCATAAAGACACGGATGAGCGAGTTTGAGGTTGAGGAACTTCACTGACCTGCACAGAGTCCTGACCTAAACCCGATAGAATAACTTTGGGATGAATTATAGAAGAAACTGCGAGCCAGGCCTTCTCATCCACATCAGTGCCTGACCTCACAAATGCGCTTCTGGAAGAATGGTCAAACATTCCCATAGACACACTCTTACACCTTCGATTTGAAGCAGGTAAAGCTGTAACAGGTGGACCAACTCAATATTGAACCCTACAGATGAAGACTGGGATGTCATTAAAGTTCAGGCAGGTGTCCCAATACTTTTGGTAATATAGTGTATGTAAAATAAATCAGCAAAAAAATCTTGTAAGGATGAGAATACCTTTAAAGGCTGGGTTTCTTATCATATAAATGCACTTTTAACTTTTGCATTATTTAAATATTACTGAAACCACTCAACTCTTTGGTCATTGACTAACAGCCATATCCCTTGGCACCTGTTGTATAACTTTTCTGCACACTTATCTAGCAGCAGTATGGTAAGGATTCCTCTGTGGTCATGCCTGGAATGTGAAAGCAAAAACACATTACGAGAGCAGCACTTAGAAGAGCAAAATTCTTCATTGTCTTGCATTACTCCCAGTTAGCACATAATAACATAATGGTACAATAGCAAGTTTTTTAAAATGCAGAGTGGTTTGGAATTATATGCTAAGTGTTTCCCAATGGATGGATCCACTTCATTTTGCCAAAGTCAATTTGTTATTACATTCATAGGAAGAAATGATACTCCCTTCAATAATGCTTGTCTGTCGTTTTCCACTAACAAGCAATAATACATGTTTTGTATTATGTACTAAGAAAGGCATAATATTTGGTTTCTTGACAACACTTAAAGTAAATTATACCTACACATTAAGCATTTATGGTTGCAGAATATTGCAATTTAATAATCATACCTTTATTTTTGAATGTACAACCAACACGTAAACAAGAGACCTGTTTTTTTACACTATGACGTCAGCTTCATTAAAGTGATACTAAACACACACTGTTTAATTTACATTATCCCTTCTCTTTCTGTATGTGGATAATGGCACTGTAATTATTTTAATAATAAAAAAATCTAAGTACCTTCTGTCCTAATCAATATACAGCTGTGATATAACCCAGCTCTTTCCCGGCCTGTCTGCATGGAAACAGTGGCAAGAGGAGCTTCTAGTCCTCTGGTAATGGTCACACGTTAAAAATAATACGAAGTAAGAATAAATAATAAGTTGTCATACAAATATATATTTAAAATCAAATATTTATTATTTATTAGCAATAACATGGTGAGAGCAGATTTCTGACAGTCACAGGCTGTGTCCTGCCCATTGGCCTGTGTCTTAGAATAATAGGGAGGTGAAGCCTCCACCAATCAACATGTAATATCTCGCCCCTATTGTGTTTAGCTGGTTAGTGGGTATGTTGGAGGAGGGAGGGAGTGGGCTGTCATTTACCACTGTGTATACATCCACATGTGTGACTCTATAGTCACATGGGCTGCTCAGATGTAACAGGGAGGAAATGCTAACAGTAGAAATACACTGACAAGTAAGCATGTGCACTAGCTCCCAACACTGCTCTGAAAAAGTGCAGTGGGGACATGGACAGGAGGAGGAGATAGAGGACAGCAGGATCAACCAGAATACGGAAAACAAATTTCACAGTGACTGAGTGAGTATGAAAACAGCATGTAATAATGCATTTATTGATGTGGATTTAATGGCACTTTAAATGCTCAAACAAATGGGCTGTACTTTTTGAAAGTTTAGAGTGGGCTTTATGTAAGTTGTAATGTATTGTCTATGAATGCAAATGGATGCCAATTGAAGCATATATTTCATAATGATGCTCTAATTTGAACATGTTAATGTTACTGTTACCAACATTACCATCACACGACTAACCTTCCAGGTCCCCCCAAAGCCCAAGGAATCCCTAATCCCATGCCAGAACTAGTTCAATAGCAAGTGCTTTTGAGTAGGGATGAAGGTCAGGTTTACTGCTACAATGGGTTCATAGGGAGTTCTGCAGGTATGAGGTTTGCATTCTCAGACAATTTTTTTGCAAATTCTACCTCTAGAATTTTTTTCAAAATCATAATGCATGGCATTGCCTTTGAACTATGTCCAGCATGCTTAGAATGTTTAATAAGGGGACTTTTGGATAAGCCATCAAAATCAGTATAAAAGGGAGTGGCAGGGAGCAGCCATAATGTCAGTGTGTTGAAAGTTGCCTTTAGGGAAATGATAGGTAAAGCTGACAAACTGCATAGGAAGAAAATAGAATCAATTAGTATAATTCATTTTGATTGATAGCTGTCTGGACAACTTTGCTGCCTTTTTTATTTTTTAATAATTTTTTGTCTTTATTTAAGTTATTTTGGAGGCTAATTGTTTTTTACTTTATGTTAACGGGACCTTTTGAAGTTTGGAGTGTTCAAAGCTGAGCATTCTCCTGCTAATCCTCTCTTCTTAGAGCTGCATTTTGTACACAGCACAAACCTGCATCATAAACTACCGTAAGTGCAACACCTCACATTATATCAGTCACATTCATTGCACAACCCTTAGTAAAAAAAAAGGTTAGGCACATTGAGTGGGCCTATTATCCCTGATTAAAACGGTTCTTCTGCTTAACAATTTTACATTGCTGTGTCCTGGGTAGTACCTTAATTCTTGGAGTAAAACCCCTGCCTGTGTTCTTTGGGGGGGCCTCGGCGCTATCTACCTGAGCCCCATCTCAATCCAGCTATGTTACACAAGAGATTCAGCTTTCTAGGACTCTCCCTCCTCATTTGCTGAGACAGCAGCGAAGCACCATTGGCTCCTATTGCTGTCAATTAAAGTCAGTGAGCCAATGAGGAGAGAGAGAGGGGGCAGGACCAGGCAGAGGCTCCGTGTCTGAATGGACACAGTGAGCTGCGGCTCGGGTACCCCTATAGCAAGCTGCTTGCTGTGGGGGCACTCAACAGGAAGGAGGGGCCAGGAGTGCCAAAGAGGGACCCGAGAAAAGGAGGAAACCGCTGCACAGAGCAGATAAGTATAAGATGTTTGTTATTTTTAACAAAAATAAATTGATTCTTTATTATCACTTTAAGCTTTGTAATTAAAAGATAGACACTGATGGGTTTCTATGCACAGCTGCTCTAAAATTCTTTATGCTCCAGTTTTAGTAAATTTCACTCTTTGTCTCTAGTAAATTTGGGCTTTACCTTACTCATTAAAATTGTCCTGCAGCTGGTCAATTTTACAATTTTTGCCACCTGCAGTCCTTTAATATTTATAAAACACCTGACTGTGCTTTCTGTCTCTAGTACATTTATTTTCTATTGTCTATTATATATACTAATATCCCCACCCTACATTCAAATAATATACATTCAGTCTGTAGGCAGGTGTATACTATTTTCTCCACTGTAGGTGGCGCTCGACCACAGCCGCATTACAGTTGCTGGAGAAGTCAAGAGGAACTTGGTTTCTGTATGGTTTCCTGGGTCACTGGGGAAGCTATTCAATTGACCTAGGAAGCAGTAGAGGAACCATCACTGCATGTGACTCTAGCAGCCATCTTTAGTCAGGCAAAGTCTATTTAAGGCCCTGGCTTCCATTCTTGGTGCGCATTTCACGTGTGGGTAGTATAGGGACAGATCACCTTTCTGACAGGGATAGTGATTAGCGGGAGAGGTTCCAGATGGGTAGGGACCAGTCAGGCCGCATTCTGTCACTCAAGACAGAGGCTGTTGGCACATCTAAGACCTGCTCCCACTGATATATTCTGCAAGTGTTCCCGGTCAGTTGCATTCTCGCCGGGACTGTTATGAATTATTGAATTCTCCATTAATACAGGTTCTGTTCTCTGCAACTGGACTCTGCAGGGGAGATTCATTAAAACTGGTGAACACAGAATCTGGTCCAACTGTGCGTAGTAATCAATCAGCTTCTAACTTGTTCAGCTTGTTTAATTAACAATAAAACCTAGTTACCATTCACAGCTGCACCAGATTCTATGTGCAGCAGTTTTAGTAAATCTCCTCCTGAGTGTTTACTGCCGCCACACCACGCTGCATCTCCCCATAAGTCTGCTATAAATATGTCCTAGCAAGACGATGAATTATAAGTGAACTTTTGACATGTAATTTCACCCTTCTGGTCCGACTTTAATATATATATATATATATATATATATATATATATATATATATATATATAAATAGAGGAAGTTCTAGTAATACATAGCAACTATTTGGAATGCATATTTTATCTTGAATACCACTAAGTCAATGGTGAGTTCTCATTGCTTGCCTTGTTTTACTGTTCATGTCTGTTACAGTTTTGTTTGGAAAGTTCATACTGCAACAAGGACAGACTAATATATTACTCGCTATGATGACCCCGACAGACAAAATGAGACACACAATACAAATAAACTTGCAAGCATGTGAATCCTAATAAGTATCCGCACAATAATAAGACAATATAGAGGAAATCATAATCTCTATTAAACTAAATACACTTGAAAATAGGGTAAGTAGTACTGTTTTCCAGATGCTAGCTGGGGCTGTGTAACAAAGGTAATTTATCCCTAGGCCAAGAACTGCCAACTTGCATTCAATTCATGAACAGCCAGCTGACTAGTGGGTAGGATGGTGTAGGCTGTAGCAGTAGGATGCCTACTTTGCTCTTTCAGAAGGCCTGCACCATGGCGATTTGGATCAATAGATGGGGCAAACTTTGTGTAAGTCTGCAAAGGGATCTGGCAGCGTTCCACGAAGTATCGGCCCACCCGCTGCTTTTCCTCAGCGAATCACGAACAGCACTCTTCAGAAGCCTTCTGATTGGTAGCAACCTCCAACTCCCCAAACATAAATATAGAGAAAGACCACCTGAACTCGAACCCTAGCAACACTCATTCCAGACTTAAGCAGAAAATGCCAAAATGAACTTTGGCCATGGGACTTGTGTGAGTGGTGCTAAAAAAAGGTCAAACAAGGTATACAAAATTTACAAAATCTATTACACAAATATTTTAAATTACTAACAAAAAGACATTAATATAATTTGATCACATCACATCATCAATATCCACATATCAAGCATGTAAATACAACATAACACCCATAATTGGTTGAAGCATGTAATTAACAGTTCATGAAGGCTTAAGGCTCTCTATGCGTTTCATGGGGTAGCGCCCACTTCTTCAGGAGACAGCCTAGATATAATTTTTTGTATGGGTATATGTCAATGTTGACTGAATCAAAAATCAACAAAATAGTGTAGATCAATTGGCATGTGTGTATTGGCAACAGGATCACACTATTATGGAAAGGAATCCATAGAGATGGTTCCAACCAGGAACTGATTGTGTAGGAGGGACCCGGGGCCAGATAACAAAAAAGCTGCAAAAAAGCCCCTGCAAGGAGGTGGCCGGTCACAAAAAGGAAGCAGCAGCACAACCGCTCAACAGTATGCAAATAAGATCCTCCAACTACCCTATTCTCTTCCCAGGCTTTCCAGTTATACCCCGCCCCCCCCCCCCCCCCGCCCGTACGCTCCTTCTCCACCCAGATACTTTGGTATAGTAGTTTATTCACCCAGCAATAGTAATGGTTCCCCTATTGCCCAAACTACATTTCCCAGCATTCTGCATTCTAAGTTCGAACCCAACAAAAAGCATATCCCCTGTTGCCAACTTGTGAAAAAAAAAAAAGACTCCTGTATAGTTTAGTAACATTAATTCCGGTTACACTAACCTAAAATCTTTTTGGATGCATACCTTCGTTAGTGTCTGCAATGGCTTTCTGATTAAGTATGATAGACCTACTTCGTGCTTATGACCTTACAAGTGTACATTCGCTGTAAACTGTTAAATACTGTATATCTAGCTATCTATTGTATATTAGACATGTGCACACTGAAATATTTTGTTTCGGAATTTCGTTTTCGTCTGAAAAATAAATTTATTTAGTTACTCTCGAAATTCGTTTTTATTTATTTAGTTTTTCGTTAAAAAAAATACATTCGTCCGAAAATTAATTAAGGTCGAATCTGTCATTGAAGGCTTATGGTGTCTGTCGAATGTTCTAAGAAGATTCGACGGAATCTTTAAAAAGAAAAAAAGAGATTCGACGGAATCTTAAAAAAAAAAAAAGAAGATTCGACAGATTCGAAATTTGGGGTGGAGTTCCCCTTAATATCCATACCAGACCTGAAGGGCCTGGTAATTTAAATTGGGGGGACCCCCACCCCTTTTTTTTTTATGAATGAATTCTCTCTGAATTGCCGGGAGCCGACAATTTATTATAGCCGAGACTGATTTTTAAATTACTTTCTTTCCTTCAGAAATGACACAGTTCTAAGTACGGGAAACATGCACTATTTCACCGGCATACTTTACAGTTGTTTTTAGCTACTTAGTCGAATCTTCATGTCTCTCTATGTCGATTTTTTTCTCTCTATGTCGACTCTTCTTCATGTCTCTATAATGTCTAATCTTTTCTCTTTATGTAGAATAATATTTGACTAATAGAGTTAAGGTTAGCCACATTCGACCGCAACGAAAACGAAAATAAAGCATTTTTTATTACGGATCTTTCGGTTTTAGTTTTAGAAAATGCATTCGGACGAAAACGAATGCACATGTCTACTGTATATACAATATACATCATATCAAATCTTTTAGATTGTAAGCTCTCACAAGCCCCTCATACCCCTCTTATCTTGAATTACATTGTAATTGTACTGTCTCCCTTTATTTTGTAAAGCACTGTGCAGACTATTGAGGCTATATAAATCCTGTATAATAATAACAATAATATTTACACTGTTGACTGAAAGAACAGGAAATCAGTTGAAACCTGGAGAACTGACAATTCTTTCAGCTGTTACAGGTTATCAGTTGCAGTTGTTTATGCACCAAACTCAGTGTGAATAAAATCACAGGTATGTGGGCTGATATTATGACCAACAGTTCCACTACAGTTTGCTGTGTCTTCCCAGTTTTTATGCCATATGTGAAATATAACAATTTTAACCACTTCAATACAGGGCACTTAAACCCCCTTCCTGCCCAGACAAATTTTCAGCTTCCAGCGCTCTTACAGTTTGAATGACAATTACTCAGTTATGCAACACTGTACCCAAACAAAATTGTTACCATTTTTTCACACAAATTGAGCTTTCTTTTGGTGGTATTTAATCGCTATTTTTTTTTTGCGATATAAACAAAAAAAGAGGGAAAAGTTAGAAAAAAAGCCCACTTTTTTTTTAGTTTCTGTTATAAAATTTTGCAAATAATTATTTTTTGTTCATACATTTTGTCCAAAATTTATACTGCTACACATCTTTGGTAAAAATAACCCAAATGCGTGTGAAAGTTATAGAGTCTACAAGCTATTGTGCAAATCATTAAAAATTGATCACACTTGATGTACTGACGGCCTAGCTAATTTCTAGAGGCCCTTAAATGTCAGGACAGTACAAATACCCCCAAATTACCTTTTCTTCTTTTTTTTACACAATAAATTGTCATAATAACAAGATATTTCTCACACACAGCATAAACATACTTCCAATTACACACCAAAATACATTCTTCTACTCCACCTGAGTATGGCGGTACCACATGTGTGAGACTTTTTCACAGCCTGGCCACATAGAGAGGCCCAACATTCAGGGAGCACCATCAGGTGTTCTAGGAGCACCTTTGAAATTGCCCACAGAATTATTTTGGAAAGCAAACGCACCAACATATAATCTATGAGGCATTATGAGTCTTTCGAACATGTCATTTTTTTCCACAAGTTTTTGGAAAATGTGGAAAGAAAATGAAAATGTATTTTTTCCTACATAAAGTTGACAATTTATACGATTTTTCTAACACACAGCATGTACATTTACAATTACACACCAAAATACATTCTGCTACTTGTTCTGAGTATGGCGATACCACATGTGTGAGACTTTTACACAGCCTGGCCACATAGAGAGGCCCAACATTCAGGGAGCACCATCGGGCGTTCCAGGAGCATAAATTACACATTTAGTTTCCAGACAACATATCAAACTTTTGAAAACACCCACAAAATGACCCATTTTTGGAAACACCCACCGAATGACCCTATTTTAAAAAGCAAACACCCCAACGTATATTCTATGAGACATGGGCTGGTGACAGGTACTCTGGTACTCTGATGAGCTGGTGACAGGTACTCGGGTACTATGATGAGCTGGTGACAGGTTACCTGGGTACTCTTATGGACTGGTGACAGGTACTCTGGGGCTGGTGACAGGTACTCTGGGGCTGATGACAAATACACAGGTACTTTGTGGGGCAATCAGGGTACATTGCTATACTGCAGCACATTTTTCTTCCAGGTCTCATCCTCACACACTGAGGAGGAGAACCTGGAAACGGCACTACAGCCGTTTGTTGACATTTGTGACCGGCTGTGATTGGACACATACGATGTCCACCCGAAGGGAGGAGATGTTCCTGCCAGCATCATATTATTATGGCCCAGTTTGGAAGTGGTTAAAGAATAACAAAATTTTTGTTGAAAAAAAAACATTCCCCTTTGGGTAATCTATGTACATTGTATGGATTTTAACAAACTTTGTTGCAGATTCCTACCTTTTCTTATTCTGAAGAAAGCTTTTTGCTTGTCTGTGTTCAAGTGGATGTGAATGGGAGTGAAGTGATTCATAATTATCAATCAGCTGCTGCACGTGTAGGGTTCTAATGAGGAAAGTAACCCTTTAGATGTGATTTCCCTTTGGAAGCATCACACCAAAAATTATATTTTTGTTGCAGGGATGCCAAAAATATGACCCACTTCTGAGAAAATCAGTGAGCCAATCACACAAGGAGGAAATTACATTTCTGGGGGGCATTATGTACACCATCTGTGTACAGAATGCCTCCAGGTTGCCATATTTCATTGAATTGTACTGAAAATTACAGAGCTGCAGATTTAAAAGGATAGGTAATTATTAATAACATCCAATGACAATATGGCTTGTGTAGCATTTATATATGCTATATTTTTTTACTTGCTATTTTTCCCATGAAAGTGGAGTTACCCTTTAAATATTTTAAGAATATTTATAAGCAGTATATCAAGCTATTCTGTAAAGCAGCCCATAGTGACCAATCAGAGTTAATGAGATGAGAAAACAATAAATTCTGCTATTAGCTGCTTTATCTATACCTTATAAAATAAACCCAAATATGTTACCTTCATAATGACAGGTAAATACTGATTTAGATATTGTGTTAACATTCTGATATGAACATAACCATTTAGGTAGAAAATATATTGTTTCTACAGGCAAAAGCATATTACATTTTAAAGTGACATGTAAGAATACCCTTATTCTCCAAAAATAATCCATACTCATCTCCTACTTATGGGCTTGTAATCAATTTTTCATGAAATTGTTTCTTACTGTGTTTCTTTGCCTACTTGTAACATTCTCTGTAAACACCCAAACCTTTTCTTTTCCTTCTCACTTCCATATGTGTGGAATGAGCAGTTCACCTTACAAACTACAAATCCCATAGTCCATAGTCCATATTTCCCATTAGGTCCCTAGGCCATGGGAGCAAGCAAGAGAGGTTGGCTATATTCCTACAGTGTGACCATGGAGAGTGCCATCACTGCGCATTGATGTCAGGCCGCCCGTGGCAGACGTGCAGCATACTTGTGGTATTGTTACGTCCGCTGTGGTGATGTCACCACACTCGCGAGCAGTGTGGGAGGCGGCCATGGCACTGCTTGCTGGATGCAGGTCGCCCGAATCATGGTGGCCTCCTTCCCCCCGACTACCACGTGCACGTGACGTTGGTGGGATGTCCCTCGGCGGGGCTTATATGGGCATCTTCACGGGGGGATCCGACACTTGGGGCACTTTATCGATTGGATCCCACGCACCCCTTTAGTAATTGTCGTATCCATATAGCACCAGGTAACTCTGCCTGCCATGATTAATCTTCATTCACCTCTTTCACCCCAATCTGGACTTAGCGACCTAATAGATACTATATCACCTCTCCCTAACGTTTACCTTCACCATCATTAACTTGTCATTGATTAATTCACAATCTCGGTCTCCCCACTCATGTCCAATTCACTCCTCATCCTTTATTGTCACCATTTATCATTGTTTTAAATGTATCCATCACTCTCTTCCCCAGCAAACTTCACCTTGATGTTTTTTTTATCATTCGCCTTCCCATAGTGCCCTACAGGCCCGGGTCCACCCCGATTGGCGTCTTTGTTGGCTGCCGCCTCTGGGCCACCAGTCTCAGCTCCCGCTTGGAGTGTTCCTGGATGGCCTACTGCTCTCGGCTCCGTTTGCTATCAACCTACGGATTCCAGTGAGTACACATGTATTCTGGGGGGGGGGGGGGGTAACTTTACCTCACTCAGTTTCATGCTCGACATATGTTGGACTATCTTTATTTTCTTAAATTACAGATGCACTGCACACCTGAGTGGCATCCAGCCACGAAACGCGTCAAGCTATCAGATGCCATGCTCTAATCCAAATTTTAATTGTATACCTTTTTTATATGATTTATGCTTATTATCTATCATGCAGGAAGATAATATACAAGATTAAAAAAAAAAGAATGAGCAAGAGAGAGTACCTGTGCCTCATATCGTCTATTTGGATATATATATATATATATATATATATATATATACACACAGGGGCGGACTGACCATTCGGGCACTCAGGCACTGGCCGACTTCCCCATGCAACTAGGGAGCCCCATCAGGGTTACCAGCTTCAGTAAATCCAGGGACAGTATGTAAAAATCTTTGTTTTTTTTTACATCTGTCCCTGAAATGTCCCTTACAGACATCCTTTTGGTTTAAAAATCCCAAGATTATAGCTGCCCCGCCTCTCCAGTACCTTTTCAGTGTGTAAATGTATATTCTGTGTGTATGTATACTGTGTGTGTATACTGTGTGGCCCCATAATCTATTGCCTGGGAGCCCCATAATCTCCTATTGCCTGGGGGGCCCCATAATCTCCTATTGCCCAGGGGCCCCATAATCTCCTATTGCCCAGGGGCCCCATGAGTTGTCAGTCTGCCCCTGTATATATATATATAAAGATTTGTGTGTGTGTGTATATATATACACACATGCACATTATATATATATATATATATATATATATATATATATATATATATATATATATATATTTATTTATTCAAAGTTTTTTATTGAGTTATATTAAGTGTACATACAGCTGAATCGACAGTACACAGAGTGTCGTCAGTAGCTACACATCCAAGAATACATAACAAGTCAAGTAAGCGACAAACAGTATCAGAGAATATGGAATGACGTTACATCATAACGCTAAAGGGGAGAAAATGGGCTGAGATCCCGGTCCACGCTGGTCAGTGAACATATAATATAGAAAGAGAGGGGTAACAAATTCTACATCATGCGCGGTAGAGCCTAAGACCTTTGGAGGGTCAACCCAACTGCCGCCCACCCCTAAAAGGGAACACGCTGTGGGCGGGAAGGGGCCCACTGAGGTTTACATCGAAGAGTATGGTGTTTGGTCCAATAGAAACCACCTAACAAACTGCAAAAGCATTCGCCAATCGCGGCTATGTGGATGTGTTAGATGGGTAGAGGATTTGGAAATATTTATATATATATATATATATATATATATATATATATATATATATATAGAAAGGTGGACAGCACCTGTAAGTAATGCAGTGAATGCCAACAACCAGAGCCCTGCCCTCAAGGTACAATATGTTGATAAAAGTCCAAAAGGGGCTGCAGTATATGAGAAGTGTATTAAAAAGTAAAAAAAAAGTAAAAAAAAAATACAACAAATTGTCAATAGCATGTCATTTTTTGGATGTTTTAATAAACATGCTGCATTCCCCTTTGGACTATATATATATATATATATATATATATATATATATATATATATATATATATATATATATATACACGCACATACACATACATACACACACACACATATTTCTTTAGATAATTGAAGTACATTTATATCAATAATTAATAAAATACATACAAAATAAAATAAATGCGTATTTAATACTAAAGTAAAAATTGATTTGCCTTACCTGGCAGTTTAAACAGAGACCAGAGATGAGTTTGTGACAACAGCGGTTGGGTGACTTTGGGTTCTGATGACTTTTCTTGAAAAGCAGAGAATGTCTGTCAGAGGGAAGAGTAAACCTGTGTGCTAATTTCCATTGACAGGGTATCCAGCAGACAACCTACACCGCTCTATCAGCTGCTGATCCAGTAAATGTAGATATCCCAGTCAGTGAAGGAGGAGGAGGTCACACATGCTCCCACCCAGTGTTTTTGGATGAAAGATTTTTTTTCCCCCTCCTCAACTGTTGCTAGGTGTTGTTGCAGCTTGGCGGTATGGTTCTGAGATAATGTTTCCTCTCTTTTGGGCTCCTCAGGCTCTGTTAGACTGCAGACTTTGTTGAACAGTCTCTGGTGTGCTAAATTTAACTGGTGTTCTCAGCCAGTCAGGCTTGTCAACAGCTGAGCAGCCTGTAGCATTCTTGTTGCTGTTGTAAAACAGCTCCAAGTTATCTGTGGACTCCCTGTGATACTGTCCAGTGAGCTCACTCACAGTCTACAAGGAACTATTATTATAACAAAGCACAGTCACGTTATCCCTATCTTTAACACGTTCCTTGTTAAGAGAGCCTAGGAGCATAGCTCACAGGTTATTTCATGGCTCGCTCATGTCAAGTGTCAAATGATTAATTGACACCCTATTGAATGTAATAAGATACTACAAAAGGTCCATTCTATGCCAAACTTGCACGACAATCTGTGAAAAAATTGCTAATGCATAAAATTTCTCGTTTTATTAAAGGCAACCTTTGTAAACTAAACGGGTTTGACGTATGTAATTGCATGAATGGGTCCTAAAGCTTTAAAGCCCAACTCCAGTGATATCAAAAAATCTACACTTACTCAATAGTTTAGGGGTAGAAGAATGGGGACAAATCCTTAACGTATTCCTCACATCAATGTGGTCCCTCTAACTGGCTACAACTGGTCCCCCCGACCCTTTCCAAAAATGCAGAGACACAAAAATACATTGATGTGAATGTGTCCTATAGAAACCTACGTTAAAAAATTTCCCTGAATTTCGGCATAATGCATAAAAAAAACGCATTAGTGTGAATCGAGCCTAAAGCGTGTTTCCACTTTTGCATTCACGTTTGAGAAAACCCCACTGAGGGCCAGATCCACAGAAGAATTACACCGGCGTATCTATTGATACGCCGCGTAATTTCAAAGTTCCCGCGTCGTATCTTTGTTTTGTATCTACAAAACAAGATACGACTGCATCTGGGCTCGATCCGACTGGCGTTCGGCTTAGTACGCCGTCAAATCGTAGGTGCATTTTTCCGCCGGCCGCTAGGTGGCGTTTCCGTTGAATTCCGCGTTGAGTATGCAAATTAGCTAGATACGGCGATCCACAAACGTACGTCCGGCCGGCGCATTTTTTTACATCGTTTCCGTAAGGCTTTTTTTGGCGTATAGTTACCCATGCTATATGAGGCGTATCCAGGGCCGGCCTTAGGTGTTCAGGCGCCCTGTGCAAGCTAATCCTGTGGCGCCCCCCCATCTTCACCCCTCGCCCCCTGGTCACCTAAACATACACAAAGTGTATCCTCTGCCGGGAGCCTGGGGAGCAACAATGAGGAGGAAAAGGTGAGGCAAGAGTCAACGGCACCCCTAGGTGGCAGTGCGCCTAGTGGTAGCGCCGGCCCTAGGGTTGTCACCTTTTCTTCAAGCCAAACCCTTTACTTTAGCGGCACTATACACTGTATGATTTTAGAGACCTGGAGAAGAGCAATAATGCATCACGCTTAGCGCGGTGGCAAATAAAAATAAAAACAAATGCAGCACAACCTCGCCCTATAATTATAGACAGAGAGAGAGTAGGGGGGACGACAGAGAGAGAGGAGGGAGCTGGTGACAGAGAGAGAGGGGGGGGGGGCGACGGAGAGAGAGGAGGGGGGCCACAGAGAGAGAGGAGGGGGGCTGACAGAGCAGATGAGAGCGACCTTAGGGAGACACACAGCAGGCAAGAGCAGGAGCAGGCGCGATTATCCACAGCCCAGCCCTGCCTCCACATTTTACCGGCAGCCTCCGCCTGGCCAATCGCAGACCTTCATATCATGACCCGTTCTGCCAATCACAGGGCACCCGCTGGGTTTAGACAGCACCGGCACTGTGTGATACTGTAGCGGGCACGGGATGCGCGGCACCACTCCAGGTGTGGCAGCCGGGGCCAGAGATCCGCTGCCACTGGCCACATGACGGTGGAATGTGTGCCCGGGTTTCCGGTGGGTGGAAACCTGGGCACATGTGTCAAAACCGGGCAGGTGGCAACCCTAGCCGGCCCTGATGCGACTCACATTCTGCAAGCTGTGATGGCCGCACGGCGCCCCTGTTGCCCATGGCGCCCTGTGCGGCCACAGAGCTCGCACACCCCAAAGGCCGGCCCTGGGCGTATCCTATGTTAAGTATGGCCGTCGTTCCCGCGTCGAATTTTGAATTTTTTACGTCATTTGCGTAAGTGGTTTTTTCGCGAATAGGGATTTGCGTAGAATGACGTCATCGTCGTAAACATTGTCTTTTTCCGGTTCATTTTCGAGCATACCCCCACGAACGGCGCATGCGCCGTTAAAAAAAAACGTAATTTACGTTGGGTCACAACGTATTAACATAAAACACGCCCCCATCACATACATTTGAATTGCGCGCCCTTACGCCGCCAAAGTTACACTACGCCCCAAATTCTTTGAGGATAAGGAAAATGCACTGTAAGTTACAGTGGCGTAGTGTATCAGAGATACGCTACGCCGGACGTAGGAATGCGCTGCGCTACGAGGATCTGGCCCTATATGTTTGCTAAGTGTTCCCATTCACACCTGTTTTTTTGTTTTTTTATAATTTTTACCTTTTAGATGTTTCCAGGAGGAGGAGTCCTGACTGACTGCAAGGTCTTTTAAATGTTAGAATGAGGCTGTACCAAGTCTGTCCTCGTTTACATACAATGCAAGAAGCTCAGTCTTTAAACCTTTAATGACCTTTTAGTGATTGAGAGCTGCTGGAGGAGGCTGAGACCTGGGAGAGCAGCCGCTCTTCTGCACATTGCTGGATCGCGATCAGGGTCGGGTAAGTATTAGAGGGGCTTCATGGGAAGCTGCATACTGAAGGTTTTAAAAAAAGAAAAAACTCAGCCTTTAGAACCACTTTAAGATCTGCCTACACAGTACAGACAGGGTTTATTTTAGTGAACACAACTGTCTATCCCCCTTCTCATAAACAAAGAGAACTACCTAAGATTTTCCTTGCTGGAGAGTCCAGAATAAAGCATCTAAAATAGGTAAAGCAGCAATTTAAAAAATGTTTTTGCTATGAGGAAGTTGCTATGAGGAAGGCTCCGGCCGAAATGTGTTAGCACTATAGATGTAGCACTGCTGTTAGTGCCAAATAAAGATTTGTAAGAAGAAGCAATCATGTTTGCCAGCATTTTATGCTATGTAAATGCCGACATGTAAAAAAGTAAGGGACAGTTTGGCTGTAAAAATGGAAATAGACTTTGCTGAGGAGGACTCTGTTCACACTTCAGCCTCCTCAGCACACAATAAAGGGTTAATGTCTCTAATTTGGAGGAGGTGCTCTTCGTGCAGCCTCAGTTGTTCCTCTTTTTGATTCGATATGTACATCTCTATACAATATGCACTATTTTACTATTAAACGTGTTGTGATGCTATTAACCTTTTGTTCAACCTCTATTTTAATGCATTTGTTATTTTTAAAAGGAAAAATAAAGGAACAAGGATGTCATAAAAGCAATTGTGATTTAGTCAATAATTTTCTGCATAATCCATGGTCCATGTAACTGGGGATGTGGCAGGAATATGTCCTTTCCTTACACACTTTGCGCTAAAAGATGTCCCTATTTATCATCGAGGTGAGGAGGTATGTCGTACATGGTGGTGCAGAGTCTCCATCCATAGACCAGAGCTTCAGGCAGAGGAAGGGCCAGCCCTGGAGCCAGCTGGAGCGGGAAGGCGGGTAGGTAATAGAGCCAGCACCATACTCCCCTAGACATTATTTTTATAATTATACAGGATTTATATAGCGCCAAAAGTTTGCACAGTGCTTTACAACATGAGGGCAGATAGTACAGTTGCAATACAATTCATTAGAGCTTACAATCTAAAAGGGAGGGTCAAGTGATACAAAAGGTAATAATGAGCATTTATCGCTTGCTTGGGTGAATTTAGCATATTGCTAGCATTAGAAAAACATAATGATTTGTTATTATGGATGTAAATGGGGCAAGGCATTTTTGCTCATTTTATACGCTGGTTTTTATTTCTGTTTTTTTAGCTATACACAATGCTTCTGCTTTTCAGTTTTATCTCACAGTGCAAGTTTTCGAGTCAATAAACTCTTTCAAAACAGTGCGCTCTGGGATTGACTTATTAAAGGCAAATAGGCTGTTTGTCTTGCAATGGAATTTTCCCCAGAGTTTAGTGAATGTGGTGAAATTTCACTTTGCAAAGAATAGCTAATCACGTACGATGACAACAAAAAAAATTGCCTGCACGTTTGGCTGATGGAAGTCAGCAGAGCTTCTGTCTTCACCAAGTTCTTGGTAAAATTACTATGGGTGGTGCAACTTCCCTTCCCTTTATTAAATCAACCCCTATGAGTCTGATAAAATTGTATTTATGATTATTTTGAATAATTGCTTCAAGTCACCAAACGCGATAGCTTTATTTATACATTTTTGCAAAAGGTGGAATATTGTTTTAAAGAAGCATTTCAGGTATAAATATTTTATAGATAGTTGCATTGGTTCAGCTTGATTCAATGTAATCAGGAAACGGGAAAAACAATGTATAAACAATGCCTGGACAATGCCCCTGATAGCTGGAAACCACTGAAGTGATCGCTTAGACCCCTTTCACACTGAGCTGCCCATAGAGTCGGCGGTATTTTTACCACCGACGCTATGGGCGGATTTGCGGCGCATTTTGGCTGCTAGCAGGGGGCATTTAACCCCCGCTAGGGCTTTCACACTGGAGACAATAGAGCAGCACTTTTAGGGTGGATTGCAGGTGCTATTTTTAACTCTATAGCGCCTGTAATACGCCCTCAGTGTGAAAGGAGTCTTACTTCCAGGTCCCATGCTGAGCAGCTGCCCTGCAGCAGTCAGAACACAGGAGGCCAGTCACTTACGATGAGCAGCATTCATGCTTTGTGTTGATTCAGAAAATGCAAAGTGTTCTCTGAATGGACGAACTGGAGAGTAGGGGCAGTGATGTCACGCTCCCCACCTTGTCCAATCAGAGAATGCTTTGCATTCATTAAGAAAATGCAAAGCATTCATTGAATGGCACCTGTGTGGAGTGGCCAACCTGTGTCCAGTAAGGCAGTCATTTAGCATGGGAAGCCTAAGGAAGTGGAGATCACTGGTGTAGTGGTGTCTACTTTAGTGAGTTTCAGCTTCTAGAGGTGCCGGCCAGACATGCTATACAGTATACTATACTGTACATGCAAGTATTTACATAGGTCAAAGCTGGACCAATGAAACTATATATAAAATATAAAAATATAAATTAGTGCTACACTGCTCACACTTAAAAATGTTTTTTTGGGGGGGGGTTTTCCCACCCACCACCACTCCGCACCACTTTTTTTTTTCAGTAAATAACATACAGCCCTTATAACACATGTGGAAAAAATATATATATATATATTTTTTCCATTTGTGCTTTTTATGTTGTTTGACGTAATAACTGCTGCTTATTATTTCACATTTATTTTATTCACATAGCGCAGTTGCTTTCACTTTTTTTCCAATTTTATAACACATGTATCGATACGAAATAGTGCAAACAATTAAGTGATAAGGTGTATACTCATAATACTGCATATACACATAAAACATGGCAACGTTGAATATCAATAATCCCTGTACAGACATACTAAAAGCTGTATAAAAATAGAATAGCAGTGGTGATTACTTCATGAAGTGTTCTGATGAACTGTTGATTTCTCATTTGCCCTTATTTTAACCCATTCACTCTATTTATGTACTAGCGGGGCAAAGGGGTGTTTGTTGAAGTTTTTTTGCATTATATTCTCTTTTTTATATGTGGTTAGTTTGATCTGACTTAATTAATCATTTGGATGATTATTTACATGACTATTCCGATTCTATTATTATATAGGTGTTAGTACATCTGTATTATGTTTATTGATATTCAACTTTATCATGTTGTATCTGTATATGCAGTATTATGCGTATATACCTTATCACTTAATTTTTTTGCACATTTCATCTGGCTACATGTGTTAGGAGGGCTGTAATTTATTTACTGGAAAAAAAAAAATCCAAACTTTTTTTTACATGATTTTGCAACAAAAAAATAGCAATTTTTTTTTTTTTTTTACATGTAAGCAGTACAGCACTATTTTTTATTTTTATATTTTCTGATTTGGGTACACATTAGGGTGCTAGCAGGAGCTCTTGTGGGTGTATGTAGGCAGCGCAAGAGAGGTTTTTCTCCTTCATGTATAAAGTATACCAAACTTTAACATATCTATCAATATATTTGTTATTCTGTATTGCCAGTATTGTGATCCAGGCATGTTTGCCAAGTAGCATAAACAGTAACGGGGTCATCATTACAGCTTGGTCAAATACCAACCTTCAGCCTATCAAATGGAATTGAGCATGATGAGGTCATCGCTCCTCTGACACTGCTCTGTCCTCCTCTAAGTTCCAAGTATTAGATTATCAGCAACGCACAACACAGTACAGCCTGTCAAATTATATGTGGCCTCCCTGTGATACTGTCCGGGCCACTCTACTATTGCTGTCTTTCGCAGTCTGAATGTAGCTGGCCAGAGGATTATTGGTAAATGATATAAAGGAAAGTTCAGGTATATGCTCTATTTAATAACACGTTTACACCCCTGCATTAGATTGCCTAAAAGAGGAAGTAAACTTCCCTGGATTGTTTGTACCTATAGGGAAGCCTATAATAAGGCTTCCCTATAGGTACTGTAAATATATCCTAAACTTGCACCGTTTAGGAGATATTTACTCACTGTATACGCCGCCAATGACGCCATCGGTGCATGTGCTCTGAAGGAACGGCCGCCTGTGCCGTTTCTTCAGAGCTCTGTGTCGTGCCCGGCGACTTCCACACGCATGCGGACGCGGAAGGAAGACGGGCGAAGATGGATGCGGCCCCCAGTGGTGACAACAAGGCCTTTGTTTGCAGGTAAGTTTCACGTAATGTGGTAGTATGTGATGCATACTATCAAGTGGCGGCCCATCCATAGATGGCGCACATGCGCCGCCGCCCCCCCATCCATGCGTCCGGCCCCCTGAGGGTGAGCTTGGGGAGCAGAGCACTGCGCTGCGAGCCCACCCAGTTGTGTGACAACAGCGAATGAATGTTCGCTATTCTCACACTAATCCTCCTCCCGGCCAACCACGAAGTGGGTTATAAGACCCGTTTCCTGATTGGCCAAAATGCCAGGCGATCCTACTGGATGCCTAGGAGAAGGGAGGAGAGCGAAGAGCATGGCTGGAGGAGAAGACCTGCCAACCGACCAGCCGCCACTGAATTGGCTCACCCGCAGCAGTGCTCCCCAGCTCGGACAGGGGAGGGACGGGAGATTGGAGTGAGGAGATAAGGTGCCTCCCCTTCCCCCAAATTATCGAGCACCAGCCGTCACTGATACTAGCACATTATGGCTTTACTTTACAGGTCAGAAAAAAAAAAAAGGCAGCGTTTACTTCCTCTTTAAAATACATGGGCCCGGATTCAGATAGAGATACGACGCCGTTCCGACGGTCGGATCTATGCGGGTGATTCATAGAATCAGGTTCCGCATAGATCTCCCTAAAATCCGACAGGTGTAAGTGACTTACACCGTCGGGTTTAAGGGTGCAATCTCCCGCTGGCCGCTGGGTGGCGTTTCGTTTTTTGTACGTGACGAATATGCAAATGAGGAGTTCCGCCGATTCAGAAACGAACGCCTGCCCGTCGCTTTTTTTTTACGTCGCTTGCGTTCGGCTTTTTCCGGCGTATAGTTACCCCTGCTATGTAAGGGGTATCCTATGTTAAGTATGGCCGCCGTTCCCGCGCCAAGTTTTGAATTTTTACTTTGTTTGCGTAAGTCAATTCAGAATACGGCCGGACGCAAGTTACGCTCACGCCGAAACCAATGACGTCCTAGCGACGTCATTTGGAGCAATGCACGCTGGGAAAAATCGCGGACGGCGCATGCGCTGTTGGATTGGCGCCGGGACGCGCCTGATTTAAATTTTAGACGCCCCCTAGCCACGGAATTTGAATTCCGCCGGGGGATTTACGATACGCCGCCGCAAGTTTTGAGGTAAGTGCTTTCTGAATACAGCACTAGCCTCAAAAACTTGCGCCGGCTGATCGTAAATCAGATAGATTACGCGGATCTAAAGATCTGCTAATCTATCTGAAGCTACCCCATTTTAATTTAAGCCTAAACATAGTTTAAAAATAAATAAATAAAGCAGCACAAGGGACATTACTTACTTACTGCCAGTAGAATGATGTATCCCTTGTGCTGCTCCCTCCTATGTAATCCTCCCTCAGTCGTTGATTCTCACCCCCCCCCCCCCCGCTACCATAATATAAGAGCCTGGCTTACAACAATCAGTTAAGCCTGGTGCCAATATAATTCCTGGCTATGTTCACAATTTTTTGACACAGATCCCCCCAACCTGCAGCCTCTCTTTTTTTTTTTTTTATTAGTTTTTATTAGGGAAAATTTTGTATACAAACTTTATACAGAAGTGTATAAAAGGAAAACAAAACATGAGAAAACAGGCATTACCGTGAAAGTACATCAAACACTTAACCTTCACACATACCCAATGAGAAAGTACAATACCAAAACAGCCTCTCTTTTTTTGACTTGCTACAAAGTTACAATGTCGTGGTCTGATACCTAGGGGAGAAGAGACTAAGCAAATGCTTCCTCCTGCCTCAACCAGAATGATGAGATCACATAGAGGTTGATTTACTGTTCAAATTGCAAGGGAAGTTTCACTCTGCAAGGACATTTTCCCCAGAGCATAGTAATGTATTCAACGTATTCATTAAGACTTTAATAGTTAGGACCAGATCACACTGCAAGGCAGAGCAACAGGAGCAATTCACCGCTCTGGATGCTCTGTGTTGCGCTGGGGGGCAGTATGGTGCGCAATTCAGGGCATTACGAAGCTCCTTTTTTTTTTACTTGTTTGTTTGTATTGTATGAGCGTTATTTAAAGTGTACAAAACATACATTTCATTCACTGCAATGTTTACCATGCCGTAAAACGTCTGTCACCGCATATAGTGTAATTTGGCCCTTACTGAAAAATACACATTAAAACGGGAATCCTGGGGTTCTAAACGTATATATATTACTTTCAACATCTCATAGAGATAAGGTGGGCCCTGCTTGGTGACAGGGTTACTGCTAATGTGCAGAGAGGATTATGTTGCTGCACTGAAACCTGGGGGTTTATATTTGCAGTCACTGACAGCAGTGGCTGAGGTTGTCATTGTAGTCACTTACACAGATGTTGGAGATTCTTAAAATTAACTGACTAATTATTTATTTTTATGACTGATACTGTAAAACTTTTTTATATATACATGTCTTGCACTCTGTTTCTTCCAAAAAAATAAAAATTCAGCATGCTCTGTTCAAAAAGGTACCTACCCCTACTTTAAAACCTATGTGGCCGCTACGAATGGAGGTCTTTCCTTCGCGTCTTTTTTCTTTTCTTGCCTGCTTGAGCCTCCAGTAATCTCATTAGACTTTTGTAAAAAAAAAACACGATGCAACATTTTAATAAACACAAGCAGCACAGGGACTGTAATGGGCTATTAAGGCTTTATTAGACATGAGGGTTGTGCACCAGGACGTCGGAGTTCTTTATTATGCATCTGATAGCAAGACTGTAAATTGCATGTCTAGGCTAATCTCTGCACACATAATGAACAATGGAATAGTTCTAATCCATCTAATGCCAGATTCAAGTCTTCACTGCCCTGGAAATAATAGGAACTAAAGAGGAAATATGATAGGGGAAACCCTAGTTTAAGATACTGTGATAGATACAGATATAATGGATACTGTAATATCAGTAATAAATACTGTAATAATAGCTTGGTTCCTGTGTTGATATTAGTTTGACTCAAGATACTTGTAAGCATACCTGGGACAACATTGTCTGCTGCTAGAGTAATTCTCAGAACAGTATACAGCAGGGGTCTCCAAACGTTTGATGCAAAGGGCCACTTTATTGTCCTTCAGACTTTAGGAGGGCCGGATTGTGGCCAGCAGGGGCAGAAAATGTCACAGGCCCAGCATCAGTGAGAATAAATATGGCCTCAGGGTTGGTGGTCAATAGGAGGAGGAGTATTCCCCCTATTAGTAGGTGGGATCGTATTACATCATTGGTATGTGTGGAAGATATAGTGCCCCATTGTTGGCGTCAGTGGGAGGAATAGTGCCTCATATCAGTGGAAAGAATTGTGCCCCAAGGGCCGGATTCAGGCTAGCAAAGGGCCACATCTGGCCCTTGGGCCGCAGTTTGGGGACCCCTGGTATACAGAATAAGCATAGGCACCCCAGTTCTGGGTTTTGGTTATTAAAGGGGTTGTAAAGGTTTGTTTTTTATTTTCTAAATAGGTTCCTTCAAGCTAATACATTGTTGGTTCACTTACCCTTTCCTTCGATTTCCCTTCTAAATGTTTTTTTCTTTGTCTGAATTTCTTACTTCCGAAAAAGAAAATAAAGGTCTGGTGTGACCCCCCCCCTAACACCTCCATCCCTAGTAGTACACAAAAAGACAAAAGGGGCAGCCCTGGGACTTTGAATGAGGTAAGAGAGATTTAGCCAATGTTCACAGCGAACAATGAGACAAAATCAATTTATCATTTTCAAAGTGATATGTAACAGAGCGGCAACAACAATGATTGTGAGTTACCCGGCATAATAGCCAATGTACACAGCACCGATGAAAGTAAATATATAAAGATTTATTACAAATGTTATACATCAATGAGCAATAATAAGACTTGAAAGTTGCAGGGCCAGTGGATATACATATACAATAAACAAATAAAATGTACATACATATAAACAAAGAAATATGTAGACATAATACAGACATCAATAATATCCAGCATGTACAGGCATAAAACAAGCATCAATAAAGCCCTACTAGTTTCGCGAGACCCTGCTCGTTTCTTCAGGGGCGGATGCATGAATTTTGTATCTGCAATGTAAGCGATAAAATCAATAGATGTATGTTAATAAATGGGGGCAGGCGGAATGATTGGCAAGAAAGGTCTGAAGAGGAACCTCATACTTACCAAGGCAAAGTCCAAGGCAAACAAGAGAAAGGGAGTAACCGATCCAGGTGGGTATGTTGAACAATCAGCAACTGTTTAGGAGATCAAGGGTGCTGGCAATGCACAAAGCAATTAGTTGAGGAAAAAGAGATGGACAGCCGCACACCAAAAAAAACATAAGGTTGTCTTTAATATAATGCATTTCTGATAATGATGTTGTGGTCTGCTCCCAAAGTTCTCAAAGCGAGCTTTTCTGATGTAGACAGATTGCTAGAAAAACCGGTGGTACAGCCGTTACGGGCCAGGTGTGTGAGGTCCCTCTCCACCAATCTTTGAAATGAATCGAGATCCTTGCCCCTAGACCCGACTGGATAAAAATTAGATCTCAACTTCAAAGATATTGTATCATGACCATCAGCGGGGTCCACAGGACCAGAATCCGATTCTAACAATAAATCGGTTAAGTCTTGTAAACCACATACATCTATAAACAGAATAGGAGAGGGAACCGACTCACCTGACCCTGGACTGTCACCGCATACCTCTTCTGTCTCTGGAATAGAGGCGAGAAAGTGTTTTTTGAGGGTAAGTCCACGGGAAAATTTATTAACGTCCAGTATAGTTCCAAACAGGTCAAAATGATACGTCAGATTTTTTCCGACACACAATTATCACCCACAATATGAATGTATATCTTTTTATATTTGCATCTTATGTGGCTGTTTACACACACCCATAAATACCTAAACGATCATTTTTTCACCATTCATATATTGTGGTTTATTTGTATGACCACTATACCGTATTTTTTCAATTCATTTTTCATTTCACTTCACCTATGGACATATATATGTTCATAACACATTCATTAGATACAAGAATACTTTTTTCTTACACAGAGTCATTTCCTCAGTATTCTGATATACTACAATAAAACATTTTCTACACCACTACAGTTTGGTATTGTCGCACGGTTGATGCGACTGAGCAACTGTGGAGGTTTTATACACTATGTATTACACGTAGTTGTTAACTCGAATAAGGGGAACGACTCGATTTTACACTTTTCACATCTATATTCATTTATGTGTGTTTTGAATGTGAGCATAACTTTGTTTTTAGGTTACCTCCGCGTACACATGTGAAGACACTTACCGATCGGCTTTGGGAGTTCCTTTCACTAATTGGTTCTCACCTGCGGATGGTCAGTGTCAATCACATGTCTCGGGTAGGAATCATATATATTTGAAGTGTGTTTTTCTTTATGCTAGCCATGATTAAGCACTGATTTGTAGTGTGAAACGTGTAGGCTATTATTCCCGTTTTCTGCTTGTTTTTGTAATGCATTTTTTAAGACAACCTTATGTTTTTTTTGGAGTGCGGCTGTCCATCTCTTTTTCCTCAACTAATTAATTTCCTACTTACCAATGGGCTGAAATGAATTGCCAAACGCTGGATATCAGGATGGCGGCCGTGTAGTGCTTCCAGCTCGGGAGCTGAGGAGACGGAGCAAACAAAAGCCACAACAGGGGAATATCCGGAGGATCAGCAAGTAGGGTGACAGTCCCCGGATTGAGGACACTGTCCCCGGACCAAGTCTGTCCCCGGTTTTGTCCCCGGATTGGATTTGAACAGGGGTTGGGGCAATTTCAAAGACAGTCAGCGCAGAATAAATAAAAAAAATCTGAATTACACACCCCACTCTGCCGCTTCTACAAGCTTAGGGGGGTGTATTTTTTCCATTATCTGTGTCCCTTTCTGATGATCAAGTGCTGGTCAGAGAGGAGGGAGTATTTCTTCAGTTTCGGGTGCATGCCCATTCAGCTCCGCTCACATGTTCTTTTGTCTTGGCTCAAGTCCCGGCCAACCGCCTGCCTGCTTATCTCCTTGCCTTCCCTGGTGGAGTGATCTTCCTCCGCTCCCCACCCAGTAGTCGGGAGGCCCAGAGAGGAAGACTTGACAGGCTGTGTGGTGTTGGCCGCTCCAGCGAAGGGTAAAGAGTCGCTGATTGCCGCCATTACTAGTAAAAAAAAAAGCAAGGTGTAAACAGGACTGTAAGCTAACCAATTTATTTGATGACAGGAGCTTTGGCTGGCATTCAGAGAGCTTTAACAAAGCATGTCCGAAGCCTTATTTTGAAGCAAGTGTAAACTAGCCGTTAATGTGTGTTGAAGCCGAAGCAAGTGTAAGTGAGCCCCTATAGAAATATGGGGAGGCAGACTTCAAGTGCAGTTGCTCCAAAGCTTAGTAAAGGAAGGGAAGCTTTGCTGACTTTAATAATTTCTTTTTTTAAAGAAAAAAAAAATGTTTTCCTTGCTTGGGATTGGATATTCTTTGCAAAGTGAAGCTTCCCCTCATTTACTAAGCTCTGGAGCAAATCCTCTTGTCGAGTTCCAACTGAACAGTCTATTTGATTTTAGTAAATAAACCCCAGTGTATCTTTAAAAAAATGTAAGCAATTACAGCTCCTATATTTCTGCTCTCCTTTGAAAACTCCCATAATCAGCATATGCATCCAAGCAAGGCTAAGCTCACAATTGTGCAATGCGGCAGTGCACATGCTGCATTGTTTGTTATTTGAGTGTTATTTTGCATGTTGCCAGGCATTGTGGTGGGACAGGCCATTCATTTACCTACAGCATCTAAATCATACCAAATAAGTACATAATCCTTTTTTTTTATAAATCACACCAAAATGCATTGGGTTTATTTTTACCATGCGTCTTGTTGTATGTTTCTCACACACTCCAGCAAGATGCATTTGGGTGCCCTTAACAATTAATGGTACTGCTGTGCACCTTCTAAAGGAATTTTCCTGCGGTAGTGTCCTCATTTCCTACTTCAGGTTGAGTCTTCATTTCCTGCTGTTGGGCGAATCTTAATTTCCTGCTTCAGGGTGAGTCCTTATTTCCTGCTGCAGGGTAAACCTTCATTTCCTGTTGTGGGATGAGTCTTCGTTTCCTACTTTAGGGTGAGTCTTCATTTCCAGCTGTGGGGTAAACCTTAATTTCCTGCTGCGGAGTGAATCTTAATTTCCTTCTGCAGGGTGAGTCTTAATATTCCTGCTGCAGAGTCTTCATTTTCTGATGTGGGGTGTGTCTTTATTTCCATTTTCATGGTGTGTCTTTGTTTCCTGCTGCAGTTTAAACCTTAATTTCCTGCTGCAGCGTGAACCTTAATTTCCTGTTGTGGGATGAGTCTTAATTTACTACTCCAGGGTAGGTTCTTCATTTCCTGCTGCGGGGGAAACCTTAATTTCCTGTTGTGGGATGTGTCTTAATTTCCTACTTCAGGGTGAGTCTTCATTTCCTGCTGTGGGGCAAATCTTAATTTCCTGTTCCGGGGCGAGTCCTTATTTCCTGCTGCGGGGTAAACCTTAATTTCCTGCTGTGGAGTGAGTCTTCATTTCCTGCTGTGGGGTGAGCCTTCATTTCCTGCTGCGGGGTGAGTCTTCATTTCCTGCTGCGGGGTGAGTCTTCATTTCCTGCTGTGGGGTGAGTCTTCATTTCCTGCTGCAGGGTAAACCTTAATTTCCTATTGTGGGATGAGTCATCATTTCCTACTTCAGGGTGCGTCTTCATTTTCTACTGCAGGGGAAACCTTCATTTCCTGCTGCAGCGTGAACCTTCATTTTCTGTTGTGGGATGAGTCTTCATCTCCTACTTCAAGGTGAGTCTTAATTTTCTGCTGGGGCCGGGTGAATCTTAATTTCTTGCTACAGGGAGAAATGATGCCTCCAAAAACAAATATCATACTTGTTGCCAATGCCTTTATACATTTATCACTTTTTTATAATTTTTTTGGTGTATATTTTTTATGAAAATGGCATGCTGACAAGTGAATTTTTAATTTGTAATATCTAATTATGTTTACAAGTAGCTGCTTAAAGGGGTTGTAAAGGTACAATTTGTTTCCCCTAAATAGCTTCCTTTACCATGGTGCAGTCCTCCTTCACTTACCTCATCCTTCCATTTTGCTTTTAAATTAAAGTGACCAGATTTTTAAAATGAAATCCGGGAACATATTTTTTCTTTACTAGTAATGGCAACAATCAGCGACTCTCTGCCCATCGCCGCCCACCTCACAGCCTCTCAAGTCTTACTCTTCGGGCCCCGGCTACTACTGGATGGGGAGTGCAGGAAGATCACTCCACCAGGGAAGGCAAGGAGATAGGCAGGTGGCTGGCCAGGATTTGAGCCAAGGCAGAAGAACATGCGAGCAAAGCTGAATGGGCATGCGCCCCGAAACTGAAGAAATATTCCCTCCGCTCCGACCAGCACATGATCATCAGAAAGGGGCACAGATAATGGAAAAAATACAACTCCCTTATGCTAGTAGGCACGGCGGAGCGGGGGGTGTAATTCTAATTTTTTTATTTTAATTCTGCACTGATTGTCTTTGAAATTGCCCCTGCCCCCCTATTAAATCCAATCTGGGGACAAAACATGGGACAGACTTGGTCCGGGGACAGTGTCCTCAATCAGGGGACTGTCCCCTGAAACTGGGGATGTCTGGTCAGCCTATTTTAAATGTCCTTATTTCTTCTGAGAAATCCTCACTTCCTGTTCTTCTGTCTGTAACTCCACACAGTAATGCAAGGCTTTCTCCCTGGTGTGGAGTGTCGTGCTAGCCCCCTCACTTGGACTACAGGAGACTCAGGACGCTCTCTACGTTGCAGATAGAGAAAGGAGCTGTGTGTTAGTGGGCGTCCTGACTCTCCTGTAGTCCAAGGGAGGGGCGAGCATGACACTCCACACCAGGGAGAAAGCCTTGCATTACTGTGTGGAGTTACAGACAGCAGAACAGGAAGTGAGGATTTCTCGGAAGAAATAAGGACATTTAAAAGCAAAATGGAAGGATGAGGTAAGTGAAGGAGGACTGCACTAAGCTAAAGGAAGCCATTTAGGGAAAAAAAATGTATCTTTACAACCCCTTTAACTCCTACCAATGACAAATCATTTTCCATGCCCCACATTTCCTCTCCTTTACCATCATATCATGTAATTTCATCATAATTGTTGCCTGGATACAGTTTGTGTTTTGTGGGTCTGTACAAACCAAGAAGTTCTGGGAAGCATAGGATTATTTTTTATATCACACAAGAAGCCTAATCTGGTGACATCTGACATCTTCTAGCTCTTATATAGTCATGGTGTATTTATTTGGAGCTTGCTGAAGGAAACCAGAGTCAATGCCAGATGTAATGAACATTTTCTACAATCTTTTAAAGCAAGATGGTTTCCAGAATCCAAACAGCTAATGTTTCTTTGCAAACACAAATTACACATTTGTGCTTAACAGCAAATATTAGTGTCACTATGTCTCATATTACTCACAATGTGAAAACGTTATATTTTTATATGCTGTTACAATTTTTTTATATTTGCATGCAATTGTTTACAAAGAATAGTAATTATAATTAAAAAAATAAAAAGAACAATAATAATATTAAGACATATACTGTAGCAGTCCTTGGATATAAGGAAAGGCTGCGTGGGATTTAAGTTTATAAATGGAATATGTATGATGGTAGACAGCATATCCAAAAAAGGAGAAATCTATTACACTTAAAAATCGAAGGCAATTAATCTGAATTGCTAAGTGTTCGTGTTTCTACAGAGCAGCTAAAACTGTCATAGAGACTGAGAAAATCCAGCTGGTCCACAACTGACCAATAAATGGATGAGGCACATGCTAGGCCTGATTAATTAGAATGAAAACTGATCATTAAATACAATACTTTGTCTTGTAGATGTTGTGTATCTGCAGTGCTGATTACTATGTTATCTTGTACTGTAGTTGTATCTTTTCTATGCCATGATCCTTAATTATACTGTGTATACCTGGAAATTTGCTCTTGGTGATCCAACGTTGGAAGTTTTTTGTTTTAGAGCCCTGGGAGTTTAAGAGTTAAGGCGTTGAAAAAAGACTAAAGCCCCCCTTCAAAACTTAATTCTCCCCCACCTGATTACTAAAATCAAATCTAATCAGGAGAGCGACCGCTAAACACCCTTCAACACCACATAATTAAAGATTTAAGTAGAACTAATAGGATTCACATTTGGACAGAGAAAGGGAGGGTTATAATCCCCGAAACAGGAAGTGAGATGAAATCCCACCAAAGTGAGAAAATCTCTGCTTGTTAGGTTTCCCCTCTATTCCTGTTCTGGTGACAACCCACATTTGGGATTTTCTTTCACTTTCACTCTTGATGATAATGGTAAACAGGACAAAAAGAGAGGATGAATCTTCAAAGGCAGACACAGCAATAAAAATCTGACAGGTGTTCTAATCCCTCTCTACGCTATCCCCCCCCCCCCCCCAAAAAAAAACAAAAAAAACTGTTTACTTGTAGTTATTCTTAAAGGGGTTGTAAACACTCATGGTTTTTCAACTTAATGCTTTCTATGTAGTATATAGATCGGAAAGTATATCACATTTACTTGTTTTAACTTCTTGCCACCTTTTACATTGTCGGGTTCAGGGCCGTCTTTAAGGCAGGGCAAAAGGAGCAGCTGGGGCCCTGTCATTGTTATGGGGCCCAAAGCAGCTGATTCATACTTGCCAACTATCCCAGTTTAGATTCCCATGTCCCTTGAAGTTCTAGTCCTTTGCTGTGTCCTAATATTTCAATGTAATGTGCTGCTACTAATGCTGCCCAGCTCTGCCCTATTATTGTGTACTGATGACTCACCTGCAGACTGTCATGGATATGCAATAAAGTCTGCCTGCTTACCTGATCTCCATTTGTTCATTAGAGGCCTGACCCTCCTTCTGACTGTCTTTTATCACCTTCCTCCCTGTGTGGCTCCACCATAGGCCATCCCAAGAAGCCTATATTAACCACTGCACTGCTAGTCTGCTTCGCTGTTCAACAGTGTTGTTTGTTTAAGTTCCTCTCTGCAGTGTGCCACATTTGTCTTCCTGTGTACCATTTTGGCTTGTCCCTGACTTCTCCTGTTTGCCTGTGCCCCTGACCTTTTGCCTGTCTCTCAGTTACCCTTGTCTGCCTGTTGCCCTGACCTCGGCCTACCCATCACTACCATTTGTCCTGCCTGCCTTGTCCTGCCTGCTGCTTTCCCTCTCACCCTGAGGAGTGTGACCTAGGGGATCCCATTGGTAGCGAACTGGATCCAGCTGCAGCAAAGGCCATCCTCACCACTAGAGGCTCTGGTGAACACAAAGCTGGGTCTTAGACTCCGCGCCCTGGATGATCTTGGGTTCACGCTTCCTCCCTGATAGCAGGAGTCGGCTATAGGGTTCACTACCCTGAGGTGCATCCCTGACCCCAACTGGGTGCACTTGTCACCTGGCTACTGGTGGCCTGACACAGACCCTGTGTTTACATGTAAATAACCGTCATTCATATGTAAATAGCATTGACATTCATATGTCATTCCTAGTGTGGGCACTCGGCAGTGACAGCTTTCGGCTTCACGGCCGGACGCCGCATGCGCGAGTGGCGCCGTCCGATTGGACAGGCGCTCGCCTACAGGGAGGGGCTGCAATAAGGCGATTAAGCTATTTGCCTTACCAGCCCCTCGGCGGAAGGAGGAAGTGGGACAGGAAGTCCCACTTTTCCTGAAGTCCCCACTCCCCCCCCAAAAAAATTACATGCCAAATGTGGCATGTAAGGGGGCAAGGAGTGGATTAAGCGGAAGTTCCATTTTTAGGTGGAACTCCACTTTAAAGAATAGGTATTTTAAAGTATTCCCAAGCACATGTAATCCCAAGCACATAACACGCAGGGATGAACATCTATGAAGAGATAAAAAATGTATGGACTTATTCGGATTTAATTGATAAAAACTTCTCAAATGCAAAGGTATACATGTGTATAGTGGAAATCTACTCTTAGAAGCTGAACTTCTGGTATAATCTAAATTGCATACTTACATTAGTGCAGCTTGGCTCAATGTAAGTCTCATACCTGAGGGTTCTACTGGGGAAGCTGACAATCACTGTTGTAGTCAACCCTACTTCAGTGATCACCATGATCTTATTGTCCTGTGCCATACAAGGCATTCTCTGATTGGATGAGATGGACAGCATGCCATCACCACCCCTCCTCTCCACCTCATCCAATCAGAGAATGACTTGTATTCATTGGAAAAAACATAAGGCATTGTTTGAACGGCAGTGGTGCTGAATGAGCAACCCTCTGTGGTCAGTGTGCTGTGGAGCAACTTGCTGGCCCTGTCACCACAGAGTGCCTTTTTTTTTATCTTTTTTGTGAATACAATGCGTTCTCTAATAGGGCATTGTAGAGAGGCGGCTACAACAGTGATTTTCAGCTTCCACAGAGGTCTCACAGATAATCATAATTACATTGGTCCAAGCTGAAGTTACCTGGAGTTTAGCTCTAATGCTAGAAAAAAATATTTGGACACAATGGGGTTGGTTTACTAAAACTGGAGAGTGCAAAATCTGGTTCAGCTCTCCATAGAAATTAATCAGCTTCCATTTTTTTTGTGAAAGCTTAACCACTTAAGACCCGGGCCATTATGCAGGTTAAAGACCTTGCCCCTTTGTGCGATTCGGCACTGCGTCGCTTTAACTGACAATTGCGCGGTCGTGCGACGTGGCTCCCAAACAAAATTGGCTTCCTTTTTTTCCCACAAATAGAGCTTTCTTTTGGTGGTATTTGATCACCTCTGCGGTTTTTATTTTTTGCGCTATAACAAAAATACAGCGACAATTTTGAAAAAAATTCATTTTTTTTCTTCAGTTTAGGCCAATACGTATTCTGCTACATATTTTTGGTAAAAAAAAAATCGCAATAAGCGTTTATCGATTGGTTTTTGCAAAATTTATAGTGGAGAGTTTTATGGCATTTTTTTTTTTTTTTACTACTAATGATGGCGTCCGGGGATTTTTTTCGTGACTGCGACATTATGGCAGACACATCGGACACTATTGACACATTTTTGGGACCATTGTCATTTTCACAGCGAAAAGTGCTATACAAATGCACTGATTACTGTGAAAATGACAATGCAGTGAATGAGTTAATCACTAGGGGGCGCTGTTGGGTTTAAGTGTGACCTCAAGTGTGTTTCTAACTGTAGGGGGGCAGGGCTGGATGTGTGATGTCAGTAATCGTCGTTCCCTATATCAGGGAACAGACGATCACTGACATTGCCACAGTGAAGAACGGGAGGCGCTGTTGGGGTTAAGTGTGACCTCAAGTGTGTTTCTAACTGTAGGGGGGCAGGGCTGGACGTGTGATGTCAGTGATCGTCGTTCCCTATATCAGGGAACAGACGATCACTGACATTGCCACAGTGAAGAACGGGAGGCGCTGTTGGGGTTAAGTGTGACCTCAAGTGTGTTTCTAACTGTAGGGGGGCAGGGCTGGACGTGTGATGTCAGTGATCGTCGTTCCCTATATCAGGGAACAGACGATCACTGACATTGCCACAGTGAAGAAGGGAGCCGTTCTTCAGCTCCTGTGACCGATCACGGGACACCGGCGGTGATCGGGTCCGTTGGTCCCGCGGGTGCGGTCATGGAGCTTCAGACCCATCGGCTGGGCTCTTAAAGGGGACGTATACGTCCCTGTGCCCAGCCGTGCCATTCTGCTGACGTATATCGGTGTGCGGCGGTCCTTAATTGGTTAAAGTGGTGTTCCACTTTACACTTACATGGTCGTGTGTACATTTTTCATTGAGGAAACTGTCGAGGAACTCGACGAGCCAAAAAGAGAGCATGTTCTCTTTTTCCTTGACGGGAATGGAGAAAATTGGCTCGTCGAGTTCCTCGACAGCCTAACAAGGAACTCGATGAGGAAAACGATGTGTTTCGCCCGCCGAGTTCCTCGGTCGTGTGTACGAGGCCTGAGGGTATAGCAAGAGTAAGGTAGATTTAGCATAGTGAGAAAAAAACAGTTTTCCTTGCTTTCCCCTACAAATATATTTACAATTATTTTTTTTATTTTTTTTGTGCATTTATTTAATAGAAGTTTTTAGAGAAAGCTATGTGATGATTCACTCAGTTAAAAAAAAAATTATGTGACAATGTTAAATATTTGTCTGTAAAAAATGTTTGGCTGATGTTGCTGAGATTTGGATTTTTGTTAACATTTAACATATGTACTTTGCTATATGTAAACATTTATACAGTGAATGATTCAAACAATATATGTTCCTGACAGATCTTTTGCATTTCCCGACAAATGAATGCCGTCTACTTCCTCTTGTTTTTCAAACATTATGTCTGGGAAATATGTTTAACAAAAGCAATGAGGCAACATTTCTATCCTTTCTGTTTTCCTCATGTTCATAAAACAGTTAATAAGAGTTATTTCCTCAATAAAACAGTGTTGATCCCAGATATACTGCTTTTGTAAATAGACGTGCATAGTTGTTTTCTTTCTGTTTTCCAAAAGGACACCTGGATGTTGGGTAGGGAGATTTTGGTTGTTACAGTGGTAAACTTAAGCCGGATACACACTATACAATTTCTTTTAGATTTGTCCCTTACCAAAACCATATACTAGGAGGTCAAACCTAAACACTTTCAGTTTGAATGCAATCAGGCAGACCCTTTTACTACACAATTGAAGGTAAATCTAAAGGAAATCTAACAACAAAAGTTGTATAGTGTGTATGCAGCTTAATAGCCGAAAGCAGTGGTCTCCAAACTGCGGCCCTTGGGCTGGATGCAGCTCTTTGGTTGCCTTTATCCGGCCCTTGGGCACTGTTCCTCTCACTGATACAAGAAACCAACAACAGAGCACTATTCTTCCCACCGATACCAATGACAGGGCCTTCTACTGACACCAATGATGGGACATTATTCCTCCCACTGATACCAATAATGGGGCACTATTCCTCCCACTGTCACCAGAGATGGGACACTATTTCTCCCACTGATACAAGAAACCCAAAACAGAGCACTATTCTTCCCACTGATACCAATGATGGGGCATTATTCCTCCCACTGATACCAATAATGGGGCACTATTCCTCCCACTGACACCAGAGATGGGGCACTATTCATTCCACCGATACCAATGATGGGGCATTATTCCTTCCACTGATACCAATAATGGGGCACTATTCCTCCAACTGACACCAGAGATGGGACACTATTCCTCCCACTGACACCAGAGATGGTGCACAATTCCTCCCACTGATACAAGAAACCAAAAACAGAGCACTATTCTCCCCACTGATACCAATGACGGGGCACTATTACTCCCACTGACACCAATGATGGGGCATTATTCCTCCCACTGATACCAATAATGGGGCACTATTCCTCCCACTGACACCAGAGATGGGGCACTATTCCTTCCACTGATACCAATGATGGGCACTATTACTCCAAATGATACCAATGATGGGCACTATTCTTCCCACTGATTCCAATAATGGGGCACTACTTCTCCCACTGACATCAGAGATGGGGCACTATTCCTCCCACTGATACCAATGATGGGCACTATTCCTCCCAATGATTGGGCATTTTTCCTCTCACTGACACCAATGATGAGGCACTATTGATCTTTTATTGAAAAGAATCAAGCAACCAATTTTATACAAAAGTAAAAAACAAAACTATAGTACAAAACTTCAAACATAAATCCAAGGAATACACATCCAGGTTCAGAATATATACAATATATACACTATACACCACTACCAAAACATTACTACAAAACTATTTACACAAAGCAGCAGAGAGGGCCTAAGAGGCACAACCCGTCACCTATGTACGCATCCATTTATCAAAATTGTATCAAAAATAATAATCTAGGGTGATAAGAGACAGACAGCCACACCCGGGAAAGAGACTCCTGGCAGTCAGGGAGGCTTGAAACCCCTCCACGCCTTCAGCCAAGCCCCCTGACCCCGCTTGTCTCTCTCAAGCCCCCGAATCTTCCCCACCTCATGCACAATGTCATACACCACCACCTCAACAGGAAGGATTTTTTGCCGAATGCTGACCTGACACCATGCGTTCCAGGTGAAATAACGGACCACTAGGCTAACTAAAAAAAGTGTATCCAAACAAAAACCTCCACCGGTACTGAATGCTCCGTACACCCACTCGGCATAACCCAGCCTGGAGAGGAAAGGAACACCGAGCGCCCGCTCCACCTGTTTGTACACTTCTATGTTAAAAGGGCAACGAAGCAGAAAATGGTCCATAGTCTCCTCCTCACCTGCACACTCCTCCCGAGGACAACTACGATCCACCCCACTGCGGAATTTCAAATTGCCCCGAACATAGAGCCTCCCATGGAAGCACAACCAGGCCAGATCCCTAAATTTAGGAGGTATTCTATCCAAATTAATTCGTCTCAACCCCGCCCTCAAAACTGGGCCTGGGCAATCCCTTAAGGCCAGTGGGTCATGAAAGACTTCGCTCAAGACTCGACTCATAAGGTCTTTCCTCGGAACCGATCTGAGATCTTCAGCCGACAATCGCCACTGCCGCAGTAACTTCAGGCACGGAGCTACATAGGCTGGAAGCTGACCACGATGACCTCTGCGATTCTTCACTTGGCCACCTTCTTCCCAAAGTCGCAGAAAAGGACTAAACCAAGATCTAAATATGCCTGCCCATCCAGGAGGTTCCACTGCAAGCATACTACCAATGTTAAACTTGAGAAATAGCAGTGAAAAGAAAAGAACTGGGTTGACCATACCTAAGCCACCCTCCCTCCTGGATAGGTAGGTGACATTCCTCTTGATGGGGTTCAGTCTGTTCCCCCACAGCATCTGGAAGAACACACTACTGACCCTAGCATAGAGAGACACTGGCAAGATGCAGACAAAGCTGACATACAAGAAGATCGGAATCAGGTAGGTCTTAATCAGATCAACCCTTTCCCTCATAGATAACTTCCATCTCTTCCAGTTGACCACCTTAGCATTGGCAATTTCCAGTCTGCCTTCCCAGTTTTTGAGGCCATAATCGCTGGGTCCAAATTCAATGCCTAGTATCTTAATTCTTTCCCGGGGCACTGGAAAGGTGTCCGGGAGATCAAACCCCTCACCTTCCTTTCCCATCCAGAAAACTTCGCTCTTTTCCTGATTGATCTTGGAGCCTGATGCTTCAGAATACCGTGATGTCAGAGAGACCACCTCCTCCGCTTCATCCGTCCCAGTGACAATCACCGATACATCGTCCGCATAAGCAACAACCCTCAAAGGCGGCTCACCCGGGAGCCCCACTGGTACCCCACACAACATGCCGCTCTCTAGCCTCCTGATGAAGGGGTCAATTGCAAACACATAGAGCAGGGGACTCAGGGGACAACCCTGGCGCACCCCGGAGCCAACCTCAAAGGACTGCCCAACCCAACCATTAACAAGAGGAAAGCTTTCTGCCCCCTTATACAAGACTTTCAGCCAATCAACAAAACCACCCGGCAGACCGTACTTACTAAGGAGCAACCACAGGTACTCATGGTTAACACGATCAAAAGCCTTTGCCTGATCCAATGTCAGCAAGTACTTTCCCCAGCCTGCAGCCCTGCACCGCTCCAAGGCCTCCCGGACAGCTAACACCGCTGTGAAGGTGCTCCTACCCTGGACCGAACAGTGCTGATGGCGAGAAAGCAAAGACTCTGCTACTGACGACAGGCGCCAGAAAAATATCTTCGCCAGTATCTTTCTATCGACATTAAGAAGGCTGATGGGGCGCCAATTCTCAATCATCGAAGGATCTTTACCCTTTGACAGAAGAATCACAGCCGAGTGCCTCATGGAAGGGGATAGCACCCCCTCAGCAAGACAACTGTTAAAAACCTCTACCAGATGTGGGGCCAGAATAGACTTAAAGGCTTTGTAAAACTCAGCCGTCAAGCCATCCGGTCCGGGTGACTTTTTGATGGCAAGCTGTTTAATTGCCCTCATCACCTCTTCAACTGTGATCTCCTCTGTCAAATTCATCAATGGAACATCTCCACCATTTAGACTTGGAGTAGAGTCCAAAAAGCTTTCCATCTTGTCACGGTCAAGCTCTTTCCTTCCAAGAAGGTCGGCATAAAAGGACCTCACGACCTCCAGAATCCCTGACCTGGACTTTGTCACGGAACCTGTACTGTCCTTAAGGCCAACGACCGCTTTAACAGCTACACCTTGTTTGCAGTTCTGGTAAGGGTCAGGCGAGTGGTACTTCCCATAGTCCCTCTCCAGAACCAAAGAGGCATGCCGGTCATATTGACACTTCCTGAGAAGGAGTTTCACTTCGGAGATTGCCCCAGGATCTCCTCCTCTCGAGACAAGAATATCCAGCTTCCTCCGCAAACGTTGGTAGGTCATGTATTTATTAAACTGTGTTCTATTGGCTAGGCCCCTGAAGAATCCAGAGTCGAATTCAATCTCCAGACGCCCTTTCCCCTCTGAGGGGCGTCTGAAGCATTCAGGGCCACAGATAGAATACAGTGATCAGAGAACTCTACTGCCTGCACCACTGGGGGTGAGAAAGCAGAGGCCTCCTTCAAAAAAAAACTGTCTATCCTACTCTGACTATTACCACGATGAAAGGTGAACCCGGTGTCATCCGGGAGGTGCGCAATGTGCACATCCACAAGACCAGCATCCCTAACCATACTATTTAAAAAAACGCTATCATATCCCAGCCTGTCCTTGAAGGCCTTCCTGTCCTTGGGCCTAGTTACTGTATTAAAGTCACCTCCAAAGACCACTTGCTGGGATGTAAAAAGAAATGGCTTGATCCTTGTAAAAAGGCATTTCCTGTCCCACTTTGTGTGCGGCCCATAGATATTAATTAGGCGCAGGTCCTGCCCTCCCACAAGGACGTCTAAGACCATACATCTCCCAATCTCCACCTCAATAACCCGCCGGACAGTTACCATGCCGGTTTTAAACAACACCGCCACACCGCCGTAAGGCTCGGCCGCAAGAGACCAGTAAGATGGACCATACCTCCACTCTCTCTTGGCCATATGAATATCTGCCAAGGAGGTGAGCCTAGTCTCTTGCAAAAATAAAATTTCAGCATCTAATTGGCTGAACAAAAAGAAGGCCATAGAACGAGCTCTCACTGACTTAATGCTGGCGACATTTATTGTCGCCACTTTTAACGGAGGGGGAACCGCCATTTGGGTTATTGGGTGGATTGCTTCTTAGCTCCCCTCTGCTGCTCATCACCAGAAGCCTCCCTCTTTCTTGAGGCCGCCTCAAACTCCATCTCTGAATCAGAGCTCAGCTCTGAAGAAGCGCCAGATGAGGAAATGTCCCACCTAGCGGACCTACGACGGGTGGAGACAGGCACCGGAGCTTCCCGTCCCCGTTCCGTCCTCACCGCCTGCTTCTTCCGCCGCCCAACCTTCCTTCTCTCCTCCAGGTACCGCAGGTCAGCCTCAGAGATGCCCTCATCCCTTGTTTTTTTCTTTGAAGCGACCTTTTTAGTACCCGCTACCACTCCTGGTGGGGGGGGTAAATCCGACTTAGGAGGGATAGACTTCTGGGGGGTAACTGACTCAGGGGGCACAGACTTGGAAGGTTCTGACACAAGAGGAGCGGGTACAGTAGGCTGGGGGGACACAGAGACAGATACAGAAGGAGTACTTACAGACACAGGAGGGGTGGTCACAGGAACTGGGGAGGGATCCTGAGCAGGACCAGGGGGGTCGGTCACCGCAGCGGAGGATGGTACACCAGGGGCCTCCCCCTCCATCCTGTCCAGCCTTGACATCTCATCCACTACCTCCTTCTCCATATTATGCCAGGCCTCAGGGCATCTGCTATAAGGGTGGCCAAGTCGCAGGCACAGGTTGCACCTGATCTTCTGGGTGCAGTCCTTGGCCATATGACCCTGACCCCGACACACTGAGCATATCAAGGCCGAACAGGAGGAGTTAAGGTGCCCCCTCTCTCCACAGCGGTGGCACAGCTTCGGCTGACCAGGGTAGAAGACGGTCATCCTATCCCTCCCTATGAAAGCCGAGGAGGGCAGGTGACGGACAACATTTCCATCCCTGGCCAGCCTGACTGTTACCGACCATCCCCCAGTCCAGATGTTACGCTCATCTAATATTTTATTTGGCTTGGTCAAAACTTCCCCGTAGTTCCTCAACCAGACCTCCAGATCCCTGGCAGGGACGCTCTCATTGGTGAGGATGATAGTGATCTTCTTTACAGTTGACCGCTGCGAAATCGCAACTGGGGCCAGACTTTCCCATTCGGGTCTTGACCTGCACCGGGCCTCATATCGCTCCCAGAACAGGTCAAGACCCTCTGGCTTGGTGAAACTGACTGTATACTCCCGCGTCCCTGACACATGAATAAAAGCATACAAATCATTTACCCCAAAACCCATTTCCAGGATTAAATCCACCACTGCACGCCTTGCAGGGGGGATTGCACCACCTTCCCATTTGAGGATGACTACATTGCGTCTTGGACCCCCAGCCGAAGCCAGAGACCCAAGACCAAATCCTGGGGGGCTCGAGGTGGTAGCTCGCAGGGGAAAACCCTGCTTGGGGGCGGAGCTACCAGGGGCAGAGCGCACCACCTGAGCAAAAGTGGGTTTATTGGGGCCAAGACCCCACACTGAAGTTACTTTATGCTGTACATTGTCCACATGAACAGAGTTGGTATTATTGTCCATCACACCTGAACTAGGATGATTTTTATCAGTCACACACACATTCCCATCAGGAACAGCCACTGTTGCTGCTGCAGTACCAGCTGTCTCCTGATGCTGCGCTGTGGAGTCCTGAGCAGCAGTGGGGCAATCAGCTCTGGTCTCAGCATCAGGAGGGTTAATGGGTTCTGCTGGGACTTGCAGTTCCTTCACAGGAATGTCATTTTCTGAACGTGTCTCTTGCTGCATTGCAGCCTCAGCAGGCACATTATTACTGCATACAGTCTGATTATTAGGCACATTATCAGTCATGGTGCTAGATGGTACAAACACAGTCTTATTCACAACATGGGGCTTAGCTGGCTTTACTTTATCAGGTACACCATCTGCAATATCTTCATCATTGAAAACCATCCGATCCCCCCGCACAGGAGACTCCATTACCTGGATCACCCTCAGCATGCCTCCTGAGTCCTGGGAAGGCATTGGGGTGCTTACCTCTCCCTGGGGGGGCAGGGGGTCAGAACTGGGGGTCTCCTCCTCCTCCACCTCCATCTTTGTCACCTTTGAAAACCTCTTGTCGTTGCAGAACTTTTCCTTGAAAGGACCATCCCTTCCTTCCATTATGGCCACGATGGTCTCCTGGTGGTCCACACGGACCTTGGCCAATTGGATCTCTGGATCCATGGATCCGCGTTTCTGGCTATGTAAGCCTTCACGTTGCCTTCGCAGGCGCTTCAGCTCCGCACGCAGCTTGTACAGCTTATCCCTCTCCCGGTTTAGGACTTTTATCCCGGCCACCACTCGCTCCCGAATGGCCTCCGAGCCTTCATCCACACCAGGGGCAGAGAGATCACCAGCTGAGGCTTGTAGAGGGGCAGGCATGTCAGCAGATGGCCCAGGAGATGGCTGAGAGCCTCCAGCAGGGGAGGCCCCGCTGCCCTCCATGGCTTCCCCAGAAAGGGGCCAGGAGAGCTGGGAGAGATTTCCAGGCAACTCCCTTCTCACACAGCAGCTTCAGACACACCTTCCTCCTCACACACCTGTGCTCCAATGGTGGGTGGGGCACTATTCCTCCCACTGACACCAATGATTGGGCATTATTCCTCTCGCTGACACCAATGATGGAGGCATTATTCCTTCTACTGACACCAATGATGGGGCACTATTCCTCCCACTGATACCAAAAATTGGGGACTATTCCTCCCACTGATACTAATAATAGGGCACTATTCCTCCTACCGATACCAATGATTTGGCGCTATTACTTCCACTGATACCAATGATGGGGCACATTTCCTCCCACTAACACCAATGAGTGGGCACTATTCCTCCCGCTGACACCAATGATGGTGCACTATTGCTCCCACTGATACTAGTAAAGGGGCACTATTCCTCCCACTGATACCAATGATGGGGCACTATCCCTCCCACTGACATTAATGATTGGGCATTATTCCTCCCACTAACACCAATGATGAAGCCCTATTCCTCCTACTGACACCAATGATGGGGCACTATTCCTCACACTGATACTAATACGGGCACACTATTCCTCCTACTGACACTAGTGATCGAGCATTGTTTTTTCCTATTGATGCTCAGGCATTTTTTACTCCCACTTGCCCCAGATTTGCCCCCTCAAAGTCTGAAGGAGAGTAAACTGGCCCTTTATTTAGAATATTTGGAGACCCCTGGCCTAAAGTATACAACGGTCAGCCTTACCAATGCTATCATTCCCTTGATTGTGCTTTCTACCACACCACTGCAGTTCCTACTTCCCTCTGTAGGTGTCCAACCAGGACTGGGGGCTTCCTCAAAGGAACAGTGTACAAAAAATAAATAAATAAAATAATAATAAAAAAAGAAGTAAAACGCCCTTGCCCTACATGTTCTTGCGCAGGCATCAGTCCCACATCGTTACGTAAACAGCGATCGCACCACACATATGAGGTATCACCTAGTTATTCTAGCACTAGACCTCCTGTGTAAATCTAAAGTGGTAACCTATAAAGGCTTTTAAAGCATCGCCTAAGAATAATAAAAATGTACGTAGGTTGACGCCATTGCACGGTCAGTTTGATGAAGGGCCCAAGCCTGTGGACTGGAGCAGCTAGGAAGCTGCGAAAGAGAAAGAATGCCCCGGAGTAAAGGGAACCTAGGCAGAGGGGGCCGCATGAATGGGGGAACGCTGAGGAGGTTGCTCCAGGAAGAGGATGTGGGGTGGGTGCAGTATTTGCTGGGGGGAGTGGCTGGCAGCACAAGGTGGCTCACTATAAAGTTCAAGGGGGGGCGCAGTCAGTCATTCGGCGCCAAGGCAGGAAGAGGTAACACACAAGTTGTTTTTTCTCTGTGCTGTTACCTCTTCAATGGAGCACCTCAATGGCCTGCTCGAGCAGCTGCGGTCTGCGGCGCTGTAGCATGGGCCACAATGGTATGCTAAGCAGCTGGCTGGATTGCTGCCTGGATCGGGGGAAGGTACGTCCAGCGTCCTCCCCCCTCCCCCCGCCACATGCGGTGGTCCCTTCCGCCGGCGCGGTACAGCCTTGGGGGCCCCTCCAGTGGGAATTGTCGGGGTGGGAGCCCGGTCTCGGACCCTCCAGTATCCAGGAAGCGGCCTGCGGAGGCCTCAGGTGGGGACACCGAGAGGAATCCCAGGCCTAGGCGGGCTACAGCGCTGAGGGTGCCCTCTCCCTCTCCTCCTAGGCCTACCTGGGGGTACATGGACGGAACGGTGGTGCGGGCGGGCCCATCCGCCCAGCGTGGCGCTACCCGATGCGGGAGAGCTGCAGGAGCGGCCGGGGGCTCTTTGTCCAGGGCGGCCTTGGCTGGCGTGGGTGGAAGCGGAGGTCCTGGGAGGTCTGACGGCATCGGTATTGGAGCGGCTGCTGCTGGTGCGCAGGGGGCCCTGCGGGTGAGAACTGCTGGAGTCGTGCGGCCTGATCCTGGGGCTTCTGGGTATCAAGCAGACAGCGTGCACCTGGCCTTGATGGTGAGTGCGGCGTCCCCTGCCGTTCAGGGGGACCAACGGTTGGAGGGTGAACTGTCGTATATGGACTCGGACGGTCCGGGAGCAGTGGCGGCCCATCTGGGCTTCAACGTGGACCCGGAGTGGCGGCTGGTCGGTCGGTTTCCCCTGGGCAGCTGGGTAAGTCTTCTGTTGTTGCTTCTTCTGTTGTTTCTCCTGTTTCCATGTTGTCTCTCTCACCCTCTCCTCTCCCCCTCCCCTCTACCCCTCTTCCTCCCCCTCCTCCCCCTCCTCTCCTCCTTTGCCTCTGCTGGCATTTCCGGGTGCCCCGCTGGGGGGTGGGCTGGGGGTTGGGCCGGCTGTTCCGGCGGGTGATGGGGCGGGGATTTCTTTGGGGGGGGGCCTTTCACGTGGGTTCTACTTTTCTGCAGCAGCTGTTTGCTGCCATGTTCCAGGGTTGCAGGGATTTGGCGAGTGGGGGGGCAGGGATGCCCCTCCCCTCCACCTCGGTAGCTCCGGTGGCAGCGTGGCTGCCTACTATTCCTTTGGTCGGGTCTGTTTCTGCGGGGTCAGTGAGCGTGTTGGCTCCGCTGGCGGGGGGTACTTCGCAGGTGAGTGGGGTTAGTCAGGGGGTGTCCCCCCTTCTGTTCCGTCCGCGAGTTCGGGGAGTGCGTGGCGAGTGTGGTTCTCCCCGCAGTGGCGGGACCTGCTCAGGTGAGTACGGGTGGTCAGGCGAGTGTCCCCCCCTCCTGTGGCGGTTGCAGCTCCAGGGTCTGGGGGGGACGAGTGTCGTCCGTCATCTGGTTCCGGGAACTTCTCAGGTGAGTACGGGGAGTAGCGTGGCATCAGGGCTTACAGGCGATGGGGATCGTTTGGCTGATGCTGCCCGGTACGAGGTGTATATCTGTTACGAGGCGCCCCTGGGGTCGCACTTGAAGGCGGAGGTGAAGGAGAGGATTTGGAATGGGGAGTTTGTGGAGATATTCTCATTGCTTCCGTTGAAGAAGTTCAACTTGGATATGGTGAAGCCGGAGGAGAGCAAAAAGGAGGAGGAGGAGGAGAAGCGGCATTTTCGGCTTATCCTGCGTACGTTTGCCAATTGGGCGCAGGCGTTTTACATCTTGATAAGTGTTATTGGGGAAAAGGCACCGAACAATTGTTCCAGTTTGTTTTGCTTTATTGATGCCATTAGCGAGGTGCAGAGGGTGTACGGGGGGAGCGCGTGGCTGCGCTATGATGAGCAGTTCAGACAGCGGAAGGCGATGAGACCATCTTTGAGATGGGATTTTCTTACTGATGCTCTCTCCACTTGTTGAGAAAAAAAAAAAACATTCCCCTCTGGGTGATATATGTACATTGCAGGGATTTTAACTTTGTTGTAGATTCCTACATTTTGTTATTCTGAAGAAATCCCTGTTTGTTCCTCTGTGCCCCTAATGAGTCTAATAGGAGGGGTTTCATAATTATAATCAGCTGCAGCAGCTGCAGGGGACTAATGAGGAAAGGTGATGGGCCGACATCCCTTTAGACGTGCTCTTATTGGGAGTATTTCACCAAAAATTACATTTTTGTTGCAGGGGATGTCTGATTTTTATCTTAGTGCAGACTTTGGGGCAAATCAGTGAGCCAATCACACAAGCAGGAAATGGCATTTCTGGGGGCAGTCTGTACACCACAGGTGTCAAACACAAGGCCTGCGGGCCAAATCCAGCCCTCCAGGCCATTTGACGTGGCCCTCGCACCTCTCCTGCAGCTGCAGGAGAGCTCCAGCCCCCCTCTGGTCCCCCTCCAGACCCTGTACTTTCTGCTTTCAGGCAATACATTCATCTTCTTCCCAGCAGCTGCATAAGGTAAGCAGGGTGCACTGTGATGTAAGGGAGGGTGGGGGACTTAACTTCTGACGGTGGGGGGGCTCTTGACATCTAATGTAAGGAAGGGATGCGCTGGACATCTAATCTTACAGATACAACCGGCCCTTTGAGACCCTTTTGAGGGCAATCCTAATGCAGATTCGGCCCACTATGAAATTGAGTTTGACACCCCTGCTGTACACCATCTCTGTAAAGAACACCTTCAGGTAGCCATATTGCATTGCACTTTCAGAAAATTACAGCTGCTTGTGTGCAATATGACTTGTGTCACAATTGTATAAGCCACCTGGTACACACTCCTGAAGAAACAGCATGGGCACAGGTGGTTCCTTCAGAGCGCATGTATAGAAGATAATTACAGTACCTTACACATGGGGGTTTACAACCTCTTTAACCACTTCCCGCCCGGTCAATAGTGAATTGACCTCCGGGAAGTGGTTTTGTTATCCTGATTGGACGTCTATTGACGTCCTGCAGGATGACAGCGGGGGGCGCGCATCGCGGCGATCGGTGATGCGGTGTGTCAGTCTGACACACCGCTACACTGATCTCGGTAAAGAGCCTCCGGCGGAGGCTCTTTACCACGTGATCAGCCGTGTCCAATCACGGCTGATCACAATGTAAACAGGAAGAGCCGCTGATCGGCTTTTCCTCACTCGCGTCTGACAGACACGAGTAGAGGAGAGCTGATCGTCTGACAGGGGGGTATGTGCTGATAGTTTATCAGCGCAGCCCCCCCTCGGATCACTGCACAGGACCACCAGCATGCCGCCCAGGACCACCAGGGATGGGCATCCACACTGGACCACCAGGTATGCCCCCTAGACCACCAGGGAATGCCAATCTTTGCCAAGGCAGCTGCCAATCAATGCCCAGGCAGCTGCCAACCAGTGCCCACTCAAAATCCCTGCCAGTGCCACCAGGGATACCCATCAGTGCTGCATATCAGTGCCGCATGTCAGTGCCCATCAGTGCCAATGCCCATCAGTGTCCAGCAGTGTCACCTATCAGTGCCCACCATTGCAGCCTTTCAGTGCCCATCAGTGTCGCCTATCAGTGCCAATCAGTGCCCACCAGTGCCACCCATGAGTGCCCATCAGTGCCGCCTATCAATGCCCATCAGTGCTGCATATCAGTGCCACCCAACAGTGCTGCCTACCAGTGCCCATCAGTGCCGCATATCACTACCCATCATCAGTGCCCGTTAGTGCCACCTCATTGGCGCCACCTCATCGGTGCTGCCTTATCAGTGCCCGTCAGTGCTGCCTTATCAGTGCCCATCAGTGAAGGAGAAAACTTACTTATTTACAAAATTTTATAACAGAAAAAAAATAAAAACGTTTCGATCTTTTTTTATTTGTATAGCAAAAGATAAAAACCCCAGAGGCGATCAAATGTGGGAACAAAATGATAAAAATTCTGTTTGGGTACAGTCTAGCATGACCGAGCTCAGAAAGTTGAAAATTGGCTTGGGCCAGGAGGGGTGTAAGTGCCTGGTATTGAAGTGGTTAAACTAAATAACCCCAAAACATCACAGTAGGGATAGGACACACCCCCTGCCACATCCACTTAAAGGCGAAATTGTACAAAATAAAATGATTGGTTAAACCCACAAATGCTTTTTTATCACCACTATTCCTTTATATTGGCTTTTAGAATTTACAAATGCAGCAATTTAGAAATTGGATGAAAGGTTTAGCACATTTTGATAGATAAGTAGTGCATTGTATATACAATTCTATAGATCGGATTAAAATGAGGGACAAATGAGCAGGAAAGAGGAACTTTGTTCTGAATGAGGGACAGTGCTTCAAAATTTAGGGACAGTTGGGAGCTATGCACTGAGGATGTTACAAGGAGGCTGAAAAACACAAAAAGAAAGGATTTCATGAAAAAATGTTTAGGACCATTAGGTAGTGGAAGTTTTTATTTTTGGAAACATAAGGATATTGTTTAGTGTCACTTTTGGTTAAAAAAAATCCTAGCTCCCTACTTGTTCCTCCTTCCCCCCCAATCTACAGATGTACAGTAGATAAATATGCAAACTGCAAAACAGATTAGACTTTTTGTAGCTGCCCAACAAGTTTACATTGTTTACCCTCTCAGAGCCAGCTATACCTGTACTGATGATTTACATATAGATCCATGAGCTGCCTATACATTCAGTCCTGACCTAATGTATAGAAATGTTTTGTTTTTTACATTTTGGGACTCTATTGATAAAATATCTTTTGTTTTTCGGTCTACGGTGCACACCTGATGAGGCCATTATAAGAGATCCAATTTTTCTTCTTGTATTTTTATTTTTATTTTATATGTTGAAGAATGCAAACGAAGAGGGCAGGAGCACCCAAGTCTCCTGGGTAAACAGGAATGGACCCAGAAATTATGGTACCCAGATAATCCTGTTTGAGAATCTAAAACATATAAGCAGCCTGGAGTTAAGTAAACCCACCAGACTCTACTATTCGAAATATCAGTTTTGGGTGGACTGACCCTTTAAAAGGTTAGCTTATTTTTTTAGCTTTTATATTTCATATTGTTGTTGTGTTTATTGGACCAGGGCAGAGCTGTTGTTCCAGGGCAGGCTATTGTCTAATTGTTCCACATTTCTGGATTAAACCTAATCATTTCCTGCAAGCTTCCTCTCTTATAAAAACTGTGACTTACAAAGGATACTTCAAAAGTGCAAGTAAAAGTTATGTGTATATCTCCTAGCTTGTGTTGGTTTCATAAATGAGCTTAGGGCCATCTAGTGGAGACATGTATAAATACAAACAAATCTCCCCATGCTCCACAACATCAGGAGTGCCCAACCTTCTGACCTAACTGGGCCACATTGGAAGAAGAGCCTTGGGCCACACAAAAAATACATATAAAATATGTATACAAATAAATACAATAAAATAAATACAAATAAAATAAAATGTCTTGGGCCACACCTAAATTACACTAACAATAAGGATAACCGATGAGCAGAAAAAGTTGGGCAGATCAGTGAACGATCACAGACATTGGGCCAGATCCACGTAGCGGATTGTAATTTTAGTCCGGCGTAGCGTATCGTAGTAACGCTACGCTGCCGCAACTTTTAAGTGCTGTATTCACAAAGCACTTGCCTCTAAAGTTACGGCGGCGTAGCGTAAATCTGCCTGCATAAGGGCGCGGAATTCAAATGTTAAAGATGTGGGCGTGTTTTATGTTAATTTTACTTGACCCGACGTAAATGCCATACTTAACATAGGATACGCCTCATATAGCAGGGGTAACTATACGCCGAAAAAAGCCTTACGGAAACTACGTAAAAAAATGCGCCGGCCGTGGATCGCCGTATCTAGCTAATTTGCATACTCGCCGCGGAAATCGACGGAAACGCCACCTAGCGGCCAGCGTAAATATGCACCTTAGATCTGACGGCGTACTAAGACGTACGCCAGTCGGATCTAGCCCAGCTTCAGGCGTATCTTGTTTTGTGGATACAAAACAAAGATACGCTGGAGCAAACTAGAAGTTACGCGGCGTATCAATAGATACCCCAGCGTAACTTCTTTGTGGATCTGGCCCAATGTACCTATCTGAGTAATAAAACTTTGTTTTTTGTAATATTTTTTAGTAGAAAAGTAAGAGGGCAACATAAAACTAGTGCAATATTTGACACCACCCTCTGTGGCTCTGTTGTCTTTGCTGACGGGATACATGCTCCTAGGTAAGTGACACAGTCCTTCTTTCCCCAATGTTTATGAATATATATATTTGTTCTTGCTGGTAGGTTGAAATGACCTGCATGAATTTTTACACCTGTTCAACCTTTTTATAGTTCATGTTTGTATATTAATCCATTTCAGAACTTCTCCTGACGAAGCGAAGTATGTCACGAAACTAGTAGAGACTCCCTTATCGTGACCCCTACACCCACCGGGATCTCCCCAAGGGGATTGCACTTTCGGTGACATGTATGGTTGTCACGATATTTGTATTGTTTTTTATTGTTGATGTTGTTTGATGTTTTTATTTTTATTTTATTTTTGATCCTATGTTAATAGATTTAATCCAAAATTCTAATATACCTGCTGTTTCTGAGTCTACTCATCCTGTACCGTAATAGTCCTATTGCCCTATTTCTTCATTTTTGGGGTCTTTGTTGGGTTCTGGGGTCCCTCAAGCCCTATTTCTATTCACTGTTTTTAATAAACTAACACATCAATATCTGGTTTGATGGATGTAGTAGCAATTCTCAATGAACTCAAGGTGCTCATCTGATATTTTGGTCATAATTTTGCCATTCTTTAGCTTCAATCTTGAAAATAGTTGCTCACAAATATAGGTGCTGCTGAAAACTCATGACACAAATAAGACATGATTGTGAATAATGGGATATTTTTCTTTGTCAAGCTAAAACTTATAACGATCCAGTAAACAGACACTGTCAAATTTTTATTGGGCCGCTAAGTGTAAACGCATTTTTACATAAAAAAATCCCCCTCAAAAATAAAAAAATTTAAAAAAGTTTACAATTTTGTGTTGGGCAGCATTCATAGCCTTCTTGTGGGCTGCAGGTTGGTCACCCCTGATTTAAAGTCTAGCTATAGCCAAAACTGTCAATCAACTGCCAGTTGAATCCCAACAATATTGTTGGGAACTTTGCCCTGTCCTGCCCTGTCAGCTGACAGCTTATTTTTTGGAGAATAAGGATATCGTTTAGTTAATATCGTTAAGTTAATTTGACCTTACATGTAAATTGGTCAAATATTAAATTACATAAATAATGTAATTACAGTAACACCATCCTATGGTCAGCATAAACCCAGACATTTCTCTGTGTGAACATAGACACACTTCTCAGATAGACAGTCAGCACAGGGGAATCATTTCTGCACAGACAGGCTATCCCCTGCACCACAACACCATTATTTTAGCCCTGTAACAACAATAAATTGAACAAAAAAGATAAAAAGAAAATAAATCAGCGCAAAAATATATAAACAAACCCTATATACAGCGACTGAACACCAGGGTCAATAATCATAAAATCCCTATAGGTAAAATAAATGCAAATGGTGCAGCGCCAAATAAAGTCCATATTATGTGCAGAACACCTTCAGTGAGTGGTCAAGTGCTAATGCACAAAGGACATAGTAGGTGACTCCACAAGTACAATGAGACCTCCACCACCAAACAAAATGGCCTCTCACCTCACCAAATGGACCATTTGGCTGTAGAGGGTCACTATCGCATTCCCTTGTGGGTACCGGCAGATGAATCCAAAAACAATCAGGAGCCAAAGGAGAATCATGGAGACAATCCCAGGTCAGAGACAAGTAAATAATGTGCATAAATACACAAAAACTTCTAGTGTCAGATACAGCATAAATATCAAATATCAAAGCAGCGGGGACAAAAGTCAGGAGATGACAGTTTAGGATAAAACGATCAAAAGTCTGTGTTTAGAATGAAATGGGTAAACACTTCCAGGGCTGCCATCAGGGGGGAACAGAGACCATGTTCCGGTTTCTAGAAAAAAGGCAAGGAGAGAGGCGCCTCTGGGTGTAGTAGCTTTAAACAATTTAATAGATAAAATCAGACACATGTGGTTATTACACTCACATTTGAGCAGTATGGAGCAGGCATGTAATGGTTTCTTTAAGTAGGGTGAGCTGTCATCCGAGGAGGGGAGTTCCTTTTCCAGTCAGGGGGAGCGCTGTGCGGGGAGGTCACTGCTTCATCAGAAGGAGGGCATCCATAGGGATGTAGATGGTTCTCAACCCGAGGTCTGGAGCGCACGTGAAGGGCTGGCGAGGGCGGATGACGTCACTAGTATGCGACGCGTTTCAGAGTCTCAAAGCAGCTGATGGATTGGCTGCTTACACTCCTTTCTCAAGCATGCAAACAGCGTTGTATACACAGATCAGTGGAAGAAGCATCCTTTGTATAGTGAGGTGAGGGGCGCTATATCAAAATAGTGGATGCGTGTCACAATGTGCGTTTGAGTAGTACACAGTGTAACTGTGTACCCAAATCTATGTGAAAAACCAAACAGATTATAGTCTAAACTCTATAAGTACAATAGTGCCAAATGCTGTGGAAAATAAATAAAATATAAAAAAAAAAAAAAAAAATTTTTTTTTTTTTTAAAAGAATGTCCAGCAAATAAATAGTTAAGTGCAAAATGGATCCAGTGTTGTATCAAGTCCAGGTGCAAAATGCAAATAATCCAATCCCAAATCGCAGGGAAAAGTGCAAATGCTAAAGTGCTTGTGAATCTTCAAAATAGCCAAAGTGCGAGAAAGAAGTGATCCGCCTTCACCTATAGGTCACCAGAATAATAATGGATGGCTCCTTACCACACGGTGTTGACCAGATTACTTAAAATATGGTCGATCAGGCTTGTTTTAAATGAGGATCAGCAGGGTCTCATTGGGTTCCAATGTCAGCGATTGCAGCAAATGGTGTACCAAGAAAGGAGAAGAGATACCACCATAGTGTAAAACCATTTAATATACAAAAGTTAAAATTACAATGCCAAATGGCCTCTTACTGTTGCTGGTGCCCGTTCCCGGCACTGAGGCTGTAGGTGGTGGGGATAGTAAGACAAGATAAGAGATGGCCGCGTCCTGGTCCACTAGCGTGCGTTCCAACGCTAGTTGTCCATCAACCAGTGAGACCGGAAGTGCGTGGCTATGCGTGTGCGCTCGGATACCGCCTCGACGTCACGTTTCAGTTAAACCGTCTTCAGGAAGCGTGTCCAGCACACGCAACAGACATCTATTATATAGGTCTGTTTATCAGCCTGTGGGAGGGGCAATCTGATCATGTGACAGCCTCTGTCCCAGTTACCAAAGCTCACATATTAAACACATTATGGCTGTGCAAACTGTCTCCAATCATAAATCAATACATACATGTATCTGCTCGCTGCTTAAAATACCTGAAATGTATCTTTGAATTCTTATTTGGACGTGTTGAATTTGTTTAAAACTCTGGCATTTTTAATATGCTATGCAATGGGTCCATAGTGTTCTGTGCGCCATCTAGAGGGGTTATGTGGTATTGTGCAAAATAGCACCAGTATTCTAAATCCATCTAGATGCAGTGCGTTTTTAGTTCTCCCAGTTATATTATTATTTAATATGTGTGCCATTTGCGTAGCCTGTAAATTAGTTAAAATAGGTTATAAAATAATAAAAAATAATAAAAATTATACAATCCTACTCGAGTAGTACAAGGAGTGTGTATGTAACTTTAGTTGTAAAACAATCAAAATTCTACACTCCAAGGCTCAGGTGGTGCAAGGAATGTGCGTTTTCCCTCTACCCTTTTGTTTTGTGTGAGCCCAATTCAAGATGGGTTGGCCGATGGGTGATGTGCAAACTGCCCAGCCCCTTAGAGTGGGGATCTCCCAAAGTCCTCTGGGTGTGTGTATGGAATGATGCACTAAACTGTTTGTTTGCTCACCCCATAGGTCTGCCGTTCACGCATCAGTTAAAAAACAATTAAGGTCGAGCTCTATATTGAGCCCTAGTGGTCGCATAGTCCTTAGACGATGTATCCATTGAGTCTCGTTCTGAGATACTGCCTTAGTAAGGTCAGTACCACGCCAATGTTTGGTAATCCTATCAATTCCATAGAATTTTAACAGACTCGGGTCCCTGTTGTGGTACAAGTCAAAATGCTTAGACACGCTGTGTTCTGGGTACCCGTTAATTATATTGGCCACGTGTTCGTTTATTCTGACTTTAAGTTCGCGGGTAGTCCGGCCCACGTATTGCAGAGTGCACGGACATTCTAGGACGTACGTTACAAATTTGGAATGGCATGTTATCAATGGTTTGATAGTGAATTCTTGTCCAGTTACACTGGACGTGAACTTACTGATCTTTTTTCCTTGCCTTTTTGTTTTCTTACAGGATCTGCAGCGGGTGCAGTAGTGGAAGCTGGATCCGTCCAGGAAAGTGTGTGGCTTTTCTGGAGGATCTGGGACATTGGTGGCTACCATATTTCTCAGGCCTGGTGCTTTCTTATAGATAAAGGTGGGATGTTTCGGCAGGATTTTGACCAAATCCATGTCTTTTAAAAGTATAGGCCAAAACTCTTTGACAATTTTCTCCACACTTCTATATTGCCTGTGGTAACCTGATATAAAAGGTACATCTTCTTTTCTGGGGGGTCTCACTCTAGTTTCCAAGAGGGACTCCCTATTCATTGCCAAGACTTCTTGCTGCGTTTTCCACAATGCATTTTGGGTATAACCTTTTTCTATAAACTTCTCAGTTAATATTGCGGCTTGTAGTTCAAAATCCGCAACATCATCGCAGTTTCGACGGATCCTCATGTATTGCCCTTTTGGTATTGCACCCAGCCATTTTGGGTGATGGCAACTTGAAATAGGCACGAATCCGTTGCGGTCCGTTGGTTTAAAATACGTTTTTGTGAGGACCCGGCTGCCCTTTTTCGTTAGCGTAAGGTCCAAAAAATGGCTGGAAGTCTTACTGGACTCTGCTGTGAAACTGAGACCGTAGTTGTTGGTATTCATTTTGGATAAAAATTGTTCCAATGATGCTTGGGGACCTTCCCAGAATAGTAAAATATCATCTATATACCTTCGGTAATATATAAGCGATGTAACATTGTCCTTAAAAATGGTCTCTTCCTCCCATCTGTTAAGTACCAGATTAGCTACACTGGGGGCATACCTGGCGCCCATTGCGACTCCTTTGATTTGCTTGTAGAAGTCTCCCTGGGCCCAGAAGTAGTTGTTTCCCATAGCTATTTTAAGACCCTTCACCAAATATCCAATTTGGGCCTGGGGTAATGAAGATTTTTCTTCCAAGGCCTCCTTTACTGCCAGAATTGCGTCTGCTTGCCGGATGTTGGTGTAAAGCGACTCTACGTCTACAGTTACCAACCACGTTTCCTCTGAAACTGTGATGGATGCCAACGATTTTATGAGTTCTTTGCTATCCTTGAGATAGGCTTTCCCCTGTACAACTAGGGGTTGGAGAAAGAAATCCAAATATTCTCCCACTCTGGAATAGAGTGATCCTATCCCACTGATGATGGGTCTTCCTGGTGGATGGGTCTTGTTTTTGTGTATCTTAGGCACAATGTAAAGGACAGGTGTGCGAGGTACTTTGGGCACTAGATAGTGTGCTTCTTTTTCCGTTAGGATGGATTGCACCTTCCCATCTTCCACCCATAGTGAAAGTTCTAATTTAAGTTTACCCAGCGGATCTCCCGTGAGTGGTAAATAGGTGTCAGTAGCACTCAGAAGACGGTCGATCTCTCCATAGTAGTCCGCCCTCTTGAGTATGACTACCCCTCCGCCTTTGTCTGCTGGGCGTACTACTATGTTTTTATTCTGTTCCAATGCTTTAATTCCCTCCATCACCAATTTGTTACTATGAGTGGTGCGTTTAATTTCCAAATCTTGGATTTTCCCTTGCACCATACTTTTGAAGACTTCCACATGATGGTGAGTCCCTTTTTGTGGATTGAATACCGAACTGTTTCTTAACCCGCTGTGTTGGAATCCTGTATTTTCTGTTTGGGGTTCATATGTGGTTTGTTTTGAAAAATGTTTTTTAATGTTTAATTTTCTCACAAATTTTTCCACATCTATGAAGGCCTCGAATTTATCCAGGCATTTGTTGGGGGCGAATTTTAGACCCTGTGACAGGACTGTTAATTCTGCCTGAGAAAGGTCTACCCCCGCCAAATTGAAAATGCCTTCCCCTAGTTGTCCCTGGCTCTTTTTCTTCCCGGTTCCCCCTCTTTTGCCTCTGGTTCTGCGTTTATTTTCGGGGGCTGGGATGAATTGGTGGGAATCTTGTAGGGCTCGTTCCAGCCCCTCCATTCCCCCCCTGGCTGCTGTCCAGGGTGTTGTTGTCCCTGTTTGCCTCTATGGTTGCCCCTGGATTTGCCTCTAGGGGGTCTCTGGGCATACTGTTGGGGACCCTGATAATAGTTGGAATAGTTGTAATCCATTGGGCGATTGTCCAAGGGTGCAAACCGGTTGTGATTGGGTGCCATATATGGAGCAGGTTGATAATTATTAGGAGGTCCTGGATGGTACCCACTATTGTATGGGGGCTGGGGTGGGGGTCCCCTCCCACCCTGCTGTTGATGCCCTTGTGATGTTTTTTTCATTTTTTTGGGGGTAGAGGACTGGGTTTTGAATTTGTTAGCGGCTAAGGTAACTAAATTGTGTACTTCGATGTCTCTATCTATGGAGGAATCTTTGGAGCCAATAGGGTCAGATTTGATCTGCCATTTGTATACCTTGGAATCCTGGTAGTCTTTGGTATCCCTGTGGTACTTTTTTAATTTTTTGTTTTTTATATTCCCATCATATTTGGTCAGGTGACTTTGGAGGGTTTGAGCCCTCTCCAAGTACTCTTTGGATCCCATAAAGGGTCCCATAGATGTTTTGAGATCAGTGATATGGGCTTCTGTGATAACATTTTTAGCTTTACGTCTCCTGATCATTAATTGTAAGAGTTTTTGCTCGCAAGCATTAAAAAATTGGAACCATTCATCTGCTAGTGTGAGATCTTCCAAACCATCATTGGGGTAAACATCCCACCTCAGCCTCCTAGGTGTCTGGTTTTTGAGAATATACATCTCGAAGGATGCTATATCCCACCATGCCCTGATCTGCTTTTCCATGTTGAACTGGAGCTGTTTGAAGCTCCTGTCCAGGTCCACATTGGGGCTGGGTTGTTGTTGGAATATTTCCTCTATGTTGGTTTGGCGACTCTGCATAAAATTAAAAACATCCATGGCTGCGTAGAAAGGAAGCCACCCAGTGGCTCAACAGTATACAGGAAAAAGAAATCTCGCGCCAAATGAATTACACTAAATTATATACTTGATAAATCAAGTGACTAACTGAGTGAAGCTGCTCCCAAATAAAATCAGGTGACTGACTTGCATATATTGTATAGTGAGGTGAGGGGCGCTATATCAAAATAGTGGATGCGTGTCACAATGTGCGTTTGAGTAGTACACAGTGTAACTGTGTACCCAAATCTATGTGAAAAACCAAACAGATTATAGTCTAAACTCTATAAGTACAATAGTGCCAAATGCTGTGGAAAATAAATAAAATATAAAAAAAAAAAAAAAAAAAAATTTTTTTTTTTTTTTAAAAGAATGTCCAGCAAATAAATAGTTAAGTGCAAAATGGATCCAGTGTTGTATCAAGTCCAGGTGCAAAATGCAAATAATCCAATCCCAAATCGCAGGGAAAAGTGCAAATGCTAAAGTGCTTGTGAATCTTCAAAATAGCCAAAGTGCGAGAAAGAAGTGATCCGCCTTCACCTATAGGTCACCAGAATAATAATGGATGGCTCCTTACCACACGGTGTTGACCAGATTACTTAAAATATGGTCGATCAGGCTTGTTTTAAATGAGGATCAGCAGGGTCTCATTGGGTTCCAATGTCAGCGATTGCAGCAAATGGTGTACCAAGAAAGGAGAAGAGATACCACCATAGTGTAAAACCATTTAATATACAAAAGTTAAAATTACAATGCCAAATGGCCTCTTACTGTTGCTGGTGCCCGTTCCCGGCACTGAGGCTGTAGGTGGTGGGGATAGTAAGACAAGATAAGAGATGGCCGCGTCCTGGTCCACTAGCGTGCGTTCCAACGCTAGTTGTCCATCAACCAGTGAGACCGGAAGTGCGTGGCTATGCGTGTGCGCTCGGATACCGCCTCGACGTCACGTTTCAGTTAAACCGTCTTCAGGAAGCGTATCCAGCACACGCAACAGACATCTATTATATAGGTCTGTTTATCAGCCTGTGGGAGGGGCAATCTGATCATGTGACAGCCTCTGTCCCAGTTACCAAAGCTCACATATTAAACACATTATGGCTGTGCAAACTGTCTCCAATCATAAATCAATACATACATGTATCTGCTCGCTGCTTAAAATACCTGAAATGTATCTTTGAATTCTTATTTGGACGTGTTGAATTTGTTTAAAACTCTGGCATTTTTAATATGCTATGCAATGGGTCCATAGTGTTCTGTGCGCCATCTAGAGGGGTTATGTGGTATTGTGCAAAATAGCACCAGTATTCTAAATCCATCTAGATGCAGTGCGTTTTTAGTTCTCCCAGTTATATTATTATTTAATATGTGTGCCATTTGCGTAGCCTGTAAATTAGTTAAAATAGGTTATAAAATAATAAAAAATAATAAAAATTATACAATCCTACTCGAGTAGTACAAGGAGTGTGTATGTAACTTTAGTTGTAAAACAATCAAAATTCTACACTCCAAGGCTCAGGTGGTGCAAGGAATGTGCGTTTTCCCTCTACCCTTTTGTTTTGTGTGAGCCCAATTCAAGATGGGTTGGCCGATGGGTGATGTGCAAACTGCCCAGCCCCTTAGAGTGGGGATCTCCCAAAGTCCTCTGGGTGTGTGTATGGAATGATGCACTAAACTGTTTGTTTGCTCACCCCATAGGTCTGCCGTTCACGCATCAGTTAAAAAACAATTAAGGTCGAGCTCTATATTGAGCCCTAGTGGTCGCATAGTCCTTAGACGATGTATCCATTGAGTCTCGTTCTGAGATACTGCCTTAGTAAGGTCAGTACCACGCCAATGTTTGGTAATCCTATCAATTCCATAGAATTTTAACAGACTCGGGTCCCTGTTGTGGTACAAGTCAAAATGCTTAGACACGCTGTGTTCTGGGTACCCGTTAATTATATTGGCCACGTGTTATGATTGGAGACAGTTTGCACAGCCATAATGTGTTTAATATGTGAGCTTTGGTAACTGGGACAGAGGCTGTCACATGATCAGATTGCCCCTCCCACAGGCTGATAAACAGACCTATATAATAGATGTCTGTTGCGTGTGCTGGATACGCTTCCTGAAGACGGTTTAACTGAAACGTGACGTCGAGGCGGTATCCGAGCGCACACGCATAGCCACGCACTTCCGGTCTCACTGGTTGATGGACAACTAGCGTTGGAACGCACGCTAGTGGACCAGGACGCGGCCATCTCTTATCTTGTCTTACTATCCCCACCACCTACAGCCTCAGTGCCGGGAACGGGCACCAGCAACAGTAAGAGGCCATTTGGCATTGTAATTTTAACTTTTGTATATTAAATGGTTTTACACTATGGTGGTATCTCTTCTCCTTTCTTGGTACACCATTTGCTGCAATCGCTGACATTGGAACCCAATGAGACCCTGCTGATCCTCATTTAAAACAAGCCTGATCGACCATATTTTAAGTAATCTGGTCAACACCGTGTGGTAAGGAGCCATCCATTATTATTCTGGTGACCTATAGGTGAAGGCGGATCACTTCTTTCTCGCACTTTGGCTATTTTGAAGATTCACAAGCACTTTAGCATTTGCACTTTTCCCTGCGATTTGGGATTGGATTATTTGCATTTTGCACCTGGACTTGATACAACACTGGATCCATTTTGCACTTAACTATTTATTTGCTGGACATTCTTTTAAAAAAAAAAAAAATTTTTTTTTTTTTTTTTATATTTTATTTATTTTCCACAGCATTTGGCACTATTGTACTTATAGAGTTTAGACTATAATCTGTTTGGTTTTTCACATAGATTTGGGTACACAGTTACACTGTGTACTACTCAAACGCACATTGTGACACGCATCCACTATTTTGATATAGCGCCCCTCACCTCACTATACAATATATGCAAGTCAGTCACCTGATTTTATTTGGGAGCAGCTTCACTCAGTTAGTCACTTGATTTATCAAGTATATAATTTAGTGTAATTCATTTGGCGCGAGATTTCTTTTTCCTGTATACTATTGAGCCACTGGGTGGCTTCCTTTCTACGCAGCCATGGATGTTTTTAATTTTATGCAGAGTCGCCAAACCAACATAGAGGAAATATTCCAACAACAACCCAGCCCCAATGTGGACCTGGACAGGAGCTTCAAACAGCTCCAGTTCAACATGGAAAAGCAGATCAGGGCATGGTGGGATATAGCATCCTTCGAGATGTATATTCTCAAAAACCAGACACCTAGGAGGCTGAGGTGGGATGTTTACCCCAATGATGGTTTGGAAGATCTCACACTAGCAGATGAATGGTTCCAATTTTTTAATGCTTGCGAGCAAAAACTCTTACAATTAATGATCAGGAGACGTAAAGCTAAAAATGTTATCACAGAAGCCCATATCACTGATCTCAAAACATCTATGGGACCCTTTATGGGATCCAAAGAGTACTTGGAGAGGGCTCAAACCCTCCAAAGTCACCTGACCAAATATGATGGGAATATAAAAAACAAAAAATTAAAAAAGTACCACAGGGATACCAAAGACTACCAGGATTCCAAGGTATACAAATGGCAGATCAAATCTGACCCTATTGGCTCCAAAGATTCCTCCATAGATAGAGACATCGAAGTACACAATTTAGTTACCTTAGCCGCTAACAAATTCAAAACCCAGTCCTCTACCCCCAAAAAAATGAAAAAAACATCACAAGGGCATCAACAGCAGGGTGGGAGGGGACCCCCACCCCAGCCCCCATACAATAGTGGGTACCATCCAGGACCTCCTAATAATTATCAACCTGCTCCATATATGGCACCCAATCACAACCGGTTTGCACCCTTGGACAATCGCCCAATGGATTACAACTATTCCAACTATTATCAGGGTCCCCAACAGTATGCCCAGAGACCCCCTAGAGGCAAATCCAGGGGCAACCATAGAGGCAAACAGGGACAACAACACCCTGGACAGCAGCCAGGGGGGGAATGGAGGGGCTGGAACGAGCCCTACAAGATTCCCACCAATTCATCCCAGCCCCCGAAAATAAACGCAGAACCAGAGGCAAAAGAGGGGGAACCGGGAAGAAAAAGAGCCAGGGACAACTAGGGGAAGGCATTTTCAATTTGGCGGGGGTAGACCTTTCTCAGGCAGAATTAACAGTCCTGTCACAGGGTCTAAAATTCGCCCCCAACAAATGCCTGGATAAATTCGAGGCCTTCATAGATGTGGAAAAATTTGTGAGAAAATTAAACATTAAAAAACATTTTTCAAAACAAACCACATATGAACCCCAAACAGAAAATACAGGATTCCAACACAGCGGGTTAAGAAACAGTTCGGTATTCAATCCACAAAAAGGGACTCACCATCATGTGGAAGTCTTCAAAAGTATGGTGCAAGGGAAAATCCAAGATTTGGAAATTAAACGCACCACTCATAGTAACAAATTGGTGATGGAGGGAATTAAAGCATTGGAACAGAATAAAAACATAGTAGTACGCCCAGCAGACAAAGGCGGAGGGGTAGTCATACTCAAGAGGGCGGACTACTATGGAGAGATCGACCGTCTTCTGAGTGCTACTGACACCTATTTACCACTCACGGGAGATCCGCTGGGTAAACTTAAATTAGAACTTTCACTATGGGTGGAAGATGGGAAGGTGCAATCCATCCTAACGGAAAAAGAAGCACACTATCTAGTGCCCAAAGTACCTCGCACACCTGTCCTTTACATTGTGCCTAAGATACACAAAAACAAGACCCATCCACCAGGAAGACCCATCATCAGTGGGATAGGATCACTCTATTCCAGAGTGGGAGAATATTTGGATTTCTTTCTCCAACCCCTAGTTGTACAGGGGAAAGCCTATCTCAAGGATAGCAAAGAACTCATAAAATCGTTGGCATCCATCACAGTTTCAGAGGAAACGTGGTTGGTAACTGTAGACGTAGAGTCGCTTTACACCAACATCCGGCAAGCAGACGCAATTCTGGCAGTAAAGGAGGCCTTGGAAGAAAAATCTTCATTACCCCAGGCCCAAATTGGATATTTGGTGAAGGGTCTTAAAATATCTATGGGAAACAACTACTTCTGGGCCCAGGGAGACTTCTACAAGCAAATCAAAGGAGTCGCAATGGGCGCCAGGTATGCCCCCAGTGTAGCTAATCTGGTACTTAACAGATGGGAGGAAGAGACCATTTTTAAGGACAATGTTACATCGCTTATATATTACCGAAGGTATATAGATGATATTTTACTATTCTGGGAAGGTCCCCAAGCATCATTGGAACAATTTTTATCCAAAATGAATACCAACAACTACGGTCTCAGTTTCACAGCAGAGTCCAGTAAGACTTCCAGCCATTTTTTGGACCTTACGCTAACGAAAAAGGGCAGCCGGGTCCTCACAAAAACGTATTTTAAACCAACGGACCGCAACGGATTCGTGCCTATTTCAAGTTGCCATCACCCAAAATGGCTGGGTGCAATACCAAAAGGGCAATACATGAGGATCCGTCGAAACTGCGATGATGTTGCGGATTTTGAACTACAAGCCGCAATATTAACTGAGAAGTTTATAGAAAAAGGTTATACCCAAAATGCATTGTGGAAAACGCAGCAAGAAGTCTTGGCAATGAATAGGGAGTCCCTCTTGGAAACTAGAGTGAGACCCCCCAGAAAAGAAGATGTACCTTTTATATCAGGTTACCACAGGCAATATAGAAGTGTGGAGAAAATTGTCAAAGAGTTTTGGCCTATACTTTTAAAAGACATGGATTTGGTCAAAATCCTGCCGAAACATCCCACCTTTATCTATAAGAAAGCACCAGGCCTGAGAAATATGGTAGCCACCAATGTCCCAGATCCTCCAGAAAAGCCACACACTTTCCTGGACGGATCCAGCTTCCACTACTGCACCCGCTGCAGATCCTGTAAGAAAACAAAAAGGCAAGGAAAAAAGATCAGTAAGTTCACGTCCAGTGTAACTGGACAAGAATTCACTATCAAACCATTGATAACATGCCATTCCAAATTTGTAACGTACGTCCTAGAATGTCCGTGCACTCTGCAATACGTGGGCCGGACTACCCGCGAACTTAAAGTCAGAATAAACGAACACGTGGCCAATATAATTAACGGGTACCCAGAACACAGCGTGTCTAAGCATTTTGACTTGTACCACAACAGGGACCCGAGTCTGTTAAAATTCTATGGAATTGATAGGATTACCAAACATTGGCGTGGTACTGACCTTACTAAGGCAGTATCTCAGAACGAGACTCAATGGATACATCGTCTAAGGACTATGCGACCACTAGGGCTCAATATAGAGCTCGACCTTAATTGTTTTTTAACTGATGCGTGAACGGCAGACCTATGGGGTGAGCAAACAAACAGTTTAGTGCATCATTCCATACACACACCCAGAGGACTTTGGGAGATCCCCACTCTAAGGGGCTGGGCAGTTTGCACATCACCCATCGGCCAACCCATCTTGAATTGGGCTCACACAAAACAAAAGGGTAGAGGGAAAACGCACATTCCTTGCACCACCTGAGCCTTGGAGTGTAGAATTTTGATTGTTTTACAACTAAAGTTACATACACACTCCTTGTACTACTCGAGTAGGATTGTATAATTTTTATTATTTTTTATTATTTTATAACCTATTTTAACTAATTTACAGGCTACGCAAATGGCACACATATTAAATAATAATATAACTGGGAGAACTAAAAACGCACTGCATCTAGATGGATTTAGAATACTGGTGCTATTTTGCACAATACCACATAACCCCTCTAGATGGCGCACAGAACACTATGGACCCATTGCATAGCATATTAAAAATGCCAGAGTTTTAAACAAATTCAACACGTCCAAATAAGAATTCAAAGATACATTTCAGGTATTTTAAGCAGCGAGCAGATACATGTATGTATTGATTTATGATTGGAGACAGTTTGCACAGCCATAATGTGTTTAATATGTGAGCTTTGGTAACTGGGACAGAGGCTGTCACATGATCAGATTGCCCCTCCCACAGGCTGATAAACAGACCTGTATAATAGATGTCTGTTGCGTGTGCTGGATACGCTTCCTGAAGACGGTTTAACTGAAACGTGACGTCGAGGCGGTATCCGAGCGCACACGCATAGCCACGCACTTCCGGTCTCACTGGTTGATGGACAACTAGCGTTGGAACGCACGCTAGTGGACCAGGACGCGGCCATCTCTTATCTTGTCTTACTATCCCCACCACCTACAGCCTCAGTGCCGGGAACGGGCACCAGCAACAGTAAGAGGCCATTTGGCATTGTAATTTTAACTTTTGTATATTAAATGGTTTTACACTATGGTGGTATCTCTTCTCCTTTCTTGGTACACCATTTGCTGCAATCGCTGACATTGGAACCCAATGAGACCCTGCTGATCCTCATTTAAAACAAGCCTGATCGACCATATTTTAAGTAATCTGGTCAACACCGTGTGGTAAGGAGCCATCCATTATTATTCTGGTGACCTATAGGTGAAGGCGGATCACTTCTTTCTCGCACTTTGGCTATTTTGAAGATTCACAAGCACTTTAGCATTTGCACTTTTCCCTGCGATTTGGGATTGGATTATTTGCATTTTGCACCTGGACTTGATACAACACTGGATCCATTTTGCACTTAACTATTTATTTGCTGGACATTCTTTTAAAAAAAAAAAAAAAATTTTTTTTTTTTTTTTATATTTTATTTATTTTCCACAGCATTTGGCACTATTGTACTTATAGAGTTTAGACTATAATCTGTTTGGTTTTTCACATAGATTTGGGTACACAGTTACACTGTGTACTACTCAAACGCACATTGTGACACGCATCCACTATTTTGATATAGCGCCCCTCACCTCACTATACAATATATGCAAGTCAGTCACCTGATTTTATTTGGGAGCAGCTTCACTCAGTTAGTCACTTGATTTATCAAGTATATAATTTAGTGTAATTCATTTGGCGCGAGATTTCTTTTTCCTGGAAGAAGCATCCTGGCGTCACCCGCGGCCATCACGCTATCTGTGTATACAACTCTGTTTGCATCGGCACCATTTCTTGGTGCCCTGTTTGTAAGTGTTTTTCTTTATTTGATTTTATTAAATTTCTTGCCGAAACGGAGAGCACTATGCCTTTGCTTTTTATTATTGCATGATCTGGGATTGTCTCCATGATCCTCTTTTGGCTCCTAATTGTTTTTGGATTCATCTGCCGGTACCCACAAGGGAATGTGATAGTGACCCTCTATAGCCAAAGGGTCCATTTGGTGAGGTGAGAGGCCATTTCGTTTGGTGGTGGAGGTTATATCGCACTTGTGGAGTCACCTACTATGTCCTTTGTGTATTAGCACTTGACCACTCACTGAAGGTGTTCTGCACATCATTTGGACTTCATTTAGCGCTGCACCATTTGCATTTATTAATAAATTTAACAAAACTACTAAAATTGAGAAAACTATAGAGTTATTTTTTATTTTTTATTTTTTTTATTGTGAATAGAACATTTTACATATCTATTTATCATTGCTGCAAACAACAGAAGCTTGTTCTGTTTTGGATACTTGATAGTGCTGGAGGTAGCATAAGAATTTCTCAGTATACAGTATTTAATGTATGTAGTTAATGTAATCTCAGTTTGTAGTCAATAAGCATATAGTATTTCAAATTATTCCAACATAATTAGAGATAATTCTAAACATGAATACTACTTATATAACAGCATACCTTAAATATGGAAATTGTGTCAAAGTAACAGTATGTCCCTGGAGCGCACTGTATTAGGACAAATATATACAATTTGAAACACTGAAAAAAGGGTAATTATATGTCATGTACAACATAATTATTATTATTATTATTATTATTATTATTATTATTATTATGCAGGATTTATATAGTGCCAACTGTTTGTGCAGCGCCTTACAACATGTAAAGGTATACTCAAAAGGTATACAGACTTTTCTGAGTATACCTTTATTAGTACTTTACTGTAATTTAGAACGTTTGCTATGAATTGCCTTATGCTATAATTATGAGCAAATGATTATATTTGAATGACAATAAATGCTCAATACATTGAATTTTTATTGACAGTTTGGATAACTTTCTAAAGAACTTGAGAATTTTTACACAATAAAGTACGTGAATATTCACTTCAATTATGCCTATTTCATCCGAACACGATTGAATATTAACAAAATTATATTGTGTGAACATTCTCCACACCTTTAGAAAGTCATCCAAACAATCAATAACAAGTCAATGTATTGAGCATTTATTGTCATACAAATATAATCATTTGCTCATGATTATAGCATAAGGCTATTCATAGCAAACTTTAAAAATTACAGTGAAGTACTAGTAAAGGTATACTCAAAAGAGTCTGTAAACCTTAATATTGTAAATCAGAAAGTCTGAATGCATTGCTAAAATGTCACAATATGGAGGAACAGTATTGTTTTCTTAAAAAAAAAACTCTACCTTTTAGTATTAAAAGGTTATCCTTCAGCCAAGTAACTATGCTAAGGTTGATGAGATGTCGTCAGTCTGCTGCAGACAGGAAAAAAGCATTTCCATAGTCTCCTCTTAGACATAAGACTGCAACACTTTAAATATGTAACAAGTCACAAACTGAGACCTGCAGCAGAAAGCTGATTTGTGTCATGCATTTGTGAACACAGTCATGAACTGTACAGGCACAAGGATTATGTTATCTCCAAACCAGAATTGCAATACAAGAAGTAGATGTTGACCCTGAATAATTCCAAAAAAGGAGAGCAAAGGCGATAAACACATTGTGTGTACTGGGAGGAAAAAATATTGTAAATTTTACGCTTATAAACTATATAGCATTCTTGCACCTACAGTAGAACGCCAGCCAAATAATTTTCTTTTTGTTTTGGATAGTATGTAAATAGTGATAGAAGTTCTACTTCACTGTCTATGTTACCAGTGAAGAGATCAACCCTCACTTCCTGTTCTGGAGACCCAATAGGAAACAAGAAGAAATGTGACTAAAATAAGAGGAAATCCTGCCTTTGAAAGGTGTCAACAGAAATTTCCACTTTACTTCTGTTTTGGTGACAACTGTATTTATTATATTTCTCTTTAGGCTGGTTTCACGTAGGCTTTCCTATCAGTTTTTCCTGTGGACCTGATCGAACCATCCATAGCTCTCTATGGAGCAGCAGATGTTAGAGGACATGCGTCCTGCCGGCATTCGATCCAAAAACAGCAGATCAGATGAAAAGGCGGTCCGTTTTCATCTGACAGCCCCATAGAGAACAGCAGGGCGGAGCAGAAACTGGCCTACCATCCACCTGTTTAGCGGGGAGATCCACTGATGCAGACTATGGAGAACGCCCAAGTGAAACCTTTCTTCCCCAATTAAAACAGCTATTATTACAAATAATGGAACTGAACTTCCTCATCACAGACACAGAAAACAGCCAAAACTCCACTAGACTGTTTTTTATAGCTAACTTGAAAATGAAGAGCTCAAAAAAGGACATTTCCTGTGCCACCTAACCATGACCAAAGGAAGACCACCATTAATGCTCTACTAGACAGAGAGAAACTTACCCATCAGCATAGAGAATGCCCACAAAAACTTCACAACGTTTGGAAAGCTTGGTTGAATTTATCCACCTATGTCCCCCTAGACATTATTGAGGTGTTCTCAATAATTAAGCCAGGGGTAAAAGAGCAGGTGTACATACTTGTCTTTACACTTTACGAGCCTAGTTCTGGTTATATACATGCCTGGTTCTGGATTTTTGTAGGTATATTTGAGATTTGGCCATTTATGACTGTATGTAGGAGAACTGGTATTTCAATATTATTGCAGGTCTGGGATCTGAATATGTTTCCATTACATCATTGCATTCTTTTCCTTCCTGGAAGGGGGGATCATCATAATAACTTTATACACTCTAGTGTTCTTTCTTGTAAGATGCTTTGCTTTTTCTGTCCTTGACATTATCCTGTCATACTGACAACGTGATGTATGGCTTACCACCTTTTATATGCACTACAGTCTAAACAAAAAAAAACTAAACTGGCTGTATTAATAAAAATTACTTGATTCAAAAAAAATAAAGGGTCTCCAATTCACCAAAACTAGAAAAAAAGGTTTAACCTGCAGATCCACTTCAGGATACAAAATGATATCCAATGCTAGATCCTCTTTACCACAGTATAGAACAGACATTCCGTTACACACTAATATTCATTAGGGTATAAGTAGTGACAAGATTGATTAAGCTGGCCATACATGGGTCAAAATTTGTCTGGTTCAGCAGAGACAGGACAAGATTTGATCTATCGATGGGCAGGCTGATTATACCCAAGTCAATCCATCAATTGATTTGGGTACAACCAGCTTGTCTAATTTTTTACATGCAATTGCTGCCAGCGGCTATAGCCACTAGCAGTAATCACTGTGTTCTACCAGGAATTTCTCCCCAATGCCCCCCTGCTGGCAGAACACAATAGTGCTGCAAGAGGCACAGTCAGTGTTAATGGGGGAATCAGGCTATTTTCTTTCCTTCTAGTGGTGGAAGGAAAGAAAGTCACATCATCTATGAGCTGGTTTACTTTTGTACTATATACATAGGCGTGCACACAGGATGTGCCAGGTGTGCTTGGGCACACCTTAAAGGGGTTGTAAAGGTAAAAACAATCCCTAAATAGCTTCCTTTACCTTAGTGCAGTGTCATGCTCGCCCCCTCCCTTGAGGGGGGGAGGGGTCAAGCAGGAGATTCAGGGTGCCCACTAACACACAGTTCTTTTCTCTATCTGCAACATAGAGAGCATCCTGACTCTCCTGCTCGCCCCTTCCCTCCTCAAGGGGCGAGCACGACACTCCACACCAGGGAGAAAGCCTTGCATTACTGTGTGGAGTTACAGACAGAAGAACAGGAAGTGAGGAGTTCTCAGAAGAAATAAGGACATTTAAAAGCAAAATTGAAGAATGAGGTAGGTAAAGGAAGCTATTTAGTGAACAAAAATGTTACCTTTACAACCCTTTTAATCACCCCATGTGGTGCAGATTCCCCCTGTTTAGACCCCTAATATTTCACCAAAGACCCCTAAAAAAAATTATAAGATAAAGTAAAAAATAAAAACAACTGCAAGCAATCTCTTCCCTACTGACACCGTCCATTGGTCTGCTGACGCCGTCAGTATATATACACACATGCAAATATGTTTACGTTTTGGGGTGAACACCCTAATGCAATAATCTGTGCACACCTATGACTATATACCTCCCAACTTTTGAACTTGACAAAGAGGAACAATTTACAAAGTGGTAGAACACACCGATGCTGTAAAAAAATTGGGTGTGGCCAGTAGAAAGTGGGAGTGACTGAGTGGGTGTGGTTTAAATATATAGTGGCAAAGGCAAAAGCTCTTCCAGAAATTACAGTGAAAAACAGTACACTGCAAACACATAAGGCATAACATATTTGGAAAACATAATTTGATGCTGACCTTTCTATTGAGTAGTGTGATACCTGTTGAGCATATTTACTGTACACACAGCACACAAATTCCACAGCTCTTCTACCCACAAAATACGGTGTGCTTTAATCACTGTGCCACAAGGAAGAGTCTAACGAGTACATACAAACCTTTTTTTTAAATGAAACAATTTTATTACATATCATTTTGCACACAGACTACCTTAATCAAGAACTTTAAAGTATGTCATGTACTTAGAGTGCAGAGATCAGGAGAATGTCATATAAAACCAAGCGTACAGAGTGCAGTAGTCATGAGTCTACAGTGACTAAAGGGCCAGATCCACAGCCAGGCGGCGCAACTTAACTTTTCCCATTTAAGTTACACCGCCGCAAATTCCCCAAGTTAGTGCCCGATCCACAAAGCACTTACCTGGAAATTTGCAGCGGTGTAACTTAAATCCGTCCGGCGCAAGGCGTGCCCAATCTAATGGGGCGAGTCCCATTTAAATTAGGCGCGCTCCCGCGCCGGACGTACTGCGCATGCTCCGACGCGATTTTCCCGACGTGCTTTGCGCGAAATTACGTTACACTGAGTTTTGTGAATCGCGCCGGGTAAAAAAAGTTGCGTTGGGAAAAAAAAGAGATGCGGCGGGAAAAAAGAAATGTCAAAAAAAAATTGACAGCGTCGCGGGAAAGAAGGGTCTACTTTTACATGGTGTACTAACTTTACACTTTGTAAAAGCAGCCCTAATTTTGCGTTTGCAAACTAACAACTTACGGAGACTTCACGAAGGGAAACCACTTCGTGGATCTCCGTAAGTGCTAATTTGCATACCCGACGCGGAATTTCGACGAGAAATGCCCCCAGCGGCGGCCGAGGTACTGCATCCTAAGATCCGACAGTGTAAAACTATTACACCTGCCGGATCTTAGGAATATCTATGCGTAACTGATTCTATGAATCAGTCACATAGATAGAAACAGGGATACGACGGCGTATCAGTAGATACGCCAGCGTATCCCTTTTGTGGATCTGGCCCTAAGTGTTTATTATGCAGGGGTCATAAGTGCTTAACAGACAGATTGCAGGGTTGCATACTACAGAGGAGTGTTGCACATGAGTGCATAACGTACAGTGAGGGTCAGGAGTGTATAACACACAGCCTGCTGGACTGAGGAATAAGTAAGGCACAGAGTGCAGGGGTCTGGACTGTTGAACACACAGAGTACAGAGCTCAGGAGTGCATAATGCATAGAGCATACCTCACAACTTTTTGACATGGGAACGAGGGACATCTATGAGCAAAAGTATGTAGGCATAGGACCCCACCTCCTGCCAGGCCCCCTTAAAGGAGAGTTATGCAAAAAAAAAAAAGTTAAACCCACAAGTGCTTCTTGATACTGGCTTTTGAAATTTACAAATGCAGCAATTTATAAATTGGATGAAAGGTTTAACACTGGGAATCACTTTTTGAAAGATAAATACTGCATTTGTGTAGCACCTGGTTACTTTCCATAACCGGTGCTAGGTTAAATTCAGAGGGGGTCTAACCTGACTACTAATACCTGAAGGAGATCCAGGTGTCGAGTCTGCTAAGGAGGATTATCTCTGCTGTTTCAACCATTGGGAGGGTCTGTGGCAGAGACTTTTCCCCAAGTTCCGAGTGACATTCTGGCTGCCAGGCTGGTGAGAGAGGCCTGTCCAGGTGCACTACACCCACTCAGGCTGGAGTGGTGAAAAAGAAAGCGTTGTTGGAAGCAGGACTGTTTCCCTGTTACTCACACCTGAGTCTGCTATTTCTATTTCTACTAAACCTCTTTTCTTCACCAAGTTTTATTGTTTTTACCCGGCTGGGTAATAAAGAGCACAGAAAAAGACATTCCGTTACTCCAACTTTAACGAAATACCCCTGGACGGCAGAGGAACACAAGGTAACATGCCGCCCAAAACAAACCAGCATCTCCTTCGGGGGTAGTGCTACATTTAATATACAACAATATACTGTAGATCAGACCAAAATGAGGAACAAATGAGGAGGAAAGAGGGACAAAGGGATTTTGTTCCAAATCAGGGACAGTCCCTCGAAATCAGGGACAGTTGGGAGCTATGCATAGAATACAGGGCTTAGCAAGCAGTTCCTAACATACAGAGTGCATAGGTCAGGAGTGCGTAACACAGACAGTTTTGCATATGAATAGGTCAGAGGTTGCTTTTGCATATGAAACCACTATAGCTCGTTCATAGACACATTATGTAATCGTATAATGTATATGCAAAGTGCACAATGTAGAGGGACAGAGCCTTTGTGGGACAGAGCCCCTGTACAAATGACAGCGGGACTAAACTGAAAATGTAGGACCATGGCACACAATCCAGGACTGTTGGGATGTATTCTTCTGTAAGATGCTCTTTTAGTGGAGGTTGTTTTCTGACAATGTGACTTCTTTTGACTTCACTTATCCAGTCTGCGCAATAAAATCTGAATGAAAACAACGTTCAGGCCTATTGGTAATGTGAATACAATGTTCTAATCATAGGGTTCCAAATGTCAGTCAGAAAAGCTTGGAAACATATTCGATCAACTTGCCTGTCAATACTGTCACATAGTTATGGTCATTGCCTAGGCAATTTTTCTGCGTTCAGGTGGGAAAATGTGCATTACAACATACAGCATGTTGTTAAAGCGAATTCGTTGGAATTAGTCTGAATTCCATGTGGATGCAGAATACAGTTAAATGCACACACAGATGGGCAAGTCTGTAATCACAAAGGTAAGTGTATATTATAACAGAACTTTTTTAATTGATAATTTAACAGATTTTAAATATTTGTAATATTTACAATTCACCAGTTTCAAGTCAGAATTTAAAATAAATGTCAGTTGAAACATTTCATGCTGCCAATATTACTAGAGAAACATTGTAAGAGCATTACTAGGGCTGGATTCATTTCAGTCCTTATGCACACTGGGCTGGGTTTGCCCAGCTCTTCCGAACACCTTTTCTCCTGGCAGGAGAAAAGCAGTGCAGAAAACACGCCTAAAGCTGCATTTGGAAACAATTTAGGTGCGTCAGACATTTGGCCATTCATTCATTCCTTCCATTGGCTAGAATAATAATTTAAACACTGGCGTTTGACGCGTTTGGGTGCACTGGGTGTTTTCACTGCCCAAACGCTCTTCTTCTGAATGCGCAAGTGATGTTTTGTGGGTTGTCTGCTGACTCTAAACACCTGTAAATGCATGGACGCACAGGCTATAATAGAGGGGCATATTGAAGCAGAAAAAAAGTCAAATGCCCTAATAGGGGCATTTTTGTTCAAGAGGCCTAAGACTACTAGGAAAAAGTGGCAGGTGATTGGGTGGCAGAGTAAGAATAACTTCTAGGCCCCAGACCAGCAGAGGTAAGCTGGGAAGCAGGTACTGCACATTAGAGACAGGCTTGACCGCAGACAGAGGATCAGTGAAGCCAGGTTGAATAGCAGGAAGAGGGCCAATAGAGTCAAACTATACAGTAGGCTGGGACCAGTAGAATCAGGCTTCATAGCGGGTGGCATATTAATGTAGTCAAACTGGGTAGCAGATCAGTAGAATCAGGTTGGGAGGCTAGAACATGGGCTTGGTGCATATTGGCTTTGAGCAGTGTTTGAGTGAGTCAGTCTGTCCCAAGGATGGATAGAATGTTCTAGAAAGGCCTGAGCAGATATTATTGCAGTAGAGTACTACAGTCAGCGTACTGAGAGTCCTGAATATGAAAGACAGTAGTCAAAGCTGGAGCCGAGTCAGAAGTAGGCTGACCCATAGTTGATGCAGTGGCAGGCAGGACTAAAGCAGCAGGCATGGACTTGGCAGGCACGATTGACATTGGTGGGACTGGAGCAAGAGCCATGGAGGCAGGCTGAACCAGAGTAAGAGGCATAAAGGCAGACTGAACCAGATTAGCAGGCATGGAGGCGGACTGTACCAGATCAGCAGGCATGGAGGCATGCTGGAATGGAACAGCAATCACTGGAACAGGCTAAATTGGAATAGTTGGCACAGGCTGAACTGGAGTAGAAGGCACTGGAACAGGCTCGACTGGGGTAGCAGGCAGTAGCTTAGGCTGGCTTAGAATTGCAGCCATGGAGCCAGGAACTGGCCCAAGATCTGGCTAAACCGTGGTTGCAGCAGGAGGAGCCAGTGGCAGAATTGTATGGGTTGGAAAAAAGTTTCTTTTCTTTTTAAGTTTGGATACTGGGATCATAAAAGTGATTGCAAGGCTTCCAGCAGATTGTGCTGCTGGTGGAGGAGAAGGGACAGTACTGAGAAATGGAGGGAAAGAGGTTGCAGTTGCAGAGGAAGGTTTCTGAGGGGTTGCCAAGGGTAATGGAGCAGTAGAGGGAGACTTCAATTAATTTATTGCAGGGAAGTTGCAGCTTGTGGGAGCAGGACACTGATAAAAACTTGGAAATAGGAAGTACTTGGTAGCAGATGTGGGTAACGTAGGAAGAGTTTCTTGGTTTCTAGAGGTAGGACTGAATTGGTGTGAATTGGCTGAAATGGGGATAGTGTAGTTTAGTGTACATTTACCTTGTCTGACTAGAGAGTCCACAGCAGCTATCTAACAAAACCTGTTGCAAAAAAATGAGTGGTGCTCAAGGAAGTTAACTTTGTCATCTTCCAGCAATCATACCCGAGGCTCAACCTGAGGTATATTAAATGGAGGAGTGAAATCATCATGGCCATTAGATATGGCAGGCAAGGCTAATTCAGAACAAGGTATGTGCCACCTGAATGTACATTTCACTAGCGAGACCCTGCAACATCTGGTGGCAAAAATCTTTGTCCTTTGTTGCCAATAACACACAGATCACCTCTTCTGGATGCATCTTAAATTAGCAGACAGCAAATGCTGAAACCAGATACTTCCCAAATCCCAAGTACGGCTGATCTGAATGTTGGTGGTCTCAGTGTTATGTAAGGGATACTGAATGCTGGTAGTCAACGGTAGTAGGAATGACCAGATCAGTGGGTTACACTTAAAGCAGATGTAAACCCCCACATATACCCAGTAAAGTGAACAGTCTCAGATGATACACAGAGATGAAACAAATCTATCTACATATACTTGTATATCTGCAGTCTTCATCTTTATATCCTTTTTAGAAAGTGCACATCCTGTTAGAATTTTCTCTTCCTGATTTACCTGTGGGTGTGGATTCTTGCCATAAGCGGTGATGATTACAGGAAAGGCACACACCCCCTACTCCACATAGGCAGAGACTTGGAGAGCTGTGCTGTGAATTGACCAGCTCTCTGCTAATCTATTTATAGCACCCACCCTGACACAAAATTCAGCTTGGTTTTATCACAGTTGACGGAGAACTTGTCAGAAGTTATCATGCTGATAACAGAAGAACAGAGTAGGAGAAAGCCATGGGACGTAGGGCTTTGAAGAGAGATAATCAAACACTGCAAAATAATGTGCCCAGCTCAAAATTCATAAATCAGGTTTACATCCACAATAGGGAAAATGGAATCAGACCGACTATAAACAAATAAAGTTTATTAATGTACACAACACCCATCTAACACCAACAAACCGTAAACAAGACAAAAGTGAAAAAGGAAGTTGCAGTATCATCATTACAGACACGCAACCTCTTCTAGAGGTGTCAATAACGCAACAACCAGCATTAATGTCATCAACACAGAGGTCTGGGCTATTCTAGAGGGGTCATCACAGTGACAGATAGCGTCAATGTCATCATTATAGAGGCCTGACCTCTTTTAGACAAGTCACCACAGAATGAGGGAGTAGTAGTACAGTGCCCTTTTCAGCCTAACCCTTAGTGCAGCCCCCTCCATCAGTACAGCTTCCCCCTCCAGACTATCCCCTTAGTACTGACTCCCCTCTTCCCCAATATAGTCAATTCCCAACATAGACTCCCTTTCAGAACAAATTTCCCCCAATTTACTTGCAGTGGCATTTTCCAGTGAGGGGCAGTCCTCCCCTTGCCTGAGTCATGTGATTGGAACGAAGGAAGAACCTCTCTCTGCTCTAAATAGTTGTCAAAAGGGGAAAAGTGGCGCTGTAGTGCTAATACCTTAGGCACTGCAGTGCAATGTAAAAGAAAGAAAAACAAATGTGATGGCAATATCCCTAGAGTGTGTATTGAACCCTCCTCAGTAAGCCATGCCACACTGGATTTGATCTAGATAAGGTCAGCCTAAACAGCTGGAGCATGTCATTTTTTTAGGCATTTAGTTATTACTGTACTGTTTGACTTTGCTGTGCAATTCCTACCCTGCATCACCTTAATCAATATGTCATGGGAGTGCAACATTTATGGTAAGTATAAGGGGGTCAAAGGATTCCCGTTACAAAGACACTGCCACTTTGGCCTACATACGTTTCTTAAAGCGGAACTATTTTAATCCTTAAGCTGCTAGCATTAGTATATAGATAGGAAAGAAAATTATACTTAATGGTTTTAAACTTGTTTTGTGCATTTCTTTATTTGCTTCCTGGTTTACAGGCCTGGGCAAATTATGTCATACATCCCTTTCTTTATCTGCTTCCTGGTTTACAGGCCTGGGCAAATTATGAGGGAAAGGGAAATTACCGCTCCAGGCAGATCTAGATTGTGATCGTCCTCCTCACAGAAACCACAGGTGCAGGCAATGCATATAGCAGAACAAAATGAAGTATTTTCTGGACAGCCGTACTCTGAAAGAACTTTATTTGTAAAAACAGGAAAAGCTCGCTTGTGGTGCTTTTCCTGTTTTTACAAATAAAGGCAACGTTTTTTCAGAGTGCGGCTGTCCAGAAAATACCTTTATCCTGGGCAAATTATGTCATACGTCCCTTTCTTTATCTGCTTCCTGGTTTCCAGGCCTAGGAAAATGATGTCATACATCCCAGGAGTCTTCAGGAGGGGAGGAGGAGTTTTCTCAGCTAAGCACACCCTCTTACCTGCATGCCTGAGCTAAGGATAAATGGATTCCAGGAAGTAAATGCTATATAAATCATCCGCCCTTATTTAAGATGGCCTCAGCCAGAAATGGTAGGGGGTGTTTTTCAAAGTGATTTCTCAACAAAAGAAAGCGTAGAGACATGGATGGATGGGTGACTTTGCTTTGAATACTAAAAAAATGAATAAAAAATGCTTGTAGGTTAATTGTCTCCTGTCTAAATTGGCCCTAGTATGTGCATGTATGAATGTGAGTTAGGGACCTTAGGGCCAGATCCTCAAACGAGATACGACGGCGTATCTACTGATACGCCGTCGTATCTCTGTTTCTAACTATGCGGCTGATTCTTAGAATCAGTTACGCATAGCTAGCCCTAAGATCCGACAGGTGTAATTGAATTACACTGTCGGATCTTAAGGATGCAATTCTAGGCCGGCCGCTAGGTGGCGAGGCCATTGTGGCCGGCGTAGAATATGCAAATGAAGACTTACGGCGATCCCCGAACGTCCCGAACGGCCCGTCAATCTAAATCTACGTCGTTTCCGTCGAGTTACGTCGCGTAAAACTAGGGCTGAGTCCTATTTGACTAAGCCATGGTAAGTATGGCCCTCGTTCCCACGTCGAAATTTAAACCTCCACGTCGTTTGCGTAAGACGTCCGTGAATGGCGCTGGACGCCATTTATGTTAACGTCTAAGCAAATGACGTCGGTGCGACGTCAGTTAGCGCAATGCACGTCGGGTAATTTACCCGACGGAGCACGCGCAGTACGTCCGGCGCGGGAGCGCGCCTAATTTAAATGGGACTCGCCCCATTAGATTGGGCACGCCTTGCGCCGGACGGATTTAAGTTACACCGCTGCAAATTTCCAGGTAAGTGATTTGTGGATCGGGCACTAACTTGGGAAATTTGCGGCGGTGTAACTTAAATCGGGAAAGTTAAGTTGCGCCGCCGGGCTGTGGATCTGGCCCTTAGATTGTAAGCTACCTGAGGGTAGAGACTGATGTGAATGTACAATACATATGTAAAGTGCAGTGTAAATTGGCGGCGCTATATAAGTACCTGTAATAAATAAAATAAAAACATAAATAAATTGTGTTTTTGGTTTGTGGTGCTCAGATGCAGTGTAAAGTTTAATTTACTGTTTAATTTGAAGCAGGCCACATGCAGGACATACAAATGCACGTATTAGCAAAACCCTGGTAGTAAATTGTAAAAAAAATATACAACTACCATTAGGGAAAAAATAACAAGACTACTTAGGAAATATTCAAAGGGCATTCAGAGACGTACTTTATAAAATGAAGAGTATCTTGTATCCTTAAAATAATCCTTTCTAATATATGTACAGAAATATTAAACCTATCCTTACATTACATATGTATAACTGTATTCCCCTGTCTTTATTCAGGCTTTTAATTGTTCTCAATGTGACACAGTCTGTTCAGCAGGAAATCAGCATTGTTTCCTCTTTGCTGAATACTTGTGGTTTGCAATGCTCATAGCAGTCTCCTTTTATGCCCCGTACACACGATCGGACCTTTGTCTGACCAAATTCACATCGGAATTCTGACGGAATTCCATCGGAGTAAAATAGAACATGTTCTCTATGTAAACTCAGATGGAATTCATCGGAATATCCAATGGAATTACTCCGATGGGGCATACACACCGTCAGAATTTCCGATGGAAAAAGTCCGTCTGACTTTTTCCATCGGAACTTCCGATCGTGTGTACGCGGCTTTAGAGTATTTTTCACCATAGATGTTGTCGACAAAACAATATAGATTATAACAAATTCAGTAAAGATAATATCACAAATCAACACCTGTCTGAGAAGTTTAACATACTACTTCCAGGGCACTGAAGCAGAACCTACTGAGCGACTGTGAAATCTCTGCCCTGGAACTAATACACAAATCAATGGCTACTTTCATCAGACTTTTTTCACACAAGTGTTTTTTTTTTTTTGTTAATCTTAATATATGAACATTAAAAATAAAAGCTACATTAGAAGCTTTATTTACCATTAAATGTATATATTTATAACAAGTATATCGTATGAAATACCTGCTTACCACAGCCACCGCTACTGTCTTCCAAAACTTTCCAGGCATTGTGCTCAAGCTTTGTAAATTCAAATCCCCTCTTAAGACTGATATCTTTGAAAAACAGTATGAAGTAGGGACAGACTGAAAATATGCATCCTCTGAAAGACCACATTGTGCTACAGTGGGATTTAATGTTTGTGTCTTTGCATACTTGTAGTGCAGCAGTGGCATGTGAATGGGACAGATAAACGTCACTTGTACTAGTAGGAGGAAAGGCTACATTGCAGGCATTTTTGGCACAGTGACTGCATTCTTATTGTAAATTAAATCTACAATGTGTTGAAAATGTAACATTGTGATTCGTCAGAAAATCTTAGCATGTTGTAAAGCAGGGGGTGCTTAACCTTTTGAGGAGCAGATCGAGGGCCACCTAGAAGATTTGCTAACTAGTCGTAGGCCACAATTAAATAAAATAGTTAAACATTTTGAATTTTGAATAGCATAATAAAGATTTTAACCACTTAGGCCCCTTTCACGATTTTGCCGTGATTTTGCGGCCGCAATTTTGACAAAACAGTCAAACGACTGTGGATCCGACTTTGCCCTGCGACTTGAAGTACGACTTCAATGACCAGGGACCCAACTTTGATCCCTTTATAGTTAAGAGGAACTCCACACCAATAAAAAAATTTTAAACAGCATTGGGGTCCCCCCAAAATGCATACCAGACACTTATGCGAGCATGCAGCCCGGCAGGTCAGGAAAGGGGGTGGTGATGAGCGAGCGCCCCCTCCTTAACCGTACCAGGCTGCATGCCCTCAACATGGGAGTGGGTGCATTGGGGCAGGGGGGGCCTGCACCCCCCCACCCCAAAGCACCTTTCCCCCATGTTGATGAGGACAAGGGCCCCTTCCCGACAACCCTGGCTGTGGGTTGTCGGGGTCTGCGGGCGGGGGGGCTTATCGGAATCTGGGAGTCCCCTTTAATAAGGGGACCCCCAGATCCCCGCCCCCCACCCTATGTGTATGAGTATGGGATACATTTTACCCCTACCCATTCTCCTGGAAAAAAAAGTGTCAACAATAAAACACACTACACAGGTTTTTTAAGTAATTTATTATGCAGCTCCAGGGGTCTCTTCCGACTTCTCCACTCTCTTTGGCCTCTTCTCCATGCTCTACGGTTCTTCTCCCGCTGTCCCATGTCTTCTGCCTGGTTCTTCTGATCTTTTGCGTGCCCTTTTGCTAGCTCTTGCCCGGTCTTCTCTATTGTCTTCTTTCCTCTGCTCTTCTTCCAATGTTGACTCAACGCGCTGTCCCGCTGTAATTCTGTGTGTGCGGTACGCAGCAACTTACAGTATATAGGCATGGGGCGGGGTCACCAGGTGATGTCATTCGATGGCACCGCCCCCTTTCAATGTCACCGCCCGGGAGAAGGTCGTATAAGTGTGAAAGGGGCATTAAGCTCCGGAAGATTTTCCCCCTTATTTTTTGCTATGCGATACTTTAACTGGCAATTGTGCAGTCATGCAACACTGTACCCAAATTCAATTTATATAATTATTTTCACACAAATAGAGCTTTCTTTTGGTGGTTTTTGAACACCACAGAGTTTTTTATTTTTTGCTATATGAACGAAAAAGGACCAAACTATTTGTTTTACTTTCTGCTATAAAACATATCCAAATAGAGAAAATTTTTGGCCAAAGTGTATATTGATTGGTTTGGTGAAAGTTATAGCGCTTACAAACTATATGGTTGATCTTTTAAAGGCAAATCCACTTTACACTACAAGCGCACTGCAAGTGCACTTGGAATTGTAGTCGCTGTAGCTCTGACGGGAAGATCTGAAATGAGGGGAAGCTCTGATGATTTTATCATCCAATCGTGTACAAGCAAAAATGCAAAAATGCTTTTCCTTGCATGTCCCCCTCAGATCTACAGCGACTGCACTTCCAAGTGCACTTGTAGTGCAAAGAGGATTTGCCTTAAGTAAATAAACCCCAATGGTATATGGACTGAATTTTTTTTCTTTACATACTACTAAAGGTGGCGATCAGTGACCTATAATGGGACTGCGATAGTGCGGTGGGCAATCTGACACTTACTATTGCTGGGGAGAACTAACTGCCATTTACATCACCAGTGACAGTGTCACTAACACTGTGATCAGTGATAATACTATACACTGTTACTGTACTAATGACACTGGCTGGGAAGGGGTTGACATCTAGGGCAATCAAGGGGTTAATAGTGTGCCTAACTAAGTGTAATGTGTGTAAAATGTACTGCTTTTTAGGAATGATCTCTCAGTTTCTCATCCCTGCGTTGCAGAGATGAGAAACTGACAGATCGCTCCCTCTGTTCAGAGCTCTGTGTTGTTAATCAAACTGGAAACTTCTGACAGGCTTCTGCTGTGTACAATCACAATGGGAACCAGGCAGGGGAATGCGATCCAACTCCAGAGGGTGCCAGTTTTGGGGAAACACATTGGGCGGAGCTAGCGTGTGACGTCATGGACGGATGGTCCTGTGGCCGTGCTTTAAACACCATTGCGATTTTTCTGCTGGATACATGTAAGTACAACCTTTTAATTCAAGGTGATTTCTTTTAACTCTATTACACTATGCGGCTTCATCTCTTTTATGTTTGAATGCTTGTCTAACTATTGTGTGGACATGGAGCATATGCCTTACCTACATTCTAGCAGTGGGAACACTTCAGCTTTTTGCCATTGACCGGATCATTTGGCTTACGAGATACGGTGAGAGCATCGGCTATTTGGGAGACATATCAAATACTGTTTCGATCTCTATAATTTGAGACCTCCACTATTTGGTAGGAGGCCAACAACTATATTACTTGGAAGAGCACTTTTCATATGCACTGGAGCATTTTATATTACATTTGGAGCACTGAGCATTTGGATTAATATAATTTTAATGATTATAGACATTTTTTTCATTTTATGGTTATTCACTTTGTATATTTATGATATATTATTGTTCACGTGAATTTATGAGATATATTTGTATTTGTATGTTATTTTGTATGGTTTATTTTGCAACACTTTATACACTTTTGAAAGTATATTTAAAGGAATAGCACACTTTTTTTTGACAATGAATGTATTGCCTTTCATTGCTCTTTAATAATTCAGACTGAAAATTTCCAGGACTACATGTACCAATCTTGCATGCTTTGCAAACATTACAGTAAACTTTATAATGCTAGTAAATAGTGACGTGCAGCAAGATGGCAAAAGCATTGAGAACTTGTAAGCACATTTATTGCCAGATTTGAAAGCATTGTTTTTAGAACTAGAAGAATTGCAGAACGCACACCTGGGATACCAGGGAAATGGCATACCGTTATTTGGGGTTTCAACTTCCTATTTCAATTCCAACAATGAGGAGTATAGTATACCATTTTATAATTTAAATTATTTTATATCATTTTTTTATCATCTTGGCCCTAATGAAATCAAATTCAGGTTCTTACACTAGCTACATTGAAAATAAGTATCACTATTTACTAATGAATATATGGTATAGCTACACTAATGCATTAAAATAATATGGCAATTGTTAAAGTGGAAGAAAACAAACTAACTATTCTTAAAAAATGTCCCCTCCCCTCCTTCTACGTATCCTGCATAACCTGTATAAGAAGATCAGTATACTGTATATGCGGATTTTACTTCTGCTCCTGTCATGACATGTAATCCTGGAGTTCTGTGTAAGGGAGCACTCAACAACGGCAGCAAATTTTAGGAGAAGCGATGTCACCCCTAGTCTCCCATGGCTTAGCTGTTGTTGGTGCAAGGTACTTTAGCATACAAAACGCCACCCAATTGCCGCTTACATATATTTAAATTAGCATGTTTGTTTTTTTTAAACCTTTTAAGCAATTTGTTTGGACAGTTAGTAAATCTGTTGTATCTGTCGGACCTTGTACACACGACCGAGTTTCTCGGCAAAAACCAGCAAGAAACTTGCTGGGAGATATTTTTTTGCAGAGGAAACCGGTCGTGTGTACATTTTCGTTGAGGAAACTGTCGAGAAACTCGACGAGCCAAAAAGAGAGCAAGTTTTCTATTTCCTTGACGGGAATGGAGAAACTTGCCTTGTCGAGTTCCTCAACAGCCTAACAAGGAACTCGATGAGAAAAACAATGTGTTTCGCCCGTCGAGTTCCTCGGTCGTGTGTACGAGGCTTTAGAGTTCCCTAAATCTGAGAATAGCAAGCGAGGTAACCAACAATAATCGTAATGATCAGCCGGTTACTGAGCCTGCACAGTTAAAGGAGTTGTAAAGTCTTGAGGTTTTTCACTTTAATGCATTCTATGCATTAAGGTGAAGAACATTCTGTGCTGCCGTAGCCCCCCAGAGCCATTGGCTCCTGCTGCTGTCAATCAAATCCAGTGACAAGGGAGCCGGGGGGCAGGTCAGATTCCTGCTATCTGTGTCAATAGACACAGCAGCAGGACTCGGGAGCACGCCCGCATGAGTGCCCCCATGGAAAGTGACTCTTCATGGGGGCACCCGATAAAGAGGAGAAGCCAGAAGCACCGCCGGGGGACCCCAGAAAAGGAGGATTGAGGGCCCTCTGTGCATAACCATTGCACAAAGCAGGTAAGTATAACATTTGTGTTATTTAAAAAAAAATATTTGAATGCAGAGCTTTCAAACATCACAAGTAGGAGTTATCAAACAAATTCTCCAATGTAATGACAAATCTCTATGAAGCTAGATGACAAGCATTCATATATATATATACATCCGTTTTTCTATAGAGATGCATTGATGTCCTCCTCCACAAAACTTTAACCGAGACAAGGCTGCCGGGGACAGCGGGAAGCAATTTAGGAACCACCATTGTGGCATCCTGTATCTGTGTCCGACCAGCCTCCAGCGGGGAAGGGGGGGGTGGGTCTTAGAGCTTTCAGCTGCTGGACGGACACAGATACAGGGCATGGTTCCTGTAATTGTTCCCCCCTCACTGGCGGCGCTGTCAGTAGTGTCCTGACTCCTGCAGCTTACTGAGGCATCGGACCCAGGGACAGCGCGGGTCCATCGGCTGCCCACGTTACGCCAGTGCTCCCCTTGATCACTTAACGAGCGAGCGGATTCAACACACAATTCTCCCACACAGCAACTTACCGCCCATGCCGCTGCCGCCCCCTGGTGCCCTGCCGCCCGTGGCCTGGCCTCGGGGGCCTTGTGGGAAATCCGGGCCTGTTGATGTCCGTTATTTTTAACCGTCATTGGATTGATGAAAAACTGAGAAACCATGGAACAGACAGAATCGGAAGCAGTTTTCGTCCGGGGGAGGAGTCGGAGGCATGGCGGGCTAGCGTTCGTGCTAGGAGAGTCCAGCGGTTCCCCGTGCACCTAGCCAGGAGAGCAGCCACAGCGGTCGATACCCCCACCATCCCCAGCCCGCGCTATAGGGGAGAGTACAAGCCGCGCATTTCCCACTGCGGATGTCGCGACGTGGCCGAAGCGGAGGGAAGTTCAGCCGGGGATCCCCTGCTCAGCGAGGACACTCGTACATCACGCGGTACATGACAGCGAGGGGAGATACCCAATCGGAGCGTGAGGATCACGGTGTAAGCAGACGGAGCTCACTGACAGAGAGCTTCGTATCTGCAGCAGCAGCCGTCCTGTCAGTGCCAGAGCCAGCTGCCGTTGCTGTGGAAAGCCCCGTCACATCAGAGGTCCTACAGAGAGCAGCATCAAAGGAGAGATTGGAGGGGGGAGCGCTGGTGTCGGATTCTACAGGAAGACAGGTGAGAGACATTGCGGCATCTCAGGCAGACATTCAGCCAGACTCAACACCAGTAGAATCACTTTATACAGACACGAAAGCGCAGTTACCCACGCTCCCTGCAATAGCACAGCCCCAGCACTCAGTGAGAGCACTAGACCCACTAACAAGGGCAACATCGCACAATATGGAACAGGGACTCAAGGATTTAACTCGTGCCAATCCATGTACAGATGCTGGGGGAATCGGGGGCTCTGTACCCCTATTACAGCCTCGCCAACATACAGGGAAGGAGGAGATGGACCCCCCCCAGATAATAGGCAAATTAGTAGGCTAATCCAGGCTCTCCCCACTAAGGAAGACATCGAACAAATGGTAGCCAAGCTAACGGCTGCAATGAAGGGGGAGATTGATAAAGTGCGCTCAAGTGTAACAGAGATGGGGCAAAAGGTCGAGAGATGTGAGGAGCAACAAGACTTGATGGAGGTTAGGCTGAGTAATCTGGAGGGAAGAGTGCAATCTCAACATTATCAACTAATTAGGCTACAGCTACAAGCGGAAGAAACGGACAATAGGAGCAGGAGGAATAACTTGCGCATAAAGGGAATACCAGACAAACTGGCAGGGCTGGAACTGAGAGAAGTGGTAACCTCCATTCTGAATAAAATCTTGAAGAAACCCCCAGAAACATTGCTGGAATTAGATCGTGTTCATAGAGTCCCTACAGGGAGGTACCAAGACCAGGCGACCCCCCGAGATGTGCTATGTAGGGTCCACTTCTACAGGACAAAAGAGGAAATCCTCAGGGTAGCGTGGAAGGAAGGTACAGTTGGGATATTTGAAGAGGGGGAGATCCACATATTCTCGGACCTCTGTCCCCAAACCAAGAGTAGAAGAAGACTACTAAAACCTTTATTAGACTATATTAGAGCAAATGGCGCCACCTATCGTTGGGGATTTCCCTTAGCGCTAATAATCAAGAAAGAGGCAACAAGCTACTACCTGAGTGAACCATCCCAGCTCCCTAAACTTTTTCAATTTTTGGGGGTGGGCCCAATAGAGGTGCCTAACTGGCTGGCATTGCCCGG